>NC_053389.1:743597399-743910761 GCF_905171765.1 Bufo bufo | reverse complement strand
CATACAAAGGATTTGAATAATGAACTAGAAGGATGGCTCTGTGAAACCCAGCCAAGTGCTCAAAGTATGAAACATGTATAAAACAAATTCTCGGGGTTCACATGTTGAGGGCAGCCAAGACTAAATGTGAATCGATTGTTTCTCCTACATTCAAAGCAATAGAAGAGACTGCAGGTTTTTTTTTTAGGTCTTTTTGTTGCTTTCTCCTTTTTATTTTTAGAAATGCTTTGCTTGGTTTTATGTAATTTTATTTTTTGTCTTTTTATATTTTATATTATCATTTTAAATTTTAATGTTTTGTTCTGGTATGCACTAAATGAATCCATAGCCTTTTAAAGAGTGTTTTACCTGTAGCATGCCTCGGAGCAGTATATGCCTGTGTGCACTTCTGTGTTAACAGATTGACATCTCATCATCCATAATTGAGGGTGGTAGAAGTATGTAGTTAGGGTGCATGGGGTATGATTTATGCTCAGTCTGCAGCCTGAGTGGATGCAAGACTGTGTAAAGATTGGTGAAAGCATTGCAGTTGCGCCCACATCACATGCTGGGACAGTGTGTATGTGATATATTAGAAGAAAGTGAATGCGCACTCAAATATCCGGACACACACAGAAAATATAAAGCATCACTAAATATTTATTATATAGATGCGAATATCAAAGGGATAGCTAAATGTGCATACATAGATTATATAACACAATTAAGAAATAGGGTATATACCTAAAATTAGATAAAATTAATAAAATTGATCTCAGTAATCCTGCCACTCAGTGGATGAGCTGGATAGAATAGCTGCTCAGCACTTGTGGTGTAGCTATAGTCGAATCCTCTCTATGTATAGCAAGTAATTATAAATCCTATATATCAACCTGAAAATAAAGGTGAGTGGATACAAACACAATTTAAATAAGTGACTATAAACACAATAAAATATAGCACAAATATATGAACTGTGAAAAATTTGGAGCACCGTTCCACCCCTAATCAGAGGGAGAGCCGTCCTATAATATTGCTTTTATATACAGTACAGACCAAAAGTTTGGACACACCTTCTCATTCAAAGAGTTTTCTTTATTTTCATGACTATGAAAATTGTAGATTCACACTGAAGGCATCAAAACTATGAATTAACACATGTGGAATTATATACATAACAAACAAGTGTGAAACAACTGAAAATATGTCATATTCTAGGTTCTTCAAAGTAGCCATCTTTTGCTTTGATTACTGCTTTTCACACTCTTGGCATTTTCTTGATGAGCTTCAAGAGGTAGTCCCCTGAAATGGTTTTCACTTCACAGGTGTGCCCTGTCAGGTTTAATAAGTGGGATTTCTTACCTTATAAATGGGGTTGGGACCATCAGTGGCGTTGAGGAGAAGTCAGGTTGATACACAGCTGATAGTCCTACTGAATAGACTGTTAGAATTTGTATTATGGCAAGAAAAAAGCAGCTAAGTAAAGAAAAACGAGTGGCCATCATTACTTTAAGAAATGAAGGTCAGTCAGTCAGCCGAAAAATTGGGAAAACTTTGAAAGTAAGGGCTATTTGACCATGAAGGAGAGTGATGGGGTGCTGCGCCAGATGACCTGGCCTCCACAGTCACCAGACCTGAACCCAATCGAGATGGTTTGGGGTGAGCTGGACCGCAGAGTGAAGGCAAAAGGGCCAACAAGTGCTAAGCATCTCTGGGAACTCCTTCAAGACTGTTGGAAGACCATTTCAGGGGACTACCTCTTGAAGCTCATCAAAAAAATGACAATAGTGTGCAAAGCAGTAATCAAAGCAAAAGGTGGCAACTTTGAAGAACCTAGAATATGACATATTTTCAGTTGTTTCACACTTGTTTGTTATGTATATAATTCCACATGTGTTAATTCATAGTTTTGATGCCTTCATAGTCATGAAAATAAAGAAAACTCTTTGAATGAGGTGTGTCCAAACTTTTGGTCTGTACTGTATGTGATATATTCTCTTAAAAGTCCCAGCATCCATTGCACAGTCTTATTCTTCTTTTCCTTTTCTTTTTTTTTTATTTAGACAGGCTTATAATTATCAGTCTTATTTTAGGACAATGATTCTGACAAAGTTCTGTCAATTGATCAAAGTTTTTCATTTGGGATAATAGCTTACTTTTTCTAACTTTGTGCCCTCATAGGTTGTAGAAGCAGATGGCCAAGGACATATTGTCTCCTACAAGACCAGCAAGTATTGCCAACCAGAATATTTTTTCTGGATACCTTATCCAAAAATCAAGGGGACATCCAACATTTTTTTACTGACAAATTGGAAAACCATAAAGAAGATTATAAGTAATACTTGTCTATAGCTTAATATACTGAAAAGAACTAATTGCCTGCATTTATTGTAAAATATGCAGAAAATGGGTTGCCCCTCTTATGAAAGTGAGATATGGCCCAAATCTTGGGTCCTAGGATTTACTGTTCCTTTAAACAACTATTTATGATAGGTTTGGCTCAGGTTAGGATTTCTGTTGTCTATTCTAAAAGTCTCTAAGGCTTTAAAGAGGACCTTTTATGGGACCTTTTATTTTTTTTTTCTAAATAGTAGTTTGAAAAAGTAGTCATCTGCTAAAGATGCTGCTATTGCATTTTTTCTTCTTCTAAATAGTCTAAATGTGTTCTGATGCCCAATATGCTAATTAGTACCATCAGTATAGGAAGGAGAAGACCTCAGCTCAACTGCTTGATAAGGCCTCATCCACATTTCCATGTTATTTTCAAGTCAGTGAAAAAAAATAGTTTGTGTTTCATCCATAAAGATGTCAGTGAAGGATCCGTGTTTAGTCCATGTATCTGTTTTTATCCTTCATGTCATCTGTAATATACCGATGCTGCTCAACTGAATTTTCAAAGCATCTCCTATCAATCTTCAGTAAAAAAGAGATGCAACATGGTGGTGCGTCCGTGATTTTCACGGACCTATAGACTTCAATGGGCATGTTTTGTCCGCATCACAGATCAAAGTAGTGCGTGTCTCTGTGATTTTATTACTGACCCATGCTCAGTAAAAAAAATACTGATGTGTGAACAGACACATCAGTTGGTACATATGCTGTCCACAGTGAAAAATGGAAATGTGGACAAGACCTTAGGTGCTAGTTTGAAAAAAAAAATCCCATTAATGGTCCTCTTTAAAGAGCATCTGTCAGCACGATCATCCCCAGTAAACCAGGCATACTGCTTGGTTGGGTTGATCATGCTGAGTGCAAAGACATGGTAATTAGGTGCTTGGAGACCAAGGGACTGGCCTAGCCCCTCGGAGCCCCGCTTTACCTCCTCCGCTTCCCCATTATCACTTCCCCTCCCTACTCCTCACTGAGAGGGCCAGGCACCCTCACTGTTCTGATGCCTGGCCCTGAAATATAGTGCAATCAGTGAATATACAGTTCGGATCTCAGGACGGTGCCCAGTATGAGACTTAAATTGCACATGTGCTGAATAATCTCACCAAAGCCCTTATAACAATATCATATTATCAAACACCAAGGAGATGTGATCTAAGAGCTGCACTGAGCCACTCCATTATTTCAGCCACTATTAATAAACAGGGTAATAGGAATATGACCACAGCCACTGTGGCTCCACTCTTGTCAGCATAATCTAATGATATTTATCCCATCACACTACCACTGCTTTGACTGACGGGGATAAAGTGTAAATGTAATCACACCTGGTCATGAGGTATCACTGCAAAAAGTTTGGTGCTTTACTTCAGGATCAGGACCAGGCATGAGTATGTCTACCCTGCCTGGCCCTGTCAAAGAGGTGGTGGCAAGGTTCTGGCTCTATCCAAGGCCATGCAATGATGGCAGGGTGTACTCTTTCTTCCCTCGGCGCACACTCTGGTCTTGGGGCTCCTATCTGGTGATAGTTGAGGTGCCCTTGATGTTAGATGTTAGTTTGGTTGCAAGGCAGGAGGGCAGGTGCAATTGCCAATAAATGGTGAAGTCAGTAACTAGGCCAGTTGATGTAAATAAATAAGTCTTTCTTTATTAAAGTGCAGAATAGGAGTAGTAGTACAGCCAACAATCACAAGGCACGGTTTCTAGTAGATCACAGTGCAAATCCTTCTCCAATAGCAATGTACGGACAGCAGCAATAATAGAGGTTGTAGTACTGTTTCTCCTTTAACTAAAGGACCAGACTCGGGCAAGGTTAACAATTCACTTTTATTTACATATGCCTAAGTAGGCAGAAAAACCTATCTTGGCCCAAGTCAAACTAATAAATCACTTTTATTCGGTATACATTAAAAAGCTAAACGATATTGGTTATATATTGGTTATATAGACCATTAAAACAAACAATTACTAAGGGGGGCAGTGTTAGGTTTTAACTAGCGTTCACTCCACCACTGTTATTAGAATCGCATAGTAGTCCGGATGGACTATAGGCTCAATACCGTCACTAGTTGATATTTATAGGAGATATAGGTGTTTAGTCCACGTCGGTGCTATCAGTCTGTAGACAGCTAGGGCATCTAGTCGCCTGGTGGTCTCTATACCATAACACTTGCAGTAGGCTTACTAGCAAGGTTACCAGATCAAGATAGAGCCAATATTCACTGACGTGGTAGGGCAAACAATTGGACTTTGGGGTTAGGGACTGTGTATGGTTCATCACCTTTCCTCCTCACCTCCCCTCCCTTGTCTCCGTCACTACCACTAGTCAGCACTAGTAACAGTGGTGTGGTGACCGTGTTTTTAATTCCTTAGTAACTGTTTGTTTCAATGGTCTATATAACCAATAAAATTTGCGTTCCATGCATATCGTTTAGCTTTTTAATGTATACCGAATAAAAGTGATTTATTAGTTTGACTTGGGCCAAGATAGGTTTTTCTGCCTACTTAGGCATATTTAAATAAAACTGTTTCACCTTGTCACTCTATAAAGCTTCTCTACAGAACCTTAGGAATGCACTGAGGTACTGCACTTTGTAAAAGTTTATATAATTCCTGGGCTCAGGGGTTGCCGATTTGAGATACAGTCCTGATCAAAAGTGTAAGACCACTTGAAAAATATCAAAAAATAATATTTAGCATGGCTGGATCTTAACAAGGTTCCAAGTAGAGCTTCAAAATGCATCAAGAAGAAATGGGAGTGAGACAAAACATTTTTTGAGCATTCAATTTAATGAAAACAACGAATAAACTGAAACAGGCTGTTTTTCAGCTGATCAAAAGTTTATGACCACACCTCCAAAAAAAACTAAACCCCCCCAAAACAGAAATCCAACATCCAAACATGAACTCAGTAATGAGTAGCTCCGCCGTTATTGTTTATCACTTCAAAAATTCGTTTCGGCATGCTTGATGCAAGCGTTTCCATGAGGTGAGTGGGAACATTTCTCCAAATGGTGAAGGCGGCCGCACGAAGGCCATTTACTGTCTGGAACTGTTGTCCATTTTTGTAAAATTCTCTTGCCATCCATCCCCAAAGGTTCTCAATTGGATTTAGATCAGGGGAACACACAGGATGGGCCAAAAGAGTGATGTTATTCTCCTAGAAGAAGTCCCTTGTCCAACGGGCATTGTGTACTGTAGCATTGTCCTGTTGAAAAACCCAGTCGTTACCACACAGACGAGGGCCCTCAGTCATGAGGAATGCTCTCTGCAACATCTGGACATAGCCAGCGGCCATTTGACGCCCCTGCACTTCCTGAAGCTCCATTGTTCCATTGAAGGAAAAAGCACCCCAGACCATTATGGCGCCCCCTCCACTGTGGCGCGTAGAAAATATCTCAGGTGGGATCTGCTTGTCATGCCAGTAACGTTGGAAACCATCAGGACCATTAAGGTTACATTTTTTCTCATCAGAGAATAAAACTTTCTTCCACCTTTGAATGTCCCATGTTTGGTGCTATCTTGCAAAGTCCAAACGAGCAGTTCTGTGGCGTTCAAGGAGACGAGGTCTTTGAAGATGTTTTTTGTTTTTGAAGCCCTTCAGTCTCAGATGCTGTCTGATGGTTATGGGGCTGCAGTCAGCACTAGTAAGGGCCTTAATTTGGGTCGAGGATCGTCCAGTGTCTTGACGGACAGTCAATTGGATCCTCCGGCTCAGTGCTGATGAAATTTTTTGGGGTCTTCACACTTGACTTTTTTGTTCTATAACCCTTACTGCGTCCAACCTCAGCAGCGATGGCGCGCTGTGAGAGACCCTGCTTATGCAGTTCAACAACCCGACCACGTTCAAAAAGGGAGAGTTTTTTTGCCTTTGCCATCACAACGTGTGACTCCCTGACAGAAAATGACAATGAATCCACATCTTTGCACAGATTTGGCCTTTTAAGAGGCAAGTGGTCCTGAAATTTGTATCAGCTGAAAAACAGCTCGTTATTTTCAATTAATTGAATGCTCAAAAAATGTTTTGTCTCACTCTCATTTCTTCTTGTTGCATGTTGAAGCTCTACTTGGAACCTTGTTAAGATCCAACAATGTAAAATATGATTTTTAGCAATGTTCCCTCTCACAGCAAGCACAATACCATGCTGATTAACTCCAATACACAGGTTTGCAGATTCTGGACCTCCTAACTTCTCCTCTCTAGAGCACATTTGATAAAGTCTCTTTCTTGGCTATAGATGTCTCCGAGCAACCTAAGGGGATGAGCCAAGGTGTCAACCCTAAACCATCCATACAGTGCCATTAGATATACAATAAAGTAAATCACAACATTTCACTTAGCAACATAATATTACAACCATATACCCTTTGCAGTGACCCTGTTCTGATTTACTGCACACCTAGGGGAAAATTTGCATAACACAAAAAGGCTTTTTAACAGAGCGAATTGCATATTTTAAAATTCATTCACGCTTCGTTTGGTGGTAAAAGCAAGAATTGCGTTATGGATTCCGTTACCACGGACCACAACGCAATTCTATGATGGAATGCATAACGGAATGCCTTTAGAGGCATTCCGTTATTCATTCTGTCATAATAGAAGTTATGGGCTGCAAAACGGATCTGTCCCATTTCCGTTATGCAGGGGAGTCCTCTCCTGCATAACGGAAATGGGACTGAACCGTTATGCAGGCCATAGACTTCTATTATGACAGAATGAATAACGGAATGCCTCTAAAGGCATTCCGTCATAGAATTGCGTTATGGTCCGTGGTAATAATTCTGCTTTTACCACCAAACGAAGCATGAACCAATTTCATAACATGAAATTCGCTCATCTCTATTTTTTAACTCCGAATTGGCGCACAAACAGAGGTAAATATCATTAGAATTTGCTGACAATTGGGGATCTACAGTGGCTGATGGTTTTACCTAACAAATTCCCTTTAAAGGGGAGCTAAATACAGTATGTTAGAGGGTCAGGAGCAGAATGACACATGGGTCTAGGCACAATATATAGATTTTTTTTTTTTTTAAAACAATCTTTTACCAATCTGTGTTTCCCTATCAAACAAATGGCTCACTGACAAGTGACAGACTGTTTATCAGATAATTATCTTGCTAAAGTTTAAGGATTGAATATGGTAGCCGTAATTAGGAAAGCATCTCTTTAAGCACCAATAGAGGTTATCCTACCCCATCTTGTGCATATGCCAAAAATGTCTGAAGAAAAAACCCTTATTATATATATTAAAAATAAATAAATAAATTTAGAAAAAAACAATTAACGGTCGTGTTCACATCAGTGCTTCAATTTCTATTGATTTGCTTCTTCATTAGTGATGAGCGAGCACCAAAGTGTTTGTGTGTTCGGGTGTTCGGCCGAGCACCCGAGTATAATGGAAGTCAATGGGAGGCGACCAGGCACCCCCTGCTCGGATGAGAGGAGGGTGCCTGGTTCATAGGAAAAGGTCTGAAAGTGATGAAAACACCTCTGAAATCGATCAGGAACAGCAGGGGGACCATATCTGGATGCATCTTGGACACCAATGTCGCTGCTGGGAACCATGTTGTTCGAATTGTACGCCACTTTTACAGACTGACAAAAAAACGCCCAAAACCCCACCCCCACAAAAGGAAAAATTGTTAGGAAACATTCTTTCCTGTAGATTCAATTGTATATACAGTGTAAGTGCTGCCAAAAATTACAAGGAAAAAGAGATACAGCCTGTGTATCACATAAAGGAGGGCCTCATTCACATGGTGCTACAATTGTTCAGGTAGTGGGCTCCTACACTTATACAGCCTATGCACTGAGTAAAAGGTCTGCCAAGAATTACAAGGAACAGGCACTCCAATGCACCTTTTATTACACATAAAGGAGGGCATCATACACACGCTTTAAAAATTATTAATAATAGCCTGCTGCTGACTCTCAAAAAACATTAGAAGCAAGGGCCTGCTGGTTACCCTCTAAAACATTGTAGTGAGGGCCTGCTGCTCAGCTGACCGTATGCCTACAGCCTACAGCTGAGCAGACCGTATAAAACATTGGAGGTGAGGGCCTACAGCTGAGCAGACCGTATGAAAAATTGGAGGTGAGAGCCTGAAGGTGAGCAAAGTCCATAAAACATTGTAGTGAGGGCCTACAATTGAGCAGACGTATGAAACATTGGCGGTGAGAACCTAAAGATGAGCAGACCGTATGAAACATTGGAGGTGAGGGCCCAAAGCTGAGCAGACCGTATGAAACATTGTAGATGAGGGCCTGAAGGTAAGCGAACCCCATAAAACATTGTAGTAAGGGCCTTATGGTGAGCAAACCCCATAAAACATTGTAGTGAGGGCCTACAGCTGAGCAGACCATATGAAATATTGGAGATGAGGGCCTGAAGGTGAGCAAACCCCATAAAACATTGAAGTGAGGGCCTACAGCTGAGCAGTCGTAAGAAACATTGGAGGTGAGGGCCTGAAGGTGAGCAAACCCCATAAAACATTGTAGTGAGGGCCTACCCCATATGGAAGAGAAATATATTTCAAATATATTTAGCAACATAATTTTTATATATGACATATATTTCAAATATGTGGGACAGCTGAGCAGACCATATGAAAAGGGCCTAAAGGTAAGAAAACCCCATAAAACATTGGAGGTGAGGGCCTACAGCTGAGCAGACCGTGTGAAACATTGGAGGTGAGGGCCTACAGCAGAGCAGACCGTATGAAACATTGGAGATGAGGGCCTACAGGTGAGCGAACCCCATAAAACATTGTAGTGAGGGCCTTATGGTGAGCAAACCCCATAAAACATTGTAGTGAGGGCCTACAGCTGAGCAGACGTATAAAACATTGAAGGTGAGGGCCTAAAGGTGAGCGAACCCCATAAAACATTGTAGGGAGGGCCTACAGCTGAGCAGACCGTATGAAACATTGGAGGTGAGGGCCTACAGCTGAGCAGACCGTATGAAACATTTGAGGTGAGGCCCACAGGTGAGCGAACCCCATAAAACATTGTAGTTAGGGCCTTATGGTAAGGAAACCCCATAAAACATTGTAGTGAGGGCCTACAGCTGAGCAGACGTATAAAACATTGGGGGTGAGTGCCTGAAGGTAAGCAAACCCCATAAAACATTGTAGTGAGGGCCTACAGCTGAGCAGACCATATGAAACATTGGAGGTGAGGGCCTACAGCTGAGAAGACCGTATGAAACATTGGAGGTGAGGGACTACAGGTGAGCGAACCCCATAAAACATTGTAGTGAGCCCTTATGATAAGCAAACCCCATAAAACTTTGTAGTGAGGGCCTACAGCTGAGCAGACGTATGAAACATTGGAGGTGAGGGCCTGAAGGTGAGCGAACCCCATAAAACATTGTAGTGAGGGTCTACAGGTGAGCAGACCGTATGAAACATTAGAGTGAGGGCCTACAGGTGAGCAGACCGTATGAAACATTGGAGGTGAGGGTCTACAGCTGAGCAGACCGTATGAAACATTGGAGGTGAGGGCCTACATGTGAGCGAACCCCATTAAACATTGTGGTGAGGGCCTGAAGGTGAGCAAACTCCATAAAACATTGTAGTGAGGGCCTTATGGTGAGCAAACCCCATTGAACATTGTAGTGAGGGCCTACAGCTGAGCAGACCGTATGAAACATTGGAGGTGAGGGCCTACAGCTGAGCAGACCGAATGAAACATTGGAGGTGAGGGCCTGAAGGTGAGCAGACCGTATGAAACATTGGAGGTGAGGGTATACAGCTGAGCAGACCGTATGAAACATTGGAGTGAGGACCTACAGCTGAGCAGACCGTAAGAATCATTGGAGTAAGGGCCTACAGCTGAGCAGACCGTATGAAACATTGGAGGTGAGGGCCTGAAGGTGAGCGAACCCCATAAAACATTGTAGTGATGGCCTACAGGTGAGCAGACCGTATGAAACATTGGAGGTGAGGACCTACAGCTGAGCAAACCCCATAAAACACTGAAGTGAGGGCCTACAGGTGAGCAGGCCATAAGAAACACAGAAGTGAGGGCCTGAAGTTAAGCAAACCCCATAAAATATTGGAGTGAGGGCCTACAGCTGAGCAGACCGTATGAAACATTGGGAGTGAGGGCCTACAGCTGAGCAGACCGTATGAAACATTGGAGGTGAGAGCCTACAGGTGAGCGAACCCCATAAAACATTGTAGTGAAGGCCTTATGGTGAGCGAACCCCATAAAACATTGTAGTGAGGGCCTTATGCTGAGAAAACCCCATAAAACATTGTAATGAGGGCCTACAGCTGAGCAGACCATATGAAACATTGGAGGTGAGGGCCTGAAGGTAAGCAAACCCAATAAAACATTGTAGTGAAGGCCTACAGCTGAGCAGACCGCATGAAACATTAGAGTGAGGGCCTATAGCTGAGCAGACCATATAAAACATTGGAGTGAGGGCCTACTGCTGAGCAGACCGTATGAAACATTGGAGGTGAGGGCCTGAAGTTAAGCGAACCCCATAAAACATTGTAGTGATGGCCTACAGGTGAGCAGACTGTATGAAATATTGGAGGTAAGGGGCCTACAGCTGAGCAAACCCCATAAAAAACTGAAGTGAGGGCCTACAGGTGAACAGACCATATGAAACATTGTAGTGAGGGTCTAAGGGTGAGCGAACCCCATAAAACATTGTAGTGAGGGCCTACAGGTAAGCGAACCACATAAAACATTGTAGTAAAGGCCTTATGCTGAGCAAACCCCATAAAACATTGTAGTGAGGGCCTACAGCTGAGCAGACCATATGAGACATTGGAGGTGAGGGCCTGAAGGTACTCAAACCCCATAAAACATTGTAGTGAGGGCCTACAGCTGAGCAGATCGCATGAAACAGTGGAGTGAGGGCCTACAGCTGAGCAGACCGCATGAAACATTGCAGTGAGGGCCTACAGCTGAGCAGACCGTATAAAACTTTGGAGGTGAGGGCCTGAAGGTAAGCAAACCCCATAAAACATTGTAGTGAGGGCCTACAGCTGAGCAGACCGTATGAAATATTAGAGGTGAGGGCCTACAGGTGAGCGAACTCCATAAAACATTATAGTGAGAGCCTTATGGTGAGCAAACCCCATAAAACATTGTAGTGAGAGCCTACAGCTGAGCAGACGTTTGAAACATTAGAGGTGAGGGCCTGAAGGTGAGCGAACCCCATAAAACATTGTAGTTAGGGCCTTATGGTGAGCAAACCCCATAAAAAATTGTAGTGAGGGCCTACAGCTGAGCAGACGTATAAAACATTGGAGGTGAGGGCCTGAAGGTGAGCAAACCCCATAAAACATTGTAGTGAGGGCCTACAGCTGAGCAGACTGTATGAAACATTGGAGGTGATGGCCTACAGGTGAGCGAACCCCATAAAACATTGTAGTGAGGGCCTTATGATGAGCAAACCCCATAAAACATTGTAGTGAGGGCCAAAAGCTAAGCAGACTGTATAAAACATTGGAGGTGAGGGCCTACAGCTGAGAAGACAGTATGAAACATTGGAGGTGATGGCCTACAGGTGAGCGAACCCCATAAAACATTGTAGTGAGGGCCTTATGATGAGCAAACCCCATAAAACATTGTAGTGAGGGCCAAAAGCTAAGCAGACGTATGAAACATTGGAGGTGAGAGCCTGAAGGTGAGCGAACCCCATAAAACATTGTAGAGAAGGCCTACAGGTGAGCAGACCGTATGAAACATTAGAGTGAGGGCCTACAGGTGAGCAGATCATATGAAACATTGGAGGTGAGGGCCTTATGGTGAGCAAACCCCATAAAACATTGTAGTGAGGGCCTACAGCTGAGCAGACGTATGAAACATTGAAGGTGAGGGCCTGAAGGTAAGCAAACCCCATAAAACATTGTAGTGAGGGCCTATAGGTGAGCAGACCGTATGAAACATTGGAGGTGAGGGCCTACAGCTGAGCAGACCATATGAAACATTGGAGATGAGGGCCTACACATGAGCGAACCCCATAAAACATTGTAGTGAGGGCCTGAATGTGAGCGAACCTTATAAAACATTGTAGTGAGGGCCTTATGGTGAGCAAACCCTATAGAACATTGTAGTGAGGGCCTACAGCTGAGCAGACCGAATGAAACATTGGAGGTGAGGGCCTGAAGGTGAGCAAACCTTATAAAACATTGTAGTGAGGTCCTACAGCTGAGCAGTTGTATGAAACATTGGATGTGAGGGCCTGAAGGTGAGCAAACCTTATAAAACATTGTAGTGAGGTCCTACAGCTGAGCAGTCGTATGAAACATTGGAGGTGAGGGCCTGAAGGTAAGCAAACTACATAATACATTGTAGTGAGGACCTACAGCTGAGCAGACCGTATGAACCATTGTAGTGAGGGCCTACAGCTGAGCAGACCGTATGAAACATTTTAGGTGACGGTATACAGGTGAGCGAACCCCATAAAACATTGTAGTGAGGGCCTTATGGTGAGCGAACCCCATAAAATATTGTAGTGAGGGCCTGAAGGTGAGCAAACCCCATAAAACATTGTAGTGAGGGCCTACAGCTGAGCAGACCGTATGAAACACTGGAGGTGAGGGCCTACAGCTGAGCAGACCGTATGAAACATTGGAGGTGAGGGACTGAAGGTGAGCAAACCCCATAAAACATTGTAGTGAGGTCCTACAGCTGAGCAGACGTAAGAAACATTGGAGGTGAGGGCCTACAGCTGAGCAGACCGTATGAAACATTGAAGGGTAGGGCCTACAGCTGAGCAGACCATATGAAACATTGGAGGTGAGGGCCTACAGGTGAGCGAACCCCATAAAACATTGTAGTGAGGGCCTACAGCTGAGCAGACCGTATGAAACATTGTAGTGAGGGCCTGAAGGTTAAGCAAACCCCATAAAACATTGTAGTGAGGGCCTACAGCTGAGCAGACCACATGAAACATTGGAGGTGAGGACCTACAGCTGAGCAAACCCCATAAAACACTGAAGTGAGGGCCTTCAGGTGAGCAGACTGTATGAAACCGTGAAGTGAGGGCCTGAGGGTGAGCGAACCCCATAAAACATTGTAGTGAGTGCCTACAGGTGAGCAGACCATATGTAACGTTGGAGGTGAGGGCCTACAGCTGAGCAGACCGTATGAAACATTGGAGGTGAGGGCCTACAGATGAGCAGACCATATGAAACATTGGAGGTGAGGGCCTACAGGTGAGCAAACCCCAGAAAACATTGTAGTGAGAGCCTTATGGTGAGCGAACCCCATAAAACATTGCAGTGAGGGCCTTATTCTGAGCAAACCTCATGAAACATTGTAATGAGGGCCTACAGCTGAGCAGACCGCATGAAACATTGGAGTGAGGGCCTACAGCTGAGCAGACCGCATGAAACATTGGAGTCAGGGCCTACAGCTGAGCAGACCGTATGAAACATTGGAAGTGAGGGCCTGAAGGTTAGCGAACCCCATAAAACATTGAAGTGATGGCCTACAGGTGAGCAGACCATATGAAACATTAAAGGTAAGGGGCCTACACTGAGCAAACCCCATAAAAAACTGAAGTGAGGGCCTACAGGTGAGCAGACCATATGAAACATTGTAGTGAGGACCTAAGGGTGAGCGAACCCCATAAAACATTGTAGTGAGGGCCTACAGGTGTGCGAACCTCAAACATTTTTTTAGTGAGGACCTACAGCTGAGCAGACTGTATGAAACATTGTAGATGAGGGCCTGAAGGTAAGAAAACCCCATAAAACATTGTAGTGAGGGCCTACAGCTGAGCAGACCGTATGAAACATTAGAGTGAGGGCCTACAGCTGAGCAGACCGTATGAAACATTGTAATGAGGGCCTACAGCTGAGCAGACCATATGAAACATTGGAGGTGAGGACCTGAAGGTAAGCAAACCCCATAAAACATTGGAGTGAGGGCCTATAGGTGAGCAGACCGTATGAAACATTGGAGGTGAGGGCCTACAGCTGAGCAGACCGTATGAAACATTGGAGTGAGGGCCTACAGCTGAACAGACCGTATGAAACATTGGAGGTGAGGGCCTGAAGGTAAGCGAACCCCATAAAACATTGTAATGATGGCCTACAGGTGAGCAGACCATATGAAACATTGGAGTGAGGGCCTATAGCTGAGCAGACCGTATGAAACATTGGAGTGAGGGCCTACAGCTGAGTACACCGTATGAAACATTGCAGTGAGGGCCTACAGCTGAACAGACCGCATAAAACATTGGAGGTGAGGGCCTGAAGGTGTTCGAACCCCATAAAACATTGTAGTGATGGCCTACAGGTGAGCAGACCGTATGAAACATTGGAGATGAGGGCCTGAATGTGAGGGAACCCCATAAAACATTGTAGTGAGGGTCTACAGGTGAGCAGACCGTATGAAACATTGGAGGTGAAGGCCTACATCTGAGCAAACCCCATAAAACACTGAAGTGAGGGCATACAGGTGAGCAGACCATATGAAACATTGTAGTGAGGTCCTTATGGTGAGCAAACCCCATAAAACATTGTAGTGAGGGCCTACCGCTGAGCAGACGTATGTTCCTGGAGGGATACACCAAATGGAAAAGGACTTAGGAAAACTAGAGGAATGGTCAAAAATATGGCAACTAAAATTTAATGTTGATAAGTGCAAGATAATGCACCTGGGACGTAAAAACCCAAGAGCAGAATATAAAATCAGTGATACAGTCCTAACCTCAGTATCTGAGGAAAGGGATTTAGGGGTCATTATTTCAGAAGACTTAAAGGTAGGCAGACAATGTCATAGAGCAGCAGGAAATGCTAGCAGAATGCTTGGGTGTATAGGGAGAGGAATTACCAGTAGAAAGATGGAGGTGCTCATGCCGCTCTACAGAGCACTAGTGAGACCTCATTTGGAGTATTGTGCTCAGTACTGGAGACCATATCTCCAGAAGGATATTGATACTTTGGAGAGAGTTCAGAGAAGAGCTACTAAACTGGTACATGGATTGCAGGATAAAACTTACCAGGAAAGATTAAAGGACCTTAACATGTATAGCTTGGAAGAAAGACGAGACAGAGGGGATATGATAGAAACTTTTAAATACATAAAGGGAATCAACAAGGTAAAAGAGGAGAGAATATTTAAAAGAAGAAAAACTGCTACAAGAGGACATAGTTTTAAATTAGAGGGGCAAAGGTTTAAAAGCAATATCAGGAAGTATTACTTTACTGAGAGAGTAGTGGATGCATGGAATAGCCTTCCTGCAGAAGTGGTAGCTGCAAATACAGTGGAGGAGTTTAAGCATGCATGGGATAGGCATAAGGCCATTCTTCATATAAGATAGGGCCAGGGGCTATCCATAGTATTTAGTATATTGGGCAGACTGGATGGGCCAAATGGTTCTTATCTGCCGACACATTCTATGTTTCTATGTTTCTATGAAACATTGGAGGTGAGGGACTGGAGGTGAGCAAACCCCCAAAAAAATTGTAGTGAGGGCCTACAGCTGAGCTGACATATGAAACATTGGAGGTGAGGGCCTACAGCTGAGCAGACCGTATCAAACATTGGAGGTGAAGGCCTGAAGGTGAGCAAACCCCATAAAATATTGTAGTGAGGTGCTACAGCTGAGCAGACGTATGAAACATTGGAGGTGAGGGACTACAGCTGAGCAGACTATATGAAACATTGAAGCTGAGGGCCTACAGGTGAGCAAACCTCATTAAACATTGAAGTAAGGGCCTACAGGTGAGCGAACCCCATAAAACATTGTAGTGAGGGCCTTTAACCTCATGCACACAACCGTTTTTGCATCCGTGTCCGTTGTTCATTTTCCGTGATTTTCTGCGGACCCATTGACAATGGGTCCGTTGAAACCGCTGAAAATGCACCGTTGTTCATCCGCGTCCGTGATCCGTGTTTCCTGTCCATCAAAAAAATATGACCTGTCCTATTTTTTGGACGGACAACGGTTCACGGACCCATTCAAGTCAATGGGTCAGTTAAAAAACACGGATGCACACAAGATTGTCATCCGCGTCCGTCATCCGTGTCCGTAGGCTACTTTCACACAGACGGATCCGCTGATCTGTCTGCATAAAAGCTTTTTAGATCTTCGTAAAAACTCAGATCCGACAGTATATTCTAACACAGAGGCGTTCCCATAGTGATGGGGACGCTTCAAGTTAGAATATACTAAGAACTGTGTACATGACTCCCCCCTGCTGCCTGGCAGCACCCGATCTCTTACAGGGGGCTTTGATCCGCACAATTAACCCCTCAGGTGCGGCACCTGAGGGGTTAATTGTGCGTATCATAGCCCCCTGTAAGAGATCAGGTGCTGCCAGGCAGGAGGGGGCAGACCCCCCTCCCTCCCCAGTTTTAAATTCATTGGTGGCCAGTGCGGCCCCCCTCCCTTCCTCCCCTGTATTTAACTCATTGGTGGCCAGTGCGGCCCCCAGTGCTATAGGCAATGCGCCGCGATTAAACTGGGACTCCGATTCGAATTCTCCACTGCCACCAATGATGGGGGGGGGGGATTTAATTAGGGGGGGGAGGGGAGGCCGCACTGGCAACCAATGAGTTAAATACAGGGGAGGGAGGGGGGTCTGCTCCCTCCTGCCTGGCAGTACCTGATCTCTTACAGGGGGCTCTGATACGCACAATTATCCCCTCAGGTGTGGCACCTGAGGGGTTAATTGTGCTGATCAAAGCCCCCTGTAAGAGATCGGGTGCTGCCAGGTAGCAGGGGGCAGTCATGTACACAGTTCTTAGTATATTCTAACTTGAAGTGTCCCCATTACCATGGGAACGCCTCTGTGTTAGAATATACTGTCGGATCTGAGTTTTCACGATATAACTCAAATCCGATGGTATATTTTAACATAGAGGCGTTCCCATGGTGATGGGGACACTTCAAGTTAAAATATACCATCGGATTGGAGAAAACTCCGATCCGATGGTATAATAGGGACTCCTGACTTTACATTGAAAGTCAATGGGGGACGGATCCGTTTGCAATTGCACCATATTGTGTCAACGTCAAACGGATCCGTCCCCATTGACTTGCATTGTCAGGACGGATCCGTTTGGCTCCGCACGACCAGGCGGACACCAAAACGACATTTTCTTTTACTTTCCTTCATGTCCGTGGATCCTCCAAAAATCAAGGAAGACCCACGGAAGAAAAAACGGACACGGATTACAGAACTACAGACCCCGTTTTTGCGGACCGCAAAAAAAAAACGGTCGTGTGCATGAGGCCTTTCTCTGGTGGAGTGGAGATGTCAGGGGCAATCCAGGCCTTGTTCATTTTTATCTGAGTTAACCTGTCAGCATTGCCAGTGGACAAGCGGATACGCTTATCTGTTATGATGCCACCAGCAGCACTAAATACACGCTCAGACAAAACGCTGGCGGCAGGGCAGGCTAACACCTCCAAGGCGTAAAGCGCAAGTTCGTGCCACGTGTCCAGCTTGGACACCAAGTAGTTGTAAGGCACTGAGTGATCATTTAGGACGCTGACACGGTCTGCTATGTATTCCTTCACCATTTTCCAAAACTTTTCCCTCCTTGTACCACTTGGCTGCGCTTCAGGGTGAGGTTGCTGGCGGGGTGTCATGAAAGTGTCCCATGCCTTGCAGAGTGTTGCCCTGCCTTTGTTGGAACTGCTGTGTGTTCCCATTGTCTCCCTTCCCCGGTTGGCCAAGGAAGTACGGACTCTGCCGCCAGCGTTGTCAGATGGAAAATTTCGGAGCAATCTTTCAACAAGTACCTTCTGGTATTGCACCATTTTACTCATCCTCTCCACCACAGGAATGAGAGATGAGAAGTTTTCTTTGTAGTGGGGGTCAAGAAGGGTGAACACCCAGTAATCCATGTTATCTAAAATGTGTATAACGCGAGGGTCGCGGGTAAGGCAGCCTAACATGAATTCAGCCATGTGTGCCAGAGTACCAACAGGCAAGATGTCGACATCAGGATGACTCTCCATCTCCTCTTCCTCCTCCTCCTCCTCCTCCTCCTCCTCCTCCTCCTCCTCCTCCTCCTCTTCGGCCCATCTAAACAGATGGAATTAAAGTTCCATGGGTACTAGCCTCAGTAGCAGAGGCAACAGTCTCCATCTCCTCCTCCTCTTCACGGTCCAAATCGTGCTGAGAAGACGAACTGTGGGTGATCTAGGTATCACCCTGTGAGATGTCCTCCCCCAGTTCCTCGTCTGCCACATTCAGAGCGTTGTCCTTAATTGTGAGCAGCGATCGTTTGAGTAGACACAGCAGTGGGATGGTTACGCTGATAATAGCGTTATCGCCACTAATCATCTGTGTGGATTCTTCAAAGTTTTTTAAAACCTCACACAGGTCTGACATCAATGCCCACTCCTCGCTTGTGAATAGTGGCAGTTGACTTGAAAGGCGACGACCATGTTGCAGCTAGTATTTCACAACTGCCCTCGGCTGCTCACAAAGCCTGGCCAACATATTGAACGTAGAGTTCCAGCACGTGCTGACGTCGCACAACAGTCGGTGAGCTGGAAGCCGCAAGCGCTGCTGCAGCGTTGACAGGCCGGCTGAAGCTGTGAACGACTTGCGGAAATGGGCAAAAACGCGGCGCGCCTTCACTAGTAGCTCTGGCAAATTGGGGTATGTTTTGATAAACCGCTAAACCACTAAGTTTAAGACGTGGGCTAGGCATGGGATGTGTGTCAGGTTGCCGAGCTCCAAAGCCGCCACCAAGTTACGGCCATTGTCAGACACAACCATGCCTGGTTGTAGGTTGAGTGGAGAGAGCCACAGCTCAGTCTGGTCCCTTATACCCTGCCAAAGCTCTGCGGCGGTGTGCTGTTTGTCCCCTAAGCAGATCAGCTTCAGGACGGCTTGTTGACACTTACCCACAGCAGTGCTACACTGCTTCCAGCTAGCGACTGAAGGCTGATGGCTGCTGGAGGTGGAAGTGGAGGAGGATAAGGCAGAAGAGGAGGAGAAGTGGGGGTTGGAGCCAGTAACATAGCTGCTCGTGGAGACCCTGATGGACGTAGAGCCCGAAATCCTGGGTGTGGGTAGCACCTGTGCCATCCCAGGGTATGACTCAATCCCGGCCTCCACCACATTCACCCAGTGTGCGGTCAGGGAAATGTAGCGTCCCTGGCCACCAGCAATTGTCTATGTGTCCGTGGTTAAGTGGACCTTCCCAGTAACTGCGTTGGTCAGGGCACGGGTGATGTTACGGGACACATGCTGGTGTAAGGCGGGCACGGCACACTGTGAAAAATAGTGGCAGCTGGGGACTGCGTACCGAGGGACCGCAGCCGACATCAGGCTGCGGAAGGCCTCAGTGTCCACAAGCCTATATGGCAACATTTCAAGGGACAGTAATTTTGAAAGTTGGCAATTAAGTGCTATGGCCTGTGGGTGGGTGGGTATTTGCGCTTGCGTTCAAATGACTGTGGTATGGACATTTGGACGCTGCACTGGGACAGGGAAATGGATGTTGCTGCTGGTTCATTCAAAGGTCCAGGTGCAGGGCGAGAGGCATCCGGGCCTGCGTCTAGGACAGTGGATTGGAGAGCACGTAACACAGGGGAAGAGGAGGCAGTGGTGTGACCCGCAGACCCAGATTGTGGACCCAGGCGTTCGGCCCACTTAGTAAGGTGCTTGGATGCCATGTGGCGGATCATGCTGGTGGTGGTGAGGTTGCTAGTGTTCATGCCTCGGCTCATTTTGGTACGGCACAGGTTGCAAACTACCACTCTTTTGTCGTCTGCACTTTCCTCAAAAAAGCGCCATACTGCGGAACACCTACCCCTTGCTAAGATTGATTTACACATTGGGGGTGATCGGTGTAACGGTTGTGGGTCTGTTTGGTCTGGGCCCGACTTCTCACTTTTGCAACCCCACTACCTCTTCCAGCCTGTTGCGGTGCGATCCCTCCCCCTCTTTACTGCTGTCCTCGCTCGGCTTTTCACCTTCCCATGTTGGGTCAATGACCTCATCGTCCAACAACTCCTCTTCCACTTCCTCACTCTGATCATCCTCATGTCTTGACCTAACCACAACGTCAGTGATTGACAACTGTGTCTCATCGTCATCCATCTCGTCAACTAATTATTGACGTTCAACACCGTCATCTTCTTGAGACTGTGAAGGCTCAAGAGGTTGGGAATCAGGGCACAATATCTCAGGTCCCTCTTCAAGCCTGCTGGCCGCGAGGCCCAAATCTAATAGTGGAGCTGAAAAGCTCCTGGGAATATCCGAGTGTGGGATCACTCATTTGGCAGGCCTCTCCATGGTGGGAGGAAGGATGATCTGAGCGAGGAGTTGGCTGACTAGACTCTTGGCTACAGAGACTGGACTTGGTGGAAGAGAGGGTGGTGCAGCAAGCCAACCGACCAACTGTTCGCACTGGTCTGACTTGGACAGTGTTGTCGTTGGACTTGAAGCTGGGTACGGTTTTATAACTTTTTTTTTTTTTGGTGCATTGGGAGCAGACACAGTTTCATTGCGCCCAGTGCCACAACCTCTGCCTGAACCATCAGTATAACGCCCACTTCCCCGTCCCTTAGTGCGGGCCTTCTTCATATTTATGGATTTTTTACTGGTTGTGAAGCAGTTTTTTTTACTGTCCACAAAAGACAGTTTTCAGATACAGGGCAGTATATGACACAGAACAGCACAGATTTTGGACAGTATTTTAACCACAGATTATTGTAATCTGCAGTACAGACACTGTTTTATGATGTTGTTTATATTTATGACTACATTATTCCCAATATTTGGGCCTGAAGCGCACAGACGGTACAGAAATGCAATGCACTGCGATTAACGTTTTTAAACCACAGACAGAAAAACTGGGTGCTGATTTAGCGAAATGTGTATATATAGCTGATTTTCAATTTCTCCAAATAAATGGGCCTGAAGCACTCAGACAGTATAGAAATGCAATGCGCTGCGATAAACGGTTTCTAGCGCAGACAAGAAAACTGTGTGCAGAATCAGTGAAATTTGTATATATATTGATTTTCACTTTTTCCCAGTATATGGGATTAAAGCACTCAGACGGTATAGAAATGCAATGCGCTGCGATAAACGGTTTCTAGCGCAGACAAGAAAACTGTGTGCTGATTAAGTGAAATTTGTATATATATTGATTTTCACTTTTTCCCAATATATGGGATTGAAGCACTCAGACGGTATAGAAATGCAATGCGCTGTGATAAACGGTTTCTAGCGCAGACAAGAAAACTGTGTGCAGAATCAGTGAAATTTGTATATATATTGATTTTCACTTTTTCCCAATATATGGGATTGAAGCACTCAGATGGTAAAGAAATTCAATGCGCTGTGATAAACAGTTTCTGCCACAGACAAGAAAACTGTGTGCAGATTAAGTGAAATTTGTATATATATTGACTTTCACTTTTTCCTAATATATGGGATTGAAGCACTCAGACGGTATAGAAATGTAATGCGCTGCGATAAACGGTTTCTGCCGCAGACAAAAAAACTGGGTGCTGATTCAGTGAAATTTGTATATATATTGATTTTTACTTTTTCCCAATATATGGGATTGAACAATCAGATGGTATAGAAATGCAATGCGCTGCGATAAACGGTTTCTGCCGCAGACAAAAAAACTGGGTGCTGTTTCAGTGAAATTTGTATATATATTGATTTTCACTTTTTCCCAATATATGGGATTGAATTACTCAGACGGTATAGAAATGCAATGCGCTGCGATAACCGGTTTCTGCCGCAGACAAAATAACTGGGTGCTGATTCAGTGAAATTTGTATATATATTGATTTTAACTTTTTCCCAATATATGGGATTGAATCACTCAGATGGTATAGAAATGCAATGCGCTGTGATAAACGGTTTCTGCCGCAGACAAAAAAACTGGGTGCTGATTTCATTGATATTCTTCCTATCTATGCCCCTGATACACAGAAGTTATTGCACAGTTGTCTGAAGCCACTGCAGACACCTTCTATTAAGATAGCCAATGAAGCGTTTTTTTTTTGTAAATTAAACCAAAAGAAAATGTGCAAATCTGCACTTTAAAGAGGACCTTTCACCCGAAGAAAGTATGTAAACTGACCATACAGACGTGTAGAGCGGCGCCCAGGGATCCCCCTGCACTTACTGTTATCCCCGGGTGCCGCTCCATTCTCCGGTTATAGCCTCCGGTATGTTCGTAGTTAGGCTCCACCCAGTTGAGCCTGCCGCGGTCTCCTTCTCCTATGCTGTAGCACTGGCCAATCGCAGCGCTCAGCTCATAGCCAGGGATAACAGTAAGTGCAGGGGGATCCCTGGGCGCCGTTCTACACGTCTGTATGGTCAGTTTACATACTTTCTTCGGGTGAAAGGTCCTCTTTAAATTGCTGCCAACACACACAGTAGTCCTTAAAAGGACTTTTGTGTCTTTGAAACGTCTTGAGAAAAAGTAATTTGCGATCCCAATCTCCCTACACTGTCTGTCCCTTCCTAACAGCAGCTCTCCCTGACTCGCAATGAGCCAAACTCGCGTGACCGGGTGCTATATAGCACCCAATGACGTTTTCCGGCTAGCCAATCACTGTAATGCCAGTAGAAAACATGGCTGATGGCAATACTTACCAGCATGTTTAGTGGCTGCTTAGAAGGCACCAAACGTGTGGGGCGGAGACTAGAGCATGGCGCTCGAGCACATGTGGTACTTGGCCGAGCGCTCGGATCTGCCGAGCATAGCAATGCTCGAGCCGAACCGGTACTTGACCGAGCATGCTCGCTCATCACTGTTGTTCATAGGAGCAGAAGAACCAAAAAAATGGAAATGATGGTTCTCTCACATGACAGAGAAGAAAGGCAGCTGATGGACCCCATTGTGTAATAATAGCGTCCGGCATGTTTCTGTCATGCAATCCAGCAATTTACCGGACAAAATAACGTGTCATGCTTTCCTCCTTTTGAATAGAATCTGATATGGAGGCCCCTAAATGTGTACAAAAACACATAAAATGTGACAGGTGATCTGAAAGCCCAGCTAAGAAAGTGCATGAGAAAGGTAAGTGATCCGCAGATATTACTGCTGCATGTCGGATCCTGGCAGCCACTGTAGACTGTATATACAGTACAGGGCTATTTGAAATAATACAGGACTTTTCCTACTAATGGGTGCACTATGTCACTTTTTTCTATGCATGGAACATGGCTGTTGATGTAATGGACTGCTAAAAGCCTATAACAATAAAAGCAATAAGTGGAAAAAACACCATTCTGTTTTCGATTGGATTTGCTTGCGGTAAGGGAGACATTTGTCTGCACGGTGCATGATTAGAGGCTATTGACGAGTTATTTCATGCTCTCTTCTTTTGAGTCTTCCAACAATAATAATAATAATAAAGATGTAAATATGACACTAAGCACTCACCTCAAGTCAATTACAATGTAACACCATCAAGTATTCAAATTTTCAGAAGCTGAAACCAAATCACTTAGACATAGAGACTACAGTGGTCATCACAAGCCTCTTTCAGTGGCTAATGTGTCCACAGCATATAGCAGACACTTTCTCTGATAATAGACTTTGCAATTATGCTGCTTTATTATTTCCAAGTGTCCAAAATGGATTATCAAGAGCTTTATGAATATAAGAAAGTATATGATTATTACACTAATGTCTGCCAGCTGTACAGAGGCCGATTGGCCATATTTTTTGTGGGTGCAGCAGAAAGGACATACGGATGACGGCACTGAACAGTATGCTGTGCTCATCTTTTGCCACCCCATTGAAATGACTGGATCCACATCTGATCCACCAGAAATGCAGATTGGATGTGGACAACAATGATCATGTGCATGAGCTCTAATGCAGTACCAGCCACTGTAAGTACACGTAGTTGAAATTTTCAAGATCTAACCGATGTGGAAACTTTCAGTGTGGAAATTGATCTGCAGTGCAGTTTGTGGATGTGCAGCACATCAGTTGTTTGTGGATTTTCAGTGCAGAGCATGTCAAAATCCATGACAAAATCCCCAAGTAACACCTGTGAATTTTGGCGCTAATTTGATGCAAAAACATAGCAAAATCAACACGAAAATCAAAAATATGCAATCCCACACAAAATGCTTAGCAAAAGCTATTTTTTATTTGGAGACAATTAGGTGTGCTGTCTGCATCTTTTGTGGCCCCATTTAAATTAATGGGTCCGCATCCGATCCGCAAAAAATACTGGTACGGTCATGTGAATGAGCCCTTATACTATATTTCTAATCACGATGACAAAATTAGTGAATTAAGTGTTACCATTAACCATTTTATAACTAAATATACAACAGTGCCCCCTGCTGTTGAAAAATGTGTAGAGCTGTAAAAACTAATTGCTCCATTATTAATGTTAAGAGTTTGCTACAAAGCAGAAACTCACTCTGTTGTAGTGCCCTGGGGCAAGGATACTTTGAAGTTTCAACATTTGTGGACATTTGCCTGTTTCCCCTATGCAAATTCATCCTATTCATTTCCACTGTGTTTGCACAGCACTGTAGAGAGGGTTAATGAATACTGAGAGACTTTTCGGACTTTCCAGCTAAAAATGAGAAGCTGGTAATTTTACATTGCTACCACGTGGTTCAAATCCTTCCCAACCAGCGCAATAATAGTATGGCGCCCAGCGCCATACTATTACGGCCTGCTGATCGGGCGGGCCAATCGGGTCCCCGCGCTGCTGTGGCAGGGACCCGATGGGTGAGAAGGCAGCCCGATTCCGTGCAGAGGCTGCCCAATTCCTGGAATGGCATCGGGACCTGCCTTCTACGGGGGCCCAGGAGATCCAGCCTCAGGCAATCTGCTAGTGTATTACTCTGTGTAATACACTAACAGGCAATGCATTACAATACAGATGTATTTTAATGCATTGTAGAGGGGATCAGACCCCCAAAATTTAAAGTCAGAAATAAAGTTAAAAAAACAGTGTTTTTAATTAAGAAAAATAAAGTTTCAAGTAAAAAAATTATAATAAAAAATTGAAAAAAAAGAAAAAACACACATATTAGGTATCACCGCGTCCATAATGACCACTTTGTCCAATAAACACCATAAAAAAATATGTAAAAACTGCGTCAAAAAAAGCTATTTTTGTCACCTTACATCACAAAAAGTGCAACATCAAGCGATCAAAACGGTGTATGTCCCAAAAAATTATTCCAATAAAACCGTCACCTTATCCCTCAAAAAATTAGCCCCTACATAAGAAAGTAGTTAGAAAAATATAAAAACTATAGCTCTCAGAACATGAGACACTAAAACATAATATTTTTTGATTCAAATATGATAATAATGTGCTAAAGTGAAATTTAAAAAAAGTATACATATTAGGTATCACCGCGTCCGAAACAACCAGCTCTATAAAAATACCACATGACCTAACCCCCCAGGTGAACATCGTAAAAAAAAAAAATTATTATCACCTTACAAAAATTGCAACACCAAGTGATCAAAAAGTCGTATGCCCCCCAAAATAGTACCAATCAAACCATCACCTCATCCCGCAAAAAATGAGACACTACATAAGACAATATGTCAAAAAATAAAAAAGCTACGGCTCTCATAAAATATGATTTTTTTTTGCTTCAAAACTGTTATTATTGTACTAAAGTGAAATAAAAAAAAAAGTAGACATATTAGGTATTGCCGTAACACCCTGCTAAAAATACCACATGACCTAACCCCTCAGGTGAACGCTGGAAAAATAAATAAAAACTGTGCCAAAACTACCAATTTTTTGGTCACCTTTCCCCATAAACTGTAATAATGAATGATCAAAAAATCATATGTACCCAAAAATGGTACCAATAAAAAGTCAACTCTTCCTGCAAAAAAAGAGCTCCTGCACAAGACAATCGGCAGAAAAATAAAAAACATAAGTCGTTCCGAAAATGGAGACACAGAAATATAATTTTTTTTTTAAAAATGCTTTTTTATGTAAAACTGAAACAAACAAACAAAGAAAGTAGACATATTACATATCATTGCAACCGTAACAACCAGCTCTATAAAAATAGCACATGAATGTTGTAAAAAAGAAAAATGGTGCCAAAACAGCAATTTTTTGGTTACCTTGCCTTACAAAAAACGTAATATAGAGCAATTAAAAATCATATGTACCCCAAAATAGTACTAATAAAACTGGCATCTTATCCCCTAGTTTCCAAAATGGGGTCACTTTTTGGGAGTTTCTACTGTAAGGGTGCATCGGGGGGCTTAAAATAGGACATGGCATCTAAAAACCAGTCCAGCAAAATCTGCCTTCCAAAAACCATACGGAGTTCCTTTTCTTCTGCTCTCTGCCCTTACACCAGTCTACGATAACATGCGGGGTATTTCTGTAAACCGCAGAATCAGGTTAATAAATATTGATTTTGTTTCACTATTAACCCTCGATGTGTTAAAGAAAAAAATGGATTAAATTTGAAAATCTGCCAAAAAAGTGAAATTTTGAAATTCCATCTCCATTTTCATTTAATTTTTGTGGAACACCTAAAGCAGGCATCCTCAAACTGCGGCCCTCCAGCTTTTGCAAAACTACAACTCCCAGCATGCCCGAACAGCCTACAGGTATCAGCCTACAGCAGGGCATTGTGGGAGTTGTAGTTTTACAACAGCTGGAGGGCCGCAGTTTGAGGATGCCTGACCTAAAGGGTTAATAACGTTTGTAAAATCAGTTTTGAGTAGCGTGAGGGGTGTTGTTTCTATAATAGGGTCATTTATGGGGGGTTTCCACTATGAAAGCCCCACAAAGTGACTTCATACCTGAACTGGTCCTTAAAAAGTGGGTTTTGGAAATTTCCTAGAATTGCTAAGACAAATGCCATTGGAACAAATAATTTCTAATGGTGCGATATACCAGTTGCCCCCCCAAAAAAGTGATTGAAGCAGGGGTATTATATACCAATAATATACTTTCTATATAGTGCCTTTAGGTATTCCAGCATTTGTTTGCGGTTTAGCTGCGTTACCTCAGCTCACAGAGGGACAAACGCTATTGGAACAAATAATTTCTATTCGTGTGAAATACCAGTTGCCCCCCAAAAAATCTGATTGAAGCAGGGGTGTTATATACCAATTATATACTTTCTTTGGCAATTCTCTTTTTATTGTAAAGCAGAGAGTTGCATACCACAGCTGATTACAATGATGTACAATTAGGTTACAATTCTTTTTCGACAATTAAGAAGCATAGTACACAATATATATATATTCCAATTACAATGCTTAGGTCCAAAGTGTGTAAACGGACAAGGAATACATATAACAGCATAAATTTGATATCCATCCATTGCGGTAAGCCGAGCATAGAAACATAGAAACATAGAATGTGTCGGCAGAAAAGAACCATTTGGCCCATCTAGTCTGCCCAATATATCTGAATCCTATTAATAGTCCCTGGCCCTATCTTATATGAAGGATAGCCTTATGCCTATCCCATGCATGCTTAAACTCCTTCACTGTATTTGCAGCTACCACTTCTGCAGGAAGGCTATTCCATGCATCCACTACTCTCTCAGTAAAGTAATACTTCCTTATATTACTTTTAAACCTTTGCCCCTCTAATTTAAAACTGTGTCCTCTTGTGGTAGTTTTTCTTCTTTTAAATATGCTCTCCTCCTTTACCGAGTTGATTCCCTTTATGTATTTAAAAGTTTCTATCATATCCCCTCTGTCTCTTCTTTCTTCCAAGCTATACATATTAAGGTCCTTTAACCTTTCCTGGTAAGTTTTATCCTGCAATCCATGTACTAGTTTAGTAGCTCTTCTCTGAACTCTCTCTAGAGTATCTATATCCTTCTGGAGATATGGCCTCCAGTACTGCGCACAATACTCCAAGTGAGGTCTCACCAGTGTTCTGTACAGCGGCATAAGCACTTCACTCTTTCTACTGCTTATACCTCTCCCTATACATCCAAGCATTCTGCTGGCATTTCGTGCTGCCCTATTACATTGTCTTCCCACCTTTAAGTCTTCTGAAATAATTACTCCTAAATCCCTTTCCTCAGATACTGAGGTCAGGACTGTGTCAAATATTCTATATTCTGCCCTTGGGTTTTTACGCCCCAGGTGCATTATCTTGCACTTATCCACATTAAATTTCAGTTGCCAGAGTTCTGACCATTCTTCTAGTTTTCCTAAATCCTTTTCCGTTTGGCGTTTCCCTCCAGGAACATCAACCCTGTTACATATCTTTGTGTCATCAGCAAAAAGACAAACCTTACCATCGAGGCCTTTTGCAATATCACTTATGAAGATATTAAACAAAATTGGTCCCAGTACAGATCCCTGTGGAACCCCACTGGTAACATGACCTTGTTTTGAATGTTCTCCATTGACTACAACCCTCTGCTGTCTGTCACTCAGCCACTGCCTAATCCACTCAACAATATGGGAGTCCATGCTCAATGACTGCAGTTTATTGATAAGTCTTCTATGTGGGACAGTGTCAAAAGCCTTACTAAAATCTAGATATGCGATGTCTACTGCACCTCCACCGTCTATTATTTTAGTCACCCAGTCAAAAAAATCTATAAGATTTGTTTGACATGATCTCCCTGAAGTAAACCCATGTTGTTTTTCATCTTGCAATCCATGGGATTTTAGATGTTCCACAATCCTTTCCTTTAATAGGGTTTCCATTAATTTGCCTACTATTGATGTCAGACTCACTGGTCTATAGTTGCTCGATTCCTCCCTACTACCTTTCTTGTGAATGGGTACAACATTTGCCAATTTCCAATCTTCCGGGACGACTCCTGTTACTAATGATTGGCTAAATAAATCTGTTAACGGTTTTGCCAGCTCACCACTAAGCTCTTTTAATAATTTTGGGTGTATCTCATCAGGCCCCTGTGACTTATTTGTCTTCACTTTAGACAGCAAACTTAGAACATCTTCCTCTGTAAAGACACATGCATCAAACGATTTATTAGTCATCCTTTCTAGTGAAGGTCCTTCTCTTTTTTCTTTTGTAAAAACTGAACAGAAGTATTCATTAAGGCAGTCGGCTAGCCCTTTATTCTCTTCTACATACCTTCCGTCCTTTGTTTTTAATTTAGTTTTTCCTTGTTTTAATTTCCTTTTTTCATTTATATATCTGAAGAATGTCTTATCCCCTTTTTTCATAGACTGAGCTAGTTTTTCTTCTGCCTGCGCTTTAGAAGTTCTTATAACTTGCTTGGCCTCTCTCTGCCTAATCTTGTAGATTTCCTTATCTTCATTGCTCTGGGTTTTTTTATAATTACAAAATGCTAACTTTTTATTTGTAATGATTTGGGCCACTTCTGCTGAGTACCACAGTGGTCTCTTCCTTTTTTTGCTTTTACTGACAAGTCTAATGCAATTTTCTGTTGCCTTCAATAATGCACCTTTTAAGTAGTCCCATTTCTCCTGGACTCCATGTAATCCGTTCCAGTCTGATAAGGACTCATTTATGACTAATTTCATTTTTGAAAAGTCTGTTTTTCTAAAATCTAAAACTTTTGTTTTTGTGTGGTGGGACTCTTTCACAGTTCTTATATTAAACCACACTGACTGGTGATCACTAGATCCCAAGGTTTCGCCTACAATGACATCATATACCGAATCCCCATTTGTGAATACCAAATCCAAAATGGCCTCCCTCCGGGTTGGCTCCTCAACCACTTGTTGTAGAGATAACCCCAGTAGGGAATTTAGAATATCTGTACTCCTGGTAGAACTTGCTATTTTGGTTTTCCAGTTTATATCTGGAAGATTGAAATCTCCCATAATGATAACTTCTCCTTTCATTGTCATTTTAGCTATTTCTTCAACTAGTAGATCATCTAGTTCTTTAACTTGACCAGGTGGTCTATATATCACACCTACACGAGTTACTGCATGGTTAGCAAACTGCAACGTAACCCAAACTGACTCTATGTTGGCCTCACCAACTTGTATTAGGTTAGATTTAATGCTATCTTTCACATACAGGGCCACTCCTCCTCCTTTCTTGCCTTCTCTGTCTCTTCTGTATAAAGAGTACCCTGGTATGGTTATGTCCCAGTCATTTCTTTCATTAAACCATGTCTCCGTAACAGCCACTAAATCTACATTCTCAGATGCCATTATTGACCCAAGTTCATTAATTTTTTTACCTAAACTGCGAGCATTTGTAGACAGGACTCTGAGCTTATCATTTCTTAACCTCTGTGCTTCTGACCTGTTCTGGCATTGCTGTAGTGCAGCATGTGGTTGCAATAGACATTGGTATAATAACAATAAAATATGCTAAAGTGAGAGTGTAGGGGGGAGAGGGAATGGGGTAGATAAAAATAAAACTAGGATGGGGTGTGTTAGGTAAGGTCTGTTCATGACACCAACCTGGACTTAGAGAACCAATTATATACTTTCTATATAGTGCAGTTGGGTAGTGCAGAATTTGTTTGCGGTTTTGCTGGTTTACCTCAGCTACAAATAGTTACAAACGCTATTGGAACAAATAATTTCTACTGGTGTAAAATACCATTTGCCCCCCCAAAAAACTGATTGAAGCAGGGGTTTTATATACTAATAATATACTTTCTATATAGTGCATTTGGGTAGTGCAGCATTTGTTTGTGGTTTTGCTGCATTACCTCAGCTACAGATAGGGACGAACGACATTGGAACAAATAATTTCTACTGGTGTGATATACCAGTTGCCCCCCAAAAAAACTTGAGGCAGGGGTGTGATATACCTTCTTTTATAAATACTACTCTTCTCTAGGGACTTTTGTCACAGGGTCATTTTGAAAATGACAGGCAGAGGAAGAGGCAGGCCATTCCGCAGGGATGGTAGGGGTCGGGCAGGTGCACCAGGCCGGGGCCTAAGTGGGAAGTTGCAGAAGGTGCGTGCGATTACATCAAAGGACGCACCATACTTGGTTGAGTGGCTCACTCAGCCTTCTGCTTCTGCACCCTCCTCATCGTCTCTATCTGTACCCTCTTCACTCTCTGCTGTGTGCACCCCCCAAGACTCCACCACGATCACCACCACCACCATATCTCCTCCGCTCGAGTCAGAGGAATTATTTTCCCATCCATAACAAGACCTTACCAATGCGCAGCCATTCTTGGCATCGGATTAGGAAGAGAAGGTAGCAACGGTTGCCACCCAGCAGTCTGACGACAGTACCTAGATCATCCCAAGGAGGGTGGTCCCCGCTGTTGCTGCCTACTCCGAGATCTCTAATGTCCGTGGTGGTGAAGGGGGCGATGATGATGTGTCTATGGACATCACGTGGGTGCTCACAAGAGAGGAAGAGTAGGGGAGTTCAGAGGGAGAGACGGAGCAGCAGATATGGAGGACAGAAGGAGAAGCAGGCAGAACTTACAGGGCACAGGAGGCAAAAAGCAGAATGCTAATGTATCTGGAACGAGCCATCCGCCATGCACAGTCACATCTGGCGCTCCCAGGACGCCGGCACATGCTTTCGCAGTGTGCTGTCAGCGCATAAGTCGCAGTAAGCCCAACAGTCACCTAGGGATGACCGTCTTAAGAAGGGACCTGGACTCCCATCACCGAGTCCAGTGGGAGCAACACCATCAGAACCCACAAAGACACACTCCTGGTGCGCCACATCCTGCCTCTTCTCCTTCCCCTTCTCCTCTCTCCGCCCATTTGTCCTCCACTCCACCTTCCACCGTGCCGTCGTCCCATTCATCTGGCAAAAGGCAGGCTTCCGTGGCCGAAATGTTTGAGCGAAAAAAGATGATGACGTCGGATAACCCTCTTCCCCAATGGCTGACCGCCGGCTTGTCGGAACTGCTAGCCCGCCAACTACTGCCATATAAATTGGTGGACTCGGAAGCCTTTAGTAAATTTGTGGCCATTGGCACACCGCAATGGAAGGTACCCAGAAGGAAATATTTCTCCCAGAATAGCATCCCGGAGCTATATGGCCACTTTCAGCGGCAAGTGAATGTATCTCTGGTACACAGTGTTGGTGCCAAGATACATCTGACCACAGACACGTGGTCTATCAAACATGGGCAGGGAAGGTACATAACTTTTACTGTCCAATGGGTGAACCTTCTGACGGCCATCAAGCATGCAACCCGTGGCACCCGTGTGGATTTGGTGTTACCGCCAAGGATTGCATGTCCTGCACTGCTTTCAGCTCTGTGGTCACAGGCCGATCAGTGCATGCAGGCCTGCTTCTTCTTCTCCTCCTTCTACTACATCCTCCGTCTCCTCCTCGGCTGACTCCTCCTATTCCACTGCTACAGCCTCTTGCGCTGTGCCCCCCAAGCTCCCCAGAACCTATTGCAGCACGCCAGACCTGTAGGGTATTGCGAAGTGAGGTCACGTTTATGGGCAATCGAGGGTTACTCACTGTATTGGAGAACCCTGGGAAGGCATGCGGCAGTGAAGGAGAGGTAGACACAAGTTCCTCTGGGGCACACTCTGTATTTAGGGACCAGGCCTGATGGTGGATGAGGTGCCCTGGATGTTGCAGGTGTTTTGAGTGCCTGGGGCAAGGTCCCTTTAAGGATCGTGACGCCAGTGCCTGTAACGGTGGCACACCGGTTTCTAGTAGCAGTAATTGAGGTACACAGCTGGTATGGTAAACCAAACTTTGCTTTACTTGGAAAACAGTCCAACTTTGTACAGAGATGATGATGCAGTTCCTTATATCAATGTTCCACAAGCAGGCTTACATTCAATAATGGCAGGTAAAATCTTGCAAGATACTTGGAGGGTATACAATTAATGCTTCACAGTCCAGGCTGCACTATCTCCACAGCTATTCTGGCTGGCTGTATCCCAAGGCCCAGATGCCTAAATGCTGGCTTTAATCCTTGGCAAATAATCTTCCTCCCGTATTGACCCTTGCTTCTACTTTATAGAACTTCTGCCCATCAGCTTACTTGTCTGAGCTGGTTGTATTGCCTTTGCTTTGCTGGAGGATAACTGCAGCTTTCTCCCAGGAGGTAAGTCCTTCTTCAGGGGTAATCTTCTGAGCTAAGCTTAGACTCAGGAACGACAGGCTGACTAGGTTACACTTCTAGCCACCTGGACTGAACTAACTCTCCCCTGTCTGGGCCTACCTATATATACTTAAAGCTCTCTAGCTTCCTCTAATGTCTAGGAGACTAAACTACACCCTAACAGGCCTGACACCCAGATAACACAGGGAAATGCATAATTAAACATCACAGTAATGCAAAAGACATGTTAACCCTTGTGTAGTGCCCACCTTTACCTAGTGGGACACTACATACCCCCATGCTACAACGTTGCCCGTCCTCGGCGCAACATGGAGGGGCCCTGCCCAGCTGGATACTGCAGCCTTAAAGACAAAATGGAGAACAGGCATACACAGTAATCACCACTTTAGCAATTGAAATATAATAAACAGTTTCACTGAAAGTGCGGTGACAAGGGGCGCCGTTCTCTTCTCTCAGGATAATTGTAAGGGAACAGGGGCGCTGACCTGGTGCAGCGTATCAATAATACCAGGATAGTCCATAATAATAGTCCATAGAAAATGCAGAACAAATAACAATTCTTAGAGGCTCAAGGAACACAATGAGTCCGTACCCAAGGCTTGTAGAGGGTTAAACAGGGGTTTCCCGTGAGGGGCTACCTGGGCCTATAATGTAGTCTCCAAATCTCACAGGTGGGTGCCCCTTGATAGACCGCGTGGACCTTCTTACTAGCGGAGATTCCTCCTGACTTGGTTCAGGAGGGTTGGAGGAGTTCACAGGCTCTGGAGCCCCTTCAGGTACACTCTGAGGCGAAGAAAGAACAGGAGCTGAAGTGGGTTCATCCTGGGATGGAGAAACAACTGGAACAGGATCAGGTACTACCAGGTTTAACCAGGGAGTGAGAAACCAATGAAGTTGGTCTTTATCATGTATCAGGTTCTCAACAGCCTGCATAGGATCAGCAGGTTGGGCTGGCAAATCAGGCTCAGGATATTCTGGTTCAATGTCCTCTGCTGCAGGTTCTCCTTCTATACAGGGTTTCAACCGATTTCTATGTACAACTTGAGAGTCTTTACCTTCTCTGGAGATTTGATAGATGTGAGCCTCAGCGTTAGGAATGGCAGAAATAACATAGGGAATCCTTTCCCACTTACTGTCCAATTTACTGATTCTATGGTTGTTCTTCAACCACACCAGGTCTCCCAGAGCTAAGGGTTCCGCATGAGCAGCCAGGTCATAGTCTCTTTGTTGTCATTCCCGGGCATTTTCCATGCGTTCTTGAACGATCTCTTTGGCATTGAGGAGACGTCTTTGGTGCTCCACTACCCAATCAGTCTTTGGTAGTGGGTTAATGACGTCAGGCAACTGTACATCTAGGGAGTGGTCCACAGGCAACCTCCCTTGACGGTCGAACATCAGGTAGAAAGGTGTGTAACCGGTGGAGAAGTGAATTGTGTTGTTATAGGTATACATGAGTTGTGGCAACAGAGTAGGCCAATTACCCCTTGTCTCTGGGGGTACTGCTCTCAGCATTTCGATGAGAGTTTGATTCATCTTTTCACAGAGTCCGTTACCTTGTGGATGATAGGCGGTGGTCCGGACTTTCTGGCAGTTATGCAGCAGGCACATCTCTTGGAACAGCTGTGACTCAAACGCAGACCCTTGGTCGGTGAGGATTCTTTCTGGGCAGCCGTAGGGCAGAAGGAAATACTTCCAGAATGCCTCTGCTGTAGTCTTAGCTGTCAGGTCTTTCACAGGCACTGCTACGACAAACTTAGTGAAGTGGTCAATAATGGTCATGGCATAAGTATACCCTGAGCGACTCAGCTCCAACTTCACATGATCAATAGCAACAAGTTATAAAGGAGTTTAACTTACGATAGGATGGAGAGGCGCCCTCTGGTCATGACGCTCAGTTCGCCCCACAGCACAGGCAGTGCATTCTCTGCACCATTTCTTAATATCATCTCTCATCCCAATCCAATAGAATCTTCTGCGAATGGTGGCCTCAGTCTTCTGCACGCCGAAGTGTCCGGACTGGTTGTGATATATTTCTAGCACCAGACTGGCATCTCGACGTGGTAGGAGGATTTGATATATCCTATCACAGGACACTGGGTCCAGGCTCCTTCTAAGCAACAGGCCTCTTTGAAGGAAAAGTAGGTGGCGATGTCTCCACAGTCTCATCAGTTCTGGGTCTGCACTCTTCCTGCGGACTCTCTCAGGAGTTCTCCCACTGGTAAGGAAGTCGAGCAGTTCACCGAGGACTCTACTTTCGGACTGAAGCTTAATCCACCTTTCTTGGTCGCCTCTGGACTCAGGAATATCTAGTGAGGAAGGATCAGCAGCGGGATGGTTTTCAGTGCGGATATTATCCTGCTGGGCAAATTTATTGTAGCACGCTGGCATTTCCACTTCTTCCCAGGCATCTTTTGGTTCATCTGGGGCTTCTGTAGTGGGTAGCCGAGACAGGGCATCAGCATTGTCATTGGAGCGGCCTGCCTGGTATTTCACAGTGAAGTCATAGTTGGCAAGGCGGGAGGCCCATCTTTGCTCCAGAGCCCCCAACTTGGCTGTATTCAGATGCGCCAGGGGGTTATTGTCTGTGAAGGCCACAAATGGCGTAGCAGCGAGATAGTTTTTGAACTTCTCGGTCACAGCCCACACTAAGGCAAGAAACTCCAGCTTGAAGGAACTGTAGTTCTGGTCATTCTTCTCAGCTCCCTTCAGGGATCTGCTGGCGTAGGCAATTACCCTCTCTTTGTTATCTTGCACTTGAGCCAACACAGCCCCCAGGCCTCTTTTACTGGCATCCGTGTAGAGGTGGAACGGCTTCTGATAATCTGGGTAACCCAGAACAGGGGGTTCGGTCAGCTTCGCTCCACTCAACAGGAATAGGAGTCTTTGAACTCTTCTTAGGGTGCCCCCTCAGGAGTTCCTGGATTGGATCCGCAATTTGTGCGAAATGGGGGATGAAACGCCTGTAATACCCTGCAAAGCTGAGAAAGCTTCTGACCTCTTTTACGGTGGTAGGAGTAGGCCAATTGCGGACAGCAGCAAGTTTATCAGGATCAGGCTGTACTCCTTCGGCACTGACAACGTGCCCTAGGTATTTTACCGCTGGTTTCAGCAGGTGGCACTTAGATGGCTTGATTTTGAGGCCATATTTGGTAAGGACTTGGAACACTTCCGCCAGGTGTTCTAGGTGGTCCTCATACGTCTTGGAGTATATAATGACGTCATCTAGATATAACAATACGGTTTCAAAGTTCCTATGGCCTAAACAACGTTCCATCAGCCGTTGGAATGTCCCTGGAGCGTTACACAGTCCAAACGGCATGTAGTTAAATTCAAACAGGCCCATAGGTGTAGTGAAAGCAGTCTTTTCTCGATCTTCTGGGGCCATAGGTACTTGCCAGTACCCACTAGTTAAGTCCAAGGTGGAGAAATAGGCTGATGACCCCAGGGCAGTCAAGGACTCCTCAATGCGTGGTAGTGGATAGGCATCTTTGTGGGTGATTTGATTGATCTTTCTGTAATCCACACAGAACCTTATACTGCCATCTTTCTTTTGCACGAGGTCTAGGGGCGCAGCCCAGGGACTGTGTCTGTCCCGAATTATGTTAGAGTCTTTCATCTCTTGTATCATCTCTTTCACAGACTGATAGGTAGTAGATGGTATGGGTTTGTGCCTCTCCTTGATAGGAGGATAAGAGCCAGTGGGTATGGTGTGTTTGATTACACTGACCTCTCCGTAGTCCGTGGAGTGCTTGCTGAAAGCCTTGTGATGTTCTCTCACTAGCTTCAGAACTCCCTCTATTTGCTCCTTCAGGGTGGATTCGTTCCCCACATGAAGCTCTTCCCACCAGGATGTTGTCGAGGTGTTGGCGGTGGTGCTGCTGCTCTGTGTGGTCTGGAACGCCTCCGTGGCAGGCAGACGGATCACATCCTGGAAAGACACCTGGAAAAGCTGAGCAATGGGGCAGTGCTTAAAAAGAGTAACGGGGTGATCACCAAAATTAATTAAACGGACAGGCACTTTACCTTGGGACACGGTCACCAGACTTTTGGCTGTCCGTACGAAGGGATGATTCTCAATCTGGACGGGTTCCACTAGGGCTTGATAGTCCTGACCCTGGATCCCTAACACCGCACGGCACCAAAGGATGATCTGGGAATTTGGAGGCAGGATTACTGGCCGGTTGTCCCGGATACGAACAGTACAAATTTCCCCTTTTTTGTTGGCGAACCTTTGTTGAGTGCACAGCACGCTGATAGTCTTTTGAATGACCCGTCTGGAAGCAGGCGAGGCTGAGGATATAGTTTGGTTCAATACCTCAAGCACTTCAGAGTAACAGTTTTTAAGAACATTAGTCCCTAGGATCACAGGGTGTCCTCCTTTATCTCCTGCTTGTACCACAATTACACCTTGCTGTAGTAAGGTGGCCTCTCCCACCTGAAGAGTAGGTTCCCAGTTTCCATGGACTTTTACTGGCTTCCCGTTGCTGGCAATGATATCTAGCCAGGACTCTGGTGGCTGGGTGAGGAGACTTGGATCCCAGAACTTGTCAAAGACAGGTCGTTGGATGGTGGTGACCTGTGACCCCGTATCCAGAAGGGCTTCAAAGGGTATCCCGTTGATACATATTTTAATTTTTGGACGGGATCCCACGTATTTAGGCATCCAGCTTGGATCCTTTGGACCTACTGTTCTACCTCCCGAGGGGCGGTCCTCTGCCTCAGGGGTTGCCCATTTAACTGCCAGCACATTGATTCAGTATGTCCATATTTTTTGCAATAGTGGCAAACAGGCTGCTTTCGATTTCTAGACTGATAATTTGGCCGTCCATCAGGTTCTTTTGGGTAGACATCCCTTTGCAGGTGGGAGCCTTGGAGGAAAAGGGCCTTCATCTTCCAACAGTATTGGTCTTTCCCACTCCTCTACTTTCTTGCATACTTTCTCTAAACTCAGAGTGAGATGGTTCACTTGCTCCATTAGTGCTGCCACTACATCTGTTACTGGAGCCTGAGTGGCTTGACTGACTCCAGCCGGCCCCACATTGACAGTCTTTGATTGACAAACCTGAGACTCATGCAAGGCTGCTGGCCCTGCGGCCGGGTTTTGGCCTAGAATGCTGATGGCCAGCTCTTTAAAGTCCAAGAATGCACAATTGGGATGTTGGGCTGACAGCATCCTCAGTTGGCCCTTTAAATGCTCCGTACTTATACCTGCAATGAACTGTTCTCTAAGAGTCCTGTCCTGATCCTCAGCTTCCTTGGGGTCCACTTGGACCACAGTCCTCAGGGTCTCTTGCAAGGACAGAGCAAAATAGCGGAGCGACTCCCCAGGTTGCTGCTTCCTGCTTAAGATTCGCATTTTAACTTCAGACACCGTTCTGGCCTCAAATGTGGTGCCGAGGCGATCAAAAATCTGCTCCAGGGTACTCTTTTCAGAATGGGGCCAGGACATGACTTCCCTGCAGGCGGCCCCTTCTAACTGAGCTAGGAGGATCTCCATTTGTTGTTCAGCAGATATAGGATAAAGCCGGAACAAGGCCAGTATCTGGTCCCTAAAGTCCTTTAATTTATGGGCTTCCCCTGAATATCGTGGAAACCAGGGGGCCCCAAAATAATACGGCATGGTTAATGGCATCAGGCTTGATGCTGCCGCGGCGGCAGGTGCCCTATTGTCAGTTGCGGGCACTTCAAAAGGCATTTCTGGGGCCGCCTGCCCTGCTCTTTCAGGTGCGGACATAGTGTTACTAGGTGGGTATGGCCCTTTAAATGACAGCGGAGCGGACCGGAGCTGAAATGTCAGAGTCCTTTTTTTTTTTCAAAGTAAAGTCTCTTGCTGCTAAGGGAGGACCTTTCCCGGTACCCTAGCAGGGGTTCGAGATGCTCCGGTATAGTAATCAGAAGGGGGCTGGTGAAGGATAAAGTTAGTTCTTACTCCGGCGGTGCTCGCTCCATGTCTCGCGAGATGCGTGGCTACGTCAGACGGGAGTCCCACGTTCAGCGTCAGAAGGTAGGCGCGGCCTCTTGCAGCTCCGGGATTCAGGTAGGCGGTACTTTTTTCCCGACAGGGCGGCGTTTCTTCCTCCTTGCAGGCTGGGCGGTAACTTCACCTTGTCCTTTTTTTTTCGCGCCAAACGGGTACAACGAGGCGCACTTTTAATCCGGTTAGGTTAAGCGGCCATCTTTGAGCAAAACGCTGTCCATTCACTGACAGCAAGCGGTGGCTCCACAACAGCAAAACAGTCCACAAAAAGCAGAGTTTCACACTGCAAATTGGTACAGTTCTCTGGCCCAGCAATTTTCAATAAACAGTGGAGCTTAGTCACTTTTTAGGTGGATAATGGCACACAGATTTGTAATCCAACAATGGCGCGGATATGATCGTATCCTGTTCATGACGCCAATTTATGCAGCACGCCAGACCTGCAGGGTATTGCAAAGTGAGGTCACGGTTATGGGCAATCGAGGGTTACTCACTGTATTGGAGAACCCTGGGCAGGCATGCGGCTGTGAAGGAGAGGTAGACACAAGTTCCTCTGGGGCACACTCTGTATGTAGGGACCAGGCCTGATGGTGGATGAAGTGCCCTGGATATTGCAGGTGTTTTGAGTGCCTGGGGCAAGGTCCCTTTAAGGATCGTGACGCCAGTGCCTGTAACGGTGGCACACCGGTTTCTAGTAGCAGTAATTGAGGTACACAGCTGGTATGGTAAACCAAACGTTGCTTTACTTGTAAAACAGTCCAACTTTGTACAGAGATGATGATGCAGTTCCTTATATCAATGTTCCACAAGCAGGCTTACATTCAATAATGGCAGGTATAATCATGCAAGATACTTGGAGGGTATACAATTAATGCTTCACAGTCCAGGCTGCACTATCTCCACAGCTATTCTGGCTGGCTGTATCCCAAGGCCCGGATGCCTAAATGCTGGCTTTAATCCTTGGCAAATAATCTTCCTCCCGTATTGACTCTTGCTTCTACTTTATAGTACTTCTGCCCATCAGCTTACTTGTCTCAGCTTACTTGTCTGCAGGTTTCTCCCAGGAGGTAAGTCCTTCTTCTGGGGTAATCTTCTGAGCTAAGCTTAGACTCAGGAACGACAGGCTGACTAGGTTACACTTCTAGCCACACTGACTGAACTACCTCTCCCCTGTCTGGGCCTACCTATATATACTTAAGGCTCTCTAGCTCCCTCTAATGTCTAGGAGGCTAAACTACACCCTAACAGGCCTGACACCCAGATAACACAGGGAAATGCATAATTAAACATCACAGTAATGCAAAAGACATGTTAACCCTTGTGTAGTGCCCACCTTTACCTAGTGGGACACTACACTATTCGACGTGCCAGGTTAGATGTTGCCATGCTGTGCTGCGACTGTTGTGCCTGGAAGCCAAGAGCCACACTTGTCCTGCACTCCTTTCAGCTCTGCAGTCTCAGGCCGATGAGTGGCTAACCCCGCTCAACTTGACAGTTGGTAAAGTGGGGTGCGACAACTGTGTCAATCTGCTGAGAGCGCTGAAACAGGACAAAATGACACACGTGCCGTGCCTGGCACACGTCCTGAACTTAGTCATGCAGCGATTCGTTGCCAGATACCCCGGGGTCCAGGACGTCTTGCGGCAGGCCAGGAAAATCTCTCGCCATTTTAGAAGATCTTACACGGCCATGGCTCGCCTTGCTGACGTTCAGCGGAGACACCACCTGCCCGTCAGACGTCTAATTTGTGACTGCCCGATGCAATTTATTTTTTTCCACCGTGCCAGTGGCTGCTCATTCTCGACTCATGCAGACTTCTGCGTCCATTTGAAGAGATCACCAAACTGGTCAGTCGCAGCCTGGGCGCCATCAGTGACATTGTACCTTACACATTCTTTCTGGAACGTGCATTACGTCATGTCATTGATCAAGCCGTCAAGGAGCAGGAAGATGAGGAAGTCGCAATGCTGGATGAATTCCCAGCGGGGCTACTCCATCTGAGACAAGTCAACAGGAGTCTGAAGAGGAGTCAGAGGAGGATGGTGCTGGGGCGGAGTAGGAGCAAGAAGAGCATGCCTTAAACATTTCTGGGATCCATGGTGTTGTCCGTGGCTGAGGGGAGGAGACAGAGGACGACATTATCCTGGACTATGAGCAGGAGCCAGGCCACTTCACCACTTCCAGTTTAGTGCAAATGGGGCCTTCATGCTCCAGTGTTTGAAGAGGGACCCCCGTATAAAAAGCATAAAGGGCAAGGACCAGTACTGGGTAGCAACGTACTTAGACCCCTGGTACAAACACAAAATGGCGAACATGTTACCACCATCACAGAGGGCTGTCAGAATGCAGCACTTCCAGGCCTTGCTTTGAGAAATGCTGCATTCTGCTTTTGCGGGCGCTGGCAGAGGATATTCCACTCACAGAGAAACAGTTGCGGGTACCAATCCAACAGCGCATGCAAGAAGAGGGCGGTTTGGAGATGTGTTGGTCACTTCGGATATGAGATCATTCTTGCAGCCAACTCATCGACAGCCGCCCTCCGGATCCAGCCTCACGGAACGCCTAGACCGACAGGTGTCCGACTACATCGGGTTAAAGGGTTTCTATCATCACAAAATTTGCTATGTAGCTGGCTGACATTAGCGATGTGCTAATGTCAGCAGTACATAACTGTGTAACTTTTATCTGCCTACATGCCGCCGTTCGCCCAGAAAACAAACTAAAAAAATATGCAAATGAGCCTCTAGGTGCTATTTGGGCATTGCTGCAGCACCTAGAGGCTCCGTCTCCTCACCATTCGGCACACCCATTTTGCTTTGATGGGCATCTCTGCCCTGCGCTTTGAAAGTAAAATCCCGCGCTGGCACCATCCCGTTTAGTATTAGGCGAGGCGCAGTGAGTTAAGGACGCTCGCCTGCTGCTGGCTGTCTTCACTTCCGGGGAGCTCTGTGACGTATTCGATGCAGGTGCAGTGAGGAAGCCGGCAGCAGCCGAGCGTCCTTCACTCACTGCGCCTGCGCCTGCGCCGAATACTAAACGGGACGGTGCAGGCGCAGGATTTTACTTTCAAAGCGCAGAGCAGAGATGTCTATCAAAGCAAAATGGGCATGCTGAACGATGAGGAGACAGAGCCTCTAGGTGCTGCAGCAACGCCCCAATAGCAGGCTCATTTGCATATTTTAAAAGTTTGTTTTCTGGGCGAACGGCGGCATGTAGGCAGATAAAAGTTACACAGTTATGTACTGCTGACATTAGCACATGTCAGCCAGCTACATAACAAATTTTGTGATGATAGAAATCCTTTAACAGCCGAGATGCGAGGAACCCCTAGACTACTGGGTGTGCAGGCCAGAGCTTGCACAATTTGCCATGGATTACTACAGTCCAAAGAAAACATGAAACAGGCGACACTGCTCAATGTCTCTCTCACAGGTAGTGGCTACCTATGTGCCTTGTCATATAGCAGCGTACGTGGTGCTCAGTCCTTAATAACAGTGCATCAAACCCATAAACAATAAGTAAAGACAGACGGGCGGCACTCACCACTGCTGTAGTTGATTCTTTTGTTTTTCATACATAGTGATGAGTGGCAGGGGTCATATTCGAATTCCCGATATTTCGCGAATATTTTGTAGAATATTCGCAAATTCGAATATTCGTTATATTCTACATTTTTTTTTTTTTTAATCGGCAAGGTAATGATCACTTAATATGCGAATATAACGCGATCAATACAGACGAGGGTCAAAAACTAATATATAGCACAATATAAGAATATATAGCAATATAGCGAATATTCGAGGAAAAAAAAACAATATAGAGCAATTTAGCTAATATAGTGCTATAATCATTTTCTTTAACCCCTTTAGGACACAGCCTTATTTCACCTTACAGACCAGGCCATTTTTTGCAAATCTGACCAGTGTCACTTTATGTGGTGATAAATTAAAAACGCTTTTACTTAGCCAGGCCATTCTGAGATAGTTTTTTCGTCACATATTGTACTTCATGACACTGGTAAAATTAAGTAAAAAAAATTCATTTTTATTTATAAAAAAATACCAAATTTACCAAAATTTGGGAAAAAATTTGCAAATTTCTGACTTTCAATTTCTCTACTTCTACAATACATAGTAATAACTCCCAAAAAGTTATTAATTTACATACCCCATATGTCTACTTCATGTTTGGATCATTTGGGGAATGCTATTTTATTTTTTGGGGACGTTACAAGACTTAGAAGTTTAGAAGCAAATCTTACATAATAGAAACCACCCAAAAATGACCCCATTTTAGAAACTACACCCCTCGAGGTATTCAAAACTGATTTTACAAACATTGTTAATCCTTTAGGTGCTCCACAAGAGTTATTGGCAAATGGAGATTAAATTTCAGAATTTAATTTTTTTGCCAATTTTTCCATTTTAACCCATTTTTCCACTAACAAAGCAAGGGTTAACAGCCAAACAAGACTGTATCTTTATTGCCCTGACTCTGCCGTTTACAGAAACACCCCATATGTGGTCGTACACTACTGTACGGCCACACGGCGGGGTGTAAAGGGAAAGGAGCGCCGTGTGGGTTTTGGGGGGCTGATTTTTATGGACCGGTTTATTTACACTGTGTCCTATTTCAAGACCCCCTGATGCACCCCTACAGTAGAAACTCCCTAAAAGTGACCCCATCTAAAAAACTACACCCCTCAAAGTATTCAAAACTGATCTCACAAACTATGTTAACCCTTTAGGTGCTCCACAAAAGTTATTGGCAAATGGGGATGAAATTTCCGAATTTCATTTTTTTGCCAATTTTTCAATGTTAACCCATTTTTTCACTAACAAATTAAGGGTTAACAGTCAAACAAGACTGTATCTTTATTGCCCTGACTCTGCCGTTTACAGAAACACCCATATGTGGTCGTACACTACTGTATGGCCACACGGCGGGGTGTAGAGGGAAAGGAGCGCCGTGTGGGTTTTGGGGGGCTGATTTTTATGGACCGGTTTATTTACACTGTGTCCTATTTCAAGACCCCCTGATGCACCCCTACAGTAGAAACTCCCTAAAAGTGACCCCATCTAAGAAACTACGAGATAAGGTGGTTGTTTTTTAGGGACTATTTTTAGGGTACATATGTTTTTTGGTTGCTCTATATTACATTTTTGTGAGGTAAGGTTACCAAAAATTTAAATTCTGAAATTTCATCTCCATTTGCCATAAACTGTTGAGGAACACCTAAAGGGTTAATACAGTTTGTAAAATCATTTTTGAATACCTTAAGGGGTGTAGTTTCTTAGATGGGGTCACTTTTAGAAGGTTTCTACTCTAGGGGGGCATCAGGGGGGCTTCTAAAGGGACATGGTGTCAATAAAAAAGGCAATCAAAATCTGCGTTCCAGAAACCATGTCGGTCCTTTCCTTTTGCGCCTCCCTTTTACTGATACAGCAGTTTACGACCACAAATGTGGCGTTTCTGTAAACTGCAGTATCAGGGTAATAAATATTACATTTTGTTTGGCTGTTAACCCTTGGTTTTTACCGGAAACGTCGGATTGAAATGGAAAAGTGCCAAAAATAGCTGTTTTGGCACCATTTTGAAATTTTTTTTTGGACCGTGTTAATCTGGGGGGTTGGGTCTTTTTGATGGCATGCTATTACACTTTTTGTTATGTAAGGTGACAAAAAAAATTCTTTTTTTGCACCGTTTTTTTGGGTTTTTTATGACCGTATTAATCTGAAGGGTTGGGTCATGGGGTATTTTTACAGAGGAGATTATTATGGACGCGGCGATACCTAATAAGTCTAATTTTTTACAATTATTTAGGTTTTAGACTATATTATGTTTTTGGATACAAAAAAGAAATTTTTTGTATCTCTATAGTCTAAGAGTCATTTTTTTTAAAGTTTTTTAGCCGATTGGATTAGGTAGGGGCTAATTTTTTGCGGGTTGAGCCCCTACCTAATCCTATGCTATTACACATTTTTTTATGTAAGGTGACAAAAAAAAAACTTTTTTTGCACCGTTTTTATTCTTGTTTGTTTTACCGTGTTAATCTGGGGGGTTAGGGGTACATTTTCAGAGGAGATTATTACCGACGCGGCGCTACCTAGTAAGTCTACTTTTTATTTTTTTTAGTTCTACAAAAAAAGTTTTTGGGGGGCTCAAGTCTGACAACCATAGTTTTTTTGAATAGTCAGTGGCTAAATTGGTGAAGGGGATTATAAATTTGAACTCCATGGAAGTGTGGTACTCCCTGAAGCAACCAATAACGCAGAGGCCCGGATGATCGGGGCACATGTCACACTGAGTAGTGGTGTCCTTCCGTATCCCCCTCCTGCGACACACTCTGCATTTTTTGGAGGTTCGTCCCTTCTTTCAAGTATGGGGGACAACACCTGGAAAGTGTTGGCCAGGGACGATCCGGGCGCCTCCAATTCCCGAGGTACTCCCACCTGCTCTTTCCCGGTCAGAAAAGATCAGGGTCTTGAGGACTGCCTCATAGAACTGGAGGAATGTCCCTGTGTTGCCAGCACTCTGGAACAGTACAAAAGAGTTGTACATGGCAACCTGCACCAAGTAGACCGCAACTTCTTTGTACCATGCCTTGGTTTTGCGCATGGCGTTATATGGCTTGAGGACTTGATCAGAGAGATCAACTCCTCCCATATACCGATTGTAGTCGACGATACAATCGGCTTGAGGACCGTTGCCGCGGTACCTCGCACAGGGACAGGGGTGATGCCGTTACCGTGAATTGTGGACAGTATAAGGACATCCCTCTTGTCCTTATATCTGACCAGCAGCAGGTTTCCACTGGTAAGGGTACGGGTCTCACCCCTGGGAATAGGTAGCTGGAGGGGGTAGGTAGGGAGGCCGGGCTGATTTTTCCGCACGGTCCCACAAGCGAACGTGTATCTGGCGGCGAGGGACTGGAACAAGGGGATACTAGTATAAAAGTTATCCACGTATAGGTGGTAACCCTTATCTAGCAGTGGGTGCATAAGGTCCCACACAAGTTTCCCGCTAACACCCAGAGTGGGGGGACATTCTGGGGGTTGAATACGGGAATCTCGCGCCTCGTACACACGAAACTTGTAAGTGTACCCTGAGGTACTCTCACAAAGTTTGTACAGTTTCAAGCCATACCTCGCCCGCTTTGAGGGAACATACTGGCGGAAAATGAGTCTCCCCTTGAACGCAATGAGAGACTCATCAACCGCGACCTCCCTTCCAGGTACATAGGTGTGGCGAAACTAACCTCGCCACTGGGTTTTGGAAGGGCCTGTTTGCCAGCCTCTTGCCTCAGGATTATGGCCCATATACTAACTTTGAAGGAGAAGACAGACCGGCCGCACAGCTTAAATCTGTGGAACTGTTTTGGGCAGGGAAGCCATGCTTGTGGTTGGCCAAATGTGACTTCCATGGAATTCGGGAACCCCTGCTCGGATCTGGGTGATTTTTGGATATGTTGTTCACCCAGATCAGAGCTATCCATGGCTGTATACATTATGGGGATATGTGGGGTTTTGAGGTGTTTTCTGTGTTTTGGGAAAAATGTGTGTTTTCTGCCTGTGAGTGATTAAGTTAGCCCATTGTTTGGTAATTGTATCACAGGCAGAGCCCAATGTGTTTTGGTAATTGTATTTTGTTAATTGCGTCACAGACCACGCCATTGTGTTAGTTAATTGCGTCAAAGACAATGCCAGTGTGTTTGTCAATTGCGTCACAGACAATGCCATTATGTTTGTTGAATAGGGTTAGTTTTGTGTTTAAACTGTACAGGATTGGCTGCTATGTCATGTCCTCAGTATGTCATGTGTATATAAGTCAATGCTGTGTGTTCAATAAAGAGTTCCTGTTTTACATTCAACATAGAGCCTCGTCTCATGTGTGTGGGGATTGCCATACGTGTATACTCCCCTAGCTATTACTCCTAGCTCTTGTAAGAGCTGTTACTGTTCCTGGTTCCGGTGGTGGTATCGGTGTCGAGTGGAGTGCTTGGAGTCCTCGGGAAGCACTAGGAGCATCCTTCAACGGAGGTACGCAGTCGGAGTGACAGGAGATCCTTTACATTGGGATCGTTCCCGCAGCCAGAAGGACAGCTACAGGAGACACCATTCCATGGATTTTACCATTTAAGGGCAACGCATGTCCTAGTACAGCGACCCTGACAGCACCAGAATGGAAACAGCAGTGGAGTACGATGAGGGTGTCATGGATGACCGAGATGCAGTCCGCTAAGGCATCTGGTACCAGGCACTGGGTATTGTATATGCGGGACGAGACACTCCCCACGGAAGACCAGCGGTTGCAGAAGCGAGTAGCCCTGCGGATGCCCTTCCTGGGAGAGCAGCCCCGGGAGGAATGGGTAAAGAAATTGGAACACCTAGCATGGCAGGAGCTGTGGCTGGAAGATGCCTACCAGGCGCTCTGGTGGTATGGGGCACAGTACCTACCCAGGACAGCTGAGCATGACAAGCCAGAGGGAAAGGAGTTTGATGGTCCTGGCTTGTTATGGGAGACTTTTTCAGAGCTGGAGTTTGGGAGCCCTACACAAGCCCGGTTCCGTGATCTCTTGGAATGGAGGGAGAGCAGGTATGACTGGGACAACACTCATGAGATTGAGCAGGACCTGGTCCACCTGGTGACCCGGGAGATGGAGCTGGAACAGGGCTACCTGCAGCTGTTCCACTCCAGTGAGAAGGCTCAGCAGGAGAGCAGAGTGACAGACCCAGAGCCAGACCTCTTCAGCTGGGAAGATATTGTGGAGGTTTACTGGGAAGAACCCCAGGGGGCCGATGGAGATGGGACCGAGGTCTCTCCACCGGTCCGGCAGGGAATTGGGAGCCCAGTCTCCATTCCCCAGCGGCAGGCTGAGTTACAGGGGGCAGAGACAGTCGGTCCTGTCCCCCAGCGGCAATGTGATTTATTGGGAATTGGGAGCCCAGTCTCCATTCCCCAGCGGCAGGCTGAGTTACAGGGGGCAGAGACAGTCGGTCCTGTCCACCAGCGGCAGAGTGTCCAGCAGGGAATAGAGAGCCCAGTCTCCTTTCCCCAGCAGCAGGACACTGTATTGGGAGCGGAGACGGTCAATCGCCCTCCCCAGCGGCAATGTGATGTATTGGGAATTGGGAGCCCAGTCTCCATTCCCCAGCAGCAGGCTGAGTTAAAGGGGGCAGAGACAGTTGGTCCTGTCCCCCAGCGGAAGAGTGTCCAGAAGGGAATAGAGAGCCCAGTCTCCTTTCCCCAGCAGCAGGACACTGTATTGGGAGCGGAGACGGTCGGTCACCCTCCCCAGCGGCTGGAAGTATGTATGGGAAAGGAGCTCGTTACCCCCTCTCCCCAGCGGCAGCTTAACGCACCAGGGGGAGACAGTAAGCCTCACAACAGTGCAGATGGGACCGTGGTCTCTGCACTTACAGCACAGGGGGTAGGGACAGTCGGTCCTGTCCCCCAGCAACAGGGCTGTTTAGCCAAAGGGGAGACAGTCGGTCTCCCCCTCCAGCAGCAGATCTGGGTATCCAAAGGGGAGACAGTCGGTCTCCCCCTCCAACAACCAGGCTCCAACTAGGCTTCTTCCTTGGTAGCGCTGGCACCAGGGCAGAGTACCGCTGATCCCTACCCACAAAGCAACCTCCAATCCAAGCCAGGGAGCAACACAGAGACCGGGAGTACCAGTTACCAACATAACCTTGGTGGACTCACTGGACAGAGACAGGCTACCAAATTCAACAGGTCCAGTATTTGGTTGTGGGTGGACTGCCAGACTAACTCAGATACCGACCGGCGTGAGGTCTGGTATCTGGTTAGTCTTCCCTGGGAGGGGGACATGTGTGGCGAAACTAACCTCGCCACTGGGTTTTGGAAGGGCCTGTTTGCCAGCCTCTTGCCTCAGGATTATGGCCCATATACTAACTTTGAAGGAGAAGACAGACCGGCCACACAGCTTAAATCTGTGGAACTTTTTTGGGCAGGCAAGCCATGCTTGCGGTCGGCCAAATGTGACTTCCATGGAATTCGGGAACCCCTGCTCGGATCTGGGTGATTTTTGGATATGTTGTTCACCCAGATCAGATGATTTATGGGGATATGTGGGGTTTTGAGGTGTTTTCTGTGTTTTGGGAAAAATGTGTGTTTTCTGCCTGTGAGTGCTTAAGTTAGTCCATTGTTTGGTAATTGTATCACAGGCAGAGCCCAATGTGTTTTGGTAATTGTATTTTGTTAATTGCGTCACAGACCATGCCATTGTGCTAATTAATTGCGTCAAAGACAATGCCAGTGTGTTTGTTAATTGTGTCACAGACAATGCCATTGTGTTTGTTGAATAGGGTTAGTTTTGTGTTCAAACTGTACAGGATTGGCTGCTATGTCATGTCCTCAGTATGTCATGTGTATATAAGTCAATGCTGTGTGTTCAATAAAGAGTTCCTGTTTTACATTCAACATAGAGCCTCGTCTCATGTGTGTGGGGATTGCTATATGTGTATACTCCCCTGGCTATTACTCCTAGCTCTTGTAAGAGCTGTTCCTGTTCCTGGTTCCGGTGGTGGTATCTGTGTCGAGTGGAGTGCTTGGAGTCCTCGGGAAGCACTAGGAGCATCTATCAACGGAGGTACGCAGTCGGGGTGACAGGAGATCCTTTACAATAGGCCTCCATGAATTTGGCCCCGAAGTGATCGATGACCGGCCTGATTTTGTACAGGCGGTCATAGGCAGGATCACCTTGGGGGGGACATGCTGCATTATCTGCATAATTCCAACAGAAGGGATGTGGACTGGCTTGTAACCAATGAGGAAAGAGAAGCTTTACAGATTTTGGAAGAACGAGAGGAAGAAAATGAATCATATGACAGAGGAAAGGTAAGTACACTACCTAAAGGTATTATGAAAAAATCACAGACCTTCCCTCCCTTCAATCTTTGTCCAGCCATTGACATTTTTGTCAAAATGGTATGCAAAGATCTTAGCTGTATTAAAAAAGGAAAAGGCAATAGAAATTTGAGTAAAACGGAATATCAAGCCTTGGAAGAATTGAAAGGAATTAAGGGTGTCACAATCAAATCGGCGGATAAGGGTGGGAACATTGTGGTATGGCCCACAGAAATGTACGAACGGCAAGCGTTCAAACTATTGAGGGACAAAATGTGCTACAGAGTCCTACCCGATAAGCCCCTTCTCTGCTTTTAGAAGAAATTAAATCTAATTCTGGACATGGCAGTTGAACAGGATATCATCTCTAAAAAGATTAAGGAAAGCCTGATAGTACAACATGCAAAGATTGCGACATTCTACATAATTCCCAAAATCCATAAGAACAGCTTAGATCCACCAGGTCGACCCATTGTGGCTGGTAATGACAGCTTAAGTGAAAACATCTGCAGATATGTGGATTTTTATTTACAGCAGTTGGTCATATGTCTACCTTCTTTTGTGTAGGATACGACAGCGGTACTCAATAGATTCGAAGGAATACAGCTATCTGAGGATATGCTCATGGTGACAGCAGATGTGGAATCTCTCTACACAAGTATACGGCATGAAGATGGTTTGCGTGCAACGGCAGAATTTTTAAAAAGTAATAGTCAGGAACCAAGTCTCAACAACTTGCTGTTACAACTGCTTGATTTTATTTTACACCATAATTTCTTTGTTTTCAAGGATAGATATTATTTACAAACACAAGGCAATGGGGGCTACCTGTGCCCTGTCATACGCAAATTTATTCTTGGGAGAAATATATCTTTCATGATGGGCCCTTAGAACACATTGATAGAGTACATAATTGGATTCGATATATCGATAACGTTCTGTTTATATGGGAGGGAACCATGGAAGACCTTAAAGCGGACCTTTCACTAGAATAAAACATCTAAACTAACTATACAGACATGGAGAGCGGCGCCCAGGGATCTCCCTGCACTTACTGTTATCCCCGGGTGCCGCTCCGTTCTCCCGGTATAGCCTCCGGTATCTTCATAGTTAGGCTCCACCCAGGGGAACCTCCAGGCATCTCCTTTTCTCATGCTGTAGCACTGGCCAATCACAGCGCTCAGCTCATAGCCTGAGAGGCTTTTTTTTCTCTCAGGCTATGAGCTGAGCGCTGCCATTGGCCAGCGCTACAGCCTGGGAGAATGAGACGCCGGCAGGTTCCCCTGGGTGGAGCCTAACTATGAAGATACCGGAGGCTATACCGGGCAAACGGAGCGGCGCCCAGGTATAATAGTAAGTGCAGGGAGATCCCTGGGTGCCGCTCTACATGTCTCTATAGTTAGTTTAGATGTTTTATTCTAGTGAAAGGTCCTCTTTAAACCCTTAAGGACTCAGCCCTATTTCACCTTAAGGACTTGGCCATTTTTTGCAAATCTGACCAGTGCTGATAACTTTAAAACGCTTTGACTTATCCAGGCCATTCTGAGATTGTTTTTTCGTCACATATTGTAATTCATGACACTGATAAAATGAAGTAAAAAAAAATCATTTTTATTATAAAAAAATACCAAATTTACCAAAAATTTGTCAAAAATTGCAAATTTCCAGGTTTCAATTTCTCTACTTTTATAATACATAGTAATACCTCCAAAAATAGTTATTATTTTACATTCCCCATATGTCTACTTCATGTTTGGATCATTTTGGGAATTATATTTTATTTTTTGGGGATGTTACAAGGCTTAGAAGTTTAGAAGCAAATCTTGAAATTTTTCAGAAATTTTCAAAAACCCAATTTTTAGGGACTAGTTCAGGTCTGAAGTCACTTTGTGAGGCTTACATAATAGAAACCACACCCCTCAAGGTATTCAAAACTGATTTTACAAACGTCTTTAACCCTTTAGGTGTTCCACAAGAATTAATGGAATATAGAGATACAATTTCAAAATTTAACTTTTTTGGCAGATTTTTCATTTTAATAATTTTTTTCCAGTTACAAAGCAAGGGTTAACAGCCAAACCAAACTCAATATTTATGGCCCTGATTCTGTAGTTTACAGAAACACCCCATATGTGGTCGTAAACCGCTGTACGGGCACAGGGCAGGGCGCAGAAGGAAAGGAATGCCATACGGTTTTTGGTAGGCAGTTTTGCTGGACTGTTTTTTTTTTTACACCATGTCCCATTTGAAGCCCCCCTGATGCAACACTAGAGAAGAAACTCCATAAAAGTGACCCCATCTAAGAAACTACACCCCTCAAGGTATTCAAAACTGATTTTACAAACGTCTTTAACCCTTTAGGTGTTCCACAAGAATTAATGGAAAATAGAGATACAATTTCAAAATTTCACGTTTTTGGCAGATTTTCCATTTTAATAATTTTTTTCCAGTTACAAAGCAAGGGTTAACAGCCAAACCAAATTCAATATTTATGGCCCTGATTCTGTAGTTTACAGAAACACCCCATATGTGGTCGTACACTACTGTACGGGCACATGGCAGGGCTCAGAAGGAAAGGAATGCCATACGGTTTTTGGAAGGCAGTTTTGCTGGACTGTTTTTTTTTACACCATGTCCCATTTGAAGCCCCCCCGATGCACCCCTAGAGTAGAAACTCCATAAAAGTACCTACATTTTAGAAACTACGGGATAGGGTGGCAGTTTTGTTGGTACTAGTTTAGGGTACATATGATTTTTGGTTGCTCTATATTACACTTTTTGTGAGGCAAGGTAACAAGAAATAGCTGTTTTGGCACCGTTTTTATTTTTGTTATTTACAGCATTCATCTGACAGGTTAGATCATGTGATATTTTTATAGACCAGGTTCTCACGGATGCGGTGATACCTAATATGTATACTTTTTTTTATTTATGTAAGTTTTACACAATGATTTCTTTTTTGAAACAAAAAAAATCATGTTTTAGTGTTTCCATAGTCTGAGAGCCATAATTTTTTCAGTTTATGGGCGATTACTTTGGGTAGAGTATGATTTTTGCGGGATGAGATGAAGGTTTTATTGCCACTATTTTGGGATGCATATGACTTTTTGATCACTTGCTATTACACTTTTTGTGATGTAAGGTGACAAAAAATGGTTTACTTAGCACAGTTTTTATTTTTTATTTTTTACGGTGTTCATCTGAGGGGTTAGTTCATGTGATATTTTTATAGAGCTGGTCGATACGGACGCGGAGATACCTAATATGTATACTTTTTTTTAATTTATGTAAGTTTTACACAATAATATCATTTTTGAAACAAAAAAAAAATCATGTTTTAGTGTCTCCATATTCTGAGAGCCATAGTTTTTTCAGTTTTTGGGTGATTATCTTATGCAGGGTCTCATTTTTTGCGGGATGAGATGACAGTTTGATTGGCACTATTTTGGGGTGCATATGACTTTTTGATCGCTTGCTATTACACTTTTTGTGATGTAAGGTGACAAAAAATGGTTTATTTAGCACAGTTTTTATTTTTAATTTTTTACGATGTTCATCTGAGGGGTTAGGTCATGTGATATGTTTATAGATCCGGTCGATATGGACACGGCGATACCTAATATGTATACTTTTTTTTATTTATGTAAGTTTTACACAATAATATCATTTTTGAAACAAAAAAAGTGATGTTTTAGTGTCTCCATATTCTGAGCCATAGTTTTTTTTATTTTTTGGGAGATTGTCTCAGTTAGGGGCTCATTTATTGCGGGTTGAGGTGACGGTTATATTGGTACTATTTTGGTGGGCAAACGCCTTTTTGATCTCTTGCTGTTGTACTTTTTGTGATGTAAGATGACAAAAAAATGGTTTATTTAGCACAGTTTTTTTTTTTTTTTTTTACGGTGTTCATCTGAGGGGTTAGGTTATGTGATATGTTTATAGAGCCGGTCGATACGGACGCAGCGATACCTAATATGTATACTTTATTTTTTTCTATTTTTTACCAATTTTTTTTAACTTTATTTGGGGAAAATGACGTTTTTGTTTATTTTTACTTGAAACTTTTAATTTTTGGGGGGGAAAACTTTATTTTTTTTACTTTTTTTACTTTTTTTTTACTTTATTTTTTGTCCCACTTTGGGACCTCAACTTTTGGGGGTCTAATCCTTTACAATGCATTCCAATACTTCTGTATTGGAATGCATTGGCTGTATGAGTAATACTGTGTGTATTACTCATACAGCTTCCGGTCTGTGAGATCCAGGGGGCTGGATCTCACAGGCTCTCCACCAGAAGGCAGCGCAATGCCTTCCTTAGACATCGCGCTGCCTTCCATGCCATCGGGTCCCCCCTACAGCCGCATGGGGACCCGATGGCACCTCCACACGCCACCACCGCAATAAGTAAAAGCTGCAAACAGCAGGTCTGAATTGACCTGCGGTTTGCGGCGATCGCCGACACGTGGGGGTCACGGGACCCCCCCCGGCGTTCGGACAGGATGCCTGCTGAATGATTTCAGCGGGCATCCTGTTGTGATTAACCCCCACCGGGCGGCAATCGCGATTTAAACTTAGGACGTACCGGTACGCCCTGAGTCCTTAAAGGGAGTCTGTCACCACATTTGGGCATATTAGACTGATCAAATAGGGTTATATGATCCACCCAGAACTTAAAAACGGTACCTTTGTTGTGGAAAACTGACTTTTCTTTGAGCCGAAAATGAACTTATAAGGTTATGTTAATGAGCCCTCTCAAGTGCCCAGGGCGGTCTCTCAATCCTCGGAGCCCCAGGCAGCACCTCCTCAACGGCTCATCACCCTGCCCTCCGTGCGCCTCTGCCCGCCCGTTTACTCCCCTCCCCTGTCCTTTTCCAATGCGGCTGTGCAGTCCAAATCGTAGCGGGCGCATGCGCAATGCGATGCCCGCTCCTGACAGGGCATCGCAATACCTACTGCGCATGCGCCCGCTACGATGTGCGGTCCAAATCGTAGCGGGCGCATGCGCAATGCGATGCCCGCTCCTGGCAGGGCATCGCGATACCTACTGCGCATGCGCCCGCTACGATTTGGACCGCACAGCCGCATTGGAAAAGGACAGGGGAGGGGTGTAAACGGGCAGGCAGAGGCGCACGGAGGGCGGGGTGATGAGCCGTTGAGGAGGTGCTGCCTGGGGCTCCGAGGATTGAGAGACCGCCCTGGGCACTTGAGAGGGCTCATTAACATAACCTTATAAGTTCATTTTCGGCTCAAAGAAAAGTCAGTTTTCCACAACAAAGGTACCGTTTTTAAGTTCTGGGTGGATCATATAACCCTATTTGATCGGTCTAATATGCCCAAATGTGGTGACAGACTCCCTTTAAGGACACGGGAAATAGGGCGTACCGGTACGCCCTAAGTCCTTAAGGGGTTAATCAATTTATGTTGAACAACAATACGCGTAATATCAAACTTTCTTTCAAAGCAGGACGGGAACTTGACTTCTTGGACTTGAGGATCAAAGCAGATAAGGAGGGGAAATTACAGACTGAGATTTACAGGAAGAAAACTGCTGTTAACTCCATTCTGCATGCCAGCTCAGCACATCCAAGATCAACATTGGATGGAATCCCGAAAGGTCAGTTTATAAGACTCAAGAGAATATGTTCCAACCAAACCAACTTTCTTGCTGAATCAGAAGAACTGAAAAGAAGATTTAAAGAGAGAGGATATAGCAATAGACAGATCAAAAGAGGTATCCAGATGGCCAAAGCATGCAAAAGAGAAAAATTGTTATGCCCTAATGAGAAAAAAAAACACAACCATTGAAAAACAGGACATTAGATTTATTACTAATTTTAACAACCAATGGAAGTCCCTGTATGAGATCTTAAACAAAACACTGGAGCATACTAAACACAGATTCCAAATTGAGTAAATGTATCCCTGAGAAACCACTGATGACAGCTAGATGATCTAGAAATTTGAAGGACCTTCTAGTCTGCAGCCACTATGTATCAGCAACAAAAACAGAGGGCCAAACAGCCATCAAAGGGTCCTTTTCGTGTGGCTCCTGTAAAGCCTGTAGTAACATGGATAGATCCATGCAATTTACAGACTCTGATAAAGTAAGAACGTACGACATCAGAGTTTCTTTTTTTTTTCTTTTGTGCTGCCTTATGATTAACTCGTATATAACATTGTTATTTTTTTATTCTTAGTTTGCCTACTTACCATGAATTTGATTCTTTTCCATGAATGTCCATCCTTGGAGGTGAAGCCAAATATAGAATTGGATGAAAAACTTCTTTCTCCCATGTTGGATATTAGAAAACGTCATTATTGCTATATTGTTAGTGTATAACACTTAGTCTTATTTTAATTATGGTTTTGACACATTATATCTTGATGTTTCACTATCTGTATAGTTGGTATTTTATTTAGTTTATCAGGAACACAGGGAGATTAGTGTCTTATAATATCTGTATTTCAATTATGTCATGTCATCATTCATTAATTTATGTATCACGATACTATGAACTGAGAAAGGTATCTATTTATGTATGGATTTATCACAACATTGTAATAATTGTTATCATCGCACTATCACTAATGTAAATATATATAATTTTTCTAATCATGGATATATGACGTAATAATGAAGTATATGTTTTTCATTGTATTGGCACACTGTAGCACTTATGCACTTTACTTATAATGCAATGTCTATAATAATTTTTATACTATATATAGGATATGACGTAATTTCTTTCTTTTTTATTTTCTTGGGTATTTCTGAGCTGTTTGGTGTTAATCTTATTGCTTAGATGGTTCATAATCATGTTAGGATATGGTCCATCCATAATACACTAAAATTTATAATATAAGATGCATTCTCTGGCGATCCCTATTATTGATTTCTATTCTGTTACCAACATGGGCGTCACCTGTGCGCATGACTGTCCGGCCCGGACGCCTGCTTCCGCCCATTCTCCGCTTGGATATGATTGTGGCGATGGCGATCCACATCATCACTGTGTGACCGCCCTCTCCTCCACCAGCCTCAGGGGAAGGGTGGAAGCTGTATGACACGGCGGGTACTGATTAGTCATGTGCCGTTTGTGTGGCGAGGACACCTGTGAGGCATCATGTGTTCTTAATTCTGCCGATTCATAGGTAGGCTTTCCTTTTTAAACCTGTCATTTTCCCCTGACCTTTCACTCCTCCTGAGGAAGCGATCACATGCGAAACGCGCGTCGAGGAGCGCCACCACCTTGTTTTCATCTCTCTCTCTATTGGTATGTCGCCATTCATACTGTATGTTTAAATTTGCAAGTAAACTTGTTAGTTATTTTGCTGCACAAGTCACTTTCTGGCATACTTACCAATGCATACGCACTTTATATATATATGACCGTTTTTACCCTGCAATGGGACATGCTATTTACATCCTTAGAGGTCATTTTTCATTGTTGCTAATTGCTATAGTCTAGAGGCTATTATTGAGGTGGTGTGCCACTGTGTTTTTGTCCCTGCTTGTTCACAAGTTTGTATTGTGTATAATATTTTTATCATTGTTATTAATAAATATTATATTTTATCAATCATTGATGGTGTATTTTAGCACTCCTTTTTGTTGTGATTCATTTATGTATCGGGAGTGTACCGTTTAATTGAGACCGCATGGTGATTTAATATCGGTGGGCAGCGCGATCTCCTGCTGCTCTCCCCGCTCCACGGACCGGAATGAGTAAGGAGAGCAGCGGCGGAGATTCAAACTTGACGCACTCCGCCCACATGCCGCATGGGGACCAATCGCAGGCGATCCTGGGAAGTGGCGTGATCGCCACCTCACAGGATCGCAGAACGGTGATTGGTGGTGTATAATCACACCACCGATCACTGTCATCAAAGACCCGAATAACTTGGAAACACAGAAAACCGCAGGTCTGAATTGACCTGCGGTTTTCTGCGATCGCCGACATCGGGGGGTCACAAGACCCCCCTGGGCATTGGTACAGAGTGCCTGCCGAATGATTTCGGCAGGCATTTTGTTCCGATCACCGCAGGCGGTGCTACGGTGATCGGAAATTCTCAGGACGTACCGGTACGCCCTGTGTCCTTAAGTACCAGGACATCAGGCCGTACCGGTACGCCCTGTGTCCTGAAGAGGTTAATAGTCGTAATTTTTTTCCAATCTGAACTTCAGATGAGAAAAAAAAAATTACAACTATTAGACAAAGAAGATTATAGCACTATATTAGCTAATTTGCTCTACGTTCGTTTTTTCGAATATACCCTTTATTGCTATATATTCTTGTTTTAGAATATTATGAATATTCTAAAAAAGGATTATACCGTATAGAACTATATTGAATATATTAGTTTTTTTAGAATATTCGTCTTTTTTTTTCAATCTGTACAGTTTTTCCACTTCGTCATACTCCTCCCCGACAAGCGTCCCTGTCATAACGGGAATGCCTGGGGGTTAGAATACACTGCGTGCAGAATTATTAGGCAAATGAGTACTTTGACCACATCATCCTCTTTATGCATGTTGTCTTACTCCAAGCTGTATAGGCTCGAAAGCCTACTACCAATTAAGCATATTAGGTGATGTGCATCTCTGTAATGAGAAGGAGTGTGGTCTAATGACATCAACACCATATATTAGGTGTGCATAATTATTAGGCAACTTCCTTTCCTTTGGCAAAATGGGTCAAAAGAAGGACTTGACAGGCTCAGAAAAGTCAAAAATAGTGAGATATCTTGCAGAGGGATGCAGCACTCTTAAAATTGCAAAGCTTCTGAAGCGTGATCATCGAACAATCAAGCGTTTCATTCAAAATAGTCAACAGGGTCGCAAGAAGCGTGTGGAAAAACCAAGGCGCAAAATAACTGCCCATGAACTGAGAAAAGTCAAGCGTGCAGCTGCCAAGATGCCACTTGCCACCAGTTTGGCCATATTTCAGAGCTGCAACATCACTGGAGTGCCCAAAAGCACAAGGTGTGCAATACTCAGAGACATGGCCAAGGTAAGAAAGGCTGAAAGACGACCACCACTGAACAAGACACACAAGCTGAAACGTCAAGACTGGGCCAAGAAATATCTCAATATCTTTTCTAAGGTTTTATGGACTGATGAAATGAGAGTGAGTCTTGATGGGCCAGATGGATGGGCCCGTGGCTGGATTGGTAAAGGGCAGAGAGCTCCAGTCCGACTCAGACGCCAGCAAGGTGGAGGTGGAGTACTGGTTTGGGCTGGTATCATCAAAGATGAGCTTGTGGGGCCTTTTCGGGTTGAGGATGGAGTCAAGCTCAACTCCCAGTCCTACTGCCAGTTTCTGGAAGACACCTTCTTCAAGCAGTGGTACAGGAAGAAGTCTGCATCCTTCAAGAAAAACATGATTTTCATGCAGGACAATGCTCCATCACACGCGTCCAAGTACTCCACAGCGTGGCTGGCAAGAAAGGGTATAAAAGAAGAAAATCTAATGACATGGCCTCCTTGTTCACCTGATCTGAACCCCATTGAGAACCTGTGGTCCATCATCAAATGTGAGATTTACAAGGAGGGAAAACAGTACACCTCTCTGAACAGTGTCTGGGAGGCTGTGGTTGCTGCTGCACGCAATGTTGATGGTGAACAGATCAAAACACTGACAGAATCCATGGATGGCAGGCTTTTGAGTGTCCTTGCAAAGAAAGGTGGCTATATTGGTCACTGATTTGTTTTTGTTTTGTTTTTGAATGTCAGAAATGTATATTTGTGAATGTTGAGATGTTATATTGGTTTCACTGGTAAAAATAAATAATTGAAATGGGTATATATTTGTTTTTTGTTAAGTTGCCTAATAATTATGCACAGTAATAGTCACCTGCACACACAGATATCCCCCTAAAATAGCTAAAACTAAAAACAAACTAAAAACTACTTCCAAAAATATTCAGTTTTGATATTAATGAGTTTTTTGGGTTCATTGAGAACATGGTTGTTGTTCAATAATAAAATTAATCCTCAAAAATACAACTTGCCTAATAATTCTACACTCCCTGTATACCATCGGATCTGAGTTTTCACAATCTCATTGAGATTGTGAAAACTCAGATCCGATGGTATATTCTAACCCCCAGGAGTTCCCATGGTGACGGGGACGCTTGTCGGGGAGGAATATGCTGAAGTTGAACAACTGTACAGATTGAAAAAATATATATATATATTCTAAAAAACGAATATATTCGATATAGTGCTATATATTTGTTTTTTAGAATATTCGTCTTTTTTCCCATCTGCTTAAGTTTTCCTCCCTGCTTAAATTGCTTGTGGGCCAATGACTCATTGCCCCACAATCAAGAAGCAGGGAGGAATCATGCGTTCAGATGGGAAAAAATTACGAATATTCGCTATAACGAATATATAGCACTATATTCAAAATATTCGCAAATTCTCAAAGTTGCGATATTCGAGATAAAAATGTGCTATTCGAATATTCGCGCTCAAGACTATTCATACAAAGACAAGTACAAACAATAGGGCTTGGGTGGACATATTCTGACACAAAATGCCAAGCGGCGATCGCAGTTTTGCTCAACCGCGCTTCCTCGGGCCACTGACCTCACCGCGCAAGTCTGCACTTTCTACCTGTGGTAATCATCAGGTGAGTTAAAAACAACATAGACTATGACCAGACAATTGATTAATGCTTGAAAAACCATTTGATATGAAAAACATCATTTCATATAAAAACACTCCTATCATTTAGACCAAGGGGATCCATGGCAGACGTCCAAATTATCCATCTGGGTTCCTTTTGTAATAGTACACGGTGTCTATCTCCACCATGTGACATACCTGGAACTAGCTCAATGCCAACAAATGTGAGGCAATTCAGATCGCCTCCATGGGTCTCACGTACAATTTGCCATGGAACTATTGGCTTGCACCTCGTCCAGTGTCCTGTCAGAAAGGAAGTTCAGAGCAGCAGGAGGGATCATGACCGATCAGCACACTCGCCTAGCTCATGACAGTGTGGACTACTTCACATTTCTAAAAATGAATGAGGCATGGATCTTGGAGGAATTCAACACCTGCGACGACCACGTTAAATTTAACTTCCTCTTGCCAGCCCACAAATATCCGCCACCACCAAGAACAAATATTGTCCCTGTCTTAGGTAAATACAGCGGCATAAAAGGCCTTTTCTGTCCGTTGAATGCCTAATGTTTTGGGCCTTGGGGGAATTCAACACCTGTGACGACCATGTGTTTCAACTATTATCATTAGTGTTTTTTTCAAGAGGGGGAATTTCGTTAGCCATGTTTTTAATCCAATTTTATATTTTTTGTTCTTTTAAACATATGTATTTGACCTGTATTTGTACTGGCCTTCAGTAAAATTAATATCCTTTGACCATCTAATAGACCTCCAGCCACATACTTACTTGTTCTTTTATGTACGCTAAATGCATAATTTTTGGGGCCTGTAGTACACTGGCCTGCTGGAAAATTGATATCCAATGACTGTGCAATCTACCTTCAACCACTTACTTACTTGTTGTTTTATGTACGCTGAATGCATAATTTTTGGGGCCTGTAGTACACTGGTCTGCTGGAAAATTGATATCCAATGACTGTGTAATCTACCTCCAGCCACATACTTACTTGTTCTTTTATGTATGCTGAATGCATAATTTTTGGGGCCTGTAGAACACTGGCCTGCTTGAAAATTGATATCCAATGACCGTGTATTCTACCTTCAGCCACTTACTTGTTGTTTTATGTATGCTGAATGCATAATTTTTAGGGCCTGTAGTACACTGGTCTGCTGGAAAATTGATATCCAATGACCATGTAATCTACCTTCAGCCACTTATTTACTTGTTGTTTTATGTACGCTGAATGCATAATTTTTGGGGCCTGTAGTACACTGACCTGCTGGAAAATTGATATCCAATGACCGTGTAATCTACCTCCAGCCACATACTTACTTGTTCTTTTATGTACGCTGAATGCATAATTTTTTGGACCTGTAGTAAACTGGCCTGCTTTAAAATTGATATCCAATGACCGTGTAATCTACCTCCAGCCACATACTTGTTCTTTTATGTACGCTGAATGAATAATTATTGCGGCCTCGGAGGAAGTCAACACTAATGACGACCACGTGTTATCTAATTTCAACTATTATCATTAGTTTTTTTTTCAAGAGGGGGGATTTCGTTAGCCATGTTTTTAATCCAATTTAATATTTTTAGTTCTTTTAATCATATGTATTTGACCTGTATTTGTACTGGCCTGCAGTAAAATTGATACCTATTGACCGTGTAATATGCCTCCGGCCACATAATCACTTGATCTTTTCTGTCATGTGAATGCCTAAAGTTTGGGGCCTGTAGTCCAGTGGCCTACAGTAAAATTTGTATCCATTGACCGCATAATGTACAGTACAGACCTAAAGTTTGGACACACCTTCTCATTCAAAGAGTTTTCTTTATTTTCATGACTATGAATATTGTAGATTCCCACTGAAGGCATCAAAACTATGAATTAACACATGTGGAATTATATACATAACAAACAAGTGTGAAACAACTGAAAATATGTCATATTCTAGTTTCTTCAAAGTTGCCACCTTTTGCTTTGATTACTGCTTTGCGCACTCTTGGCATTCTCTTGATGAGCTTCAAGAGGTAGTCCCCTGAAATGGTTTTCACTTCACAGGTGTGCCCTGTCAGGTTTAATAAGTGGGATTTCTTGCCTTATAAATGGGGTTGGGACCATTAGTGGCGTTGAGGAGAAGTCAGGTGGATACACAGCTGATAGTCCTACTGAATAGACTGTTAGAATTTGTATTATGGCAAGAAAAAAGCAGCAAAGTAAAGAAAAACGAGTGGCCATCATTACTTTAAGAAATGAAGGTCAGTCAGTCAGCCGAAAAATTGGGAAAACTTTGAAAGTAAGGGCTATTTGACCATGAAGGAGAGTGATGGGGTGCTGCGCCAGATGACCTGGCCTCCACAGTCACCGGACCTGAACCCAATCGTGATGGTTTGGGGTAAGCTGGACCGCAGAGTGAAGGCAAAATGGCCAACAAGTGCTAAGCATCTCTGGGAACTCCTTCAAGACTGTTGGAAGACCATTTCAGGGGACTACCTCTTGAAGCTCATCAAGAGAATGCCAAGAGTGTGCAAAGCAGTAATCAAAGCAAAAGGTGGCTACTTTGAAGAACCTAGAATATGACATATTTTCAGTTGTTTCACACTTGTTTGTTATGTATATAATTCAACATGTGTTAATTCATAGTTTTGATGCCTTCATAGTCATGAAAATAAAGAAAACTCTTTGAATGAGAAGGTGTGTCCAAACTTTTGGTCTGTTCTGTACCTCGAGCCACATAATCAGAATTTCTTTTATGTCAGGTGAATGTCTAATTTTTAAGGCAAGGCCAGTACTTAAAATTTTCTAGGCTCCAACTGGGCACATTTCAGAGAATTTCCTTTTAAGATGCATAGAAATGTCCCCTGATTAAGATACATATCTTTTGTTGGAATTTTTGTCATTGATTCCTCTCTAGTATGTCACTGTCCATGTTGAGGGACTATTTGTATACTTCTACTAAGTATTTGGTGGCTGCAAATATTAGCTGAAGATTTTTCAGGTTCGTCTGCCATTAAAATGAATGGGGCCCAGCGCGAACTCGCGGTTCGCAAACATTTGATCGCGTTCACACGATCACGTTCGCGAACCATCCTGGCCAATGTTCATCCATCACTACTGGTAATACACTTACAGCCAATGCATTACAATACAGAAGTATTGTAATGCATTGTAAAGGGGATCAGACCCCCAAAAGTTGTGAAAAAAAAAGTAAAAAAATTAAGTTGACATTTTTTTTAAGCTTCAATTCAAAAAAGAAATTCACAAAATAAAATTAAAAAAATTTGCAAAAAATGGGGAAAAAACGAAAAGTAGACATATTAGGTATCGCCATGTCCGTATCGACCGGCTCTATAAAAATATCACATGACCTAACCCCTCAGGTGAACACCGTCCAAAAAAATAAAACTGTGATAAAAAAATCATTTTTTGTCACCTTGCATCACTAAAAGTGCAACACCGAGCGATCAAAAAGGCGTATTCCCCCCAAAATAGTACCAATCTAACCGTCACCTCATCCCGCAAAAAAATGAGCACCAACCTAAGACAATCACCCAAAAAATAAAAATACTATAGCTCTCAGACTATGGAGACACTAAAACATGATTTTTTTGTTTCAAAAATGATTTTATTGTGTTAAATGTAAAAAAAAATTAAAAAGTATACATATTGCATATTGCCATCTCCGTAACGACCTGCTATACAAAAATATCACATGAACTAACCCCTCAGATGAAGACGGTAAAAAAAAAAAAAAGTGTTTCAAAAAAGACTTTTTTTGTCACCTTACATCACAAAAAGTGTAATACCAAGCGATCAAAAAGTCATACACACCAAAATATCATACCAATCAAACCATCATCTCATCCCGCAAAAAATGAGACCATACCTAAGACAATTGCCCAAAAAATATAAAAACTATGGCTCTCAGAATATGGAGACACTAAAACATGATTTTTTTTTTGTTTCAAAAATGATATCATTGTGTAAAACTTAAATAAATAAAAAAAGTATACATATTAGCTATTTCCACATGTATAACGACCAGTTCTATAAAAATATCACATGAACTAACCCCTCAGGTGAACACCGTAAAAAATATTTTTAGAATAAGTGTATCACAAAAGTCATTTTTTGTCACCTTACATCACAAAAAGCGTAATACCAAGCGATAGAAAAAAGTTATATGCACACTAAAATAGTACCAATCAAACCGTCATCTCTTACCGAAAAAAATGAGCTCCTACATAAGACAGTCGCCCAAAAAAATAAAAATAAACTATTGCTTTCAGAATATGGAGACCCTAAAAAAAATGGGGTTTGGAACTTTTCTTAAAATTTTCAAGATTTGCTTCTAAACTTCTAAGCCTTCTAATGTCCCAAAAAAATAAAATGTCATTTTTCAAAATGATCCAAACATGAAGTAGACATATGGGAAATGTAAAGTAATAACTATTTTTGGAGGTATCACTATCTATTATAAAGTAGAGAAAATTAAATTTGGATATTTGCAAATTTTTCAAAATCTTTGGTAAATTAAATATTTTAACAGAATTTTACCACTGTCTTGAAGTACAATATGTGACGAGAAAACAATCTCAGAATGGCCTGCATAAGTAAAAGCGTTTTAAAGTTATTACCACATAAAGTGACACAGATTTGCAAAAAATGGCCTGGGCAGGAAGGTGAAAACTGGCCCGGGGTTAAATGGGTTAACTATGTTATTATCTTTGAAAACTTGCTTGTGTCTGGAAACACTACTGTGTTATTGCCATTGAGTATCACTGAAGCTCTAATGTAAGTCTATGACAGCCGGGAGTTGTAACTTTGTTTGTGCTGAGTTTCTCCACTCCTCGCCTCCCACTAGAAGGTTCTAGTTCAACCAGAAACTGTATATAAGGAGAGCAGTCAGAGCCCCTAGTGTGCTGCAGTTAGGGAGCAGTGATTGGAGGGGAAGATTCTGACAGTCTGCATGAATGATCAGAAGAAGTCGCTGAGATGGGGACTCAAACCATGGGTCACAAGCCCTTTAACCAAGGAGCCACTCAAAATACTGAGCTACAGAGCGTAGGCCTCCAGCCTTTGGGCAGGGTGCCACCCTTCTGAGATAGAGGAAGAGCTAACTTAGGCCTTTCCTCAGCATCAAACCCTTCTTCTGCCAGGGAGGAGTCTGGAGAATCCAGCCCTATGCCTTACCTGTATTGTTTTGCACTTGAATTTCTCCAGTAAAGAAGCACACTAATTTACTGCAGACCCTGACTCTCTGGACTTACCACACCTTACCATCCCTTCCGGAGAGCAGCAACACTTGGTGATATCTCAACATTGTTCGGGGAACCCATTGTAGCATTGGGGCCACTCCATATAGTCATAAAAAAAAATGAATTTTCTCACACAACCAGACATCAGAGAATTCCCAAATAACCTGACAAAAAAAATTAAAGGATCATCCAAGTAAGATAAATGTCACAGTTCACAGAACAAGAGATACAAAATACATTTCCCTTTAGAAAATATCATAGTTAGCATCTTCCTAGCCTGAAATGGCTGATAACAGGACACCATAACATATTACATTAGGCTGAACCACAAATATAGACTTGGGGTGAAATTTATCTTCAAAAGATCACAAAACATTTGTAAAGTTTTTTTATTTTTACACCACTGATTCCAGTTCTGAAAAGTGGATGTGGAATTAGGTGTGGTTAGTTATTTTATATAAATTTATCACTGTGACTTTATTAAAGGTGGGTAACAATCCCACTTGCAGGGTGGTCTGTAACCATAGAAATGAGCAGTCTATAATGTGATGGAAAAATGAATCCAGTAAGCAAAGGAAGCACTATGGATAATAATAATACATTAGTAAGGGCCTTGTATTAACTTTTTCTACATGATAAATGCAACTTACTGAAGTCAGACAACCCCTTTAATCTCTTTCAATAAGAGGAAGAGGGAAATAAGAGAATATTGGGAGGAAATTAGTTTTGCTTGAGTTTTTGTAGGTGTACTTAACACCAAATTTATCAAATGTTGCACATTATTTGTTACATTGGATGCATATTCAAACCTAAATCTTTTGTCTAAAAATGTTTATTCAGTTTTACTATGCTACCTCCCTTTGCCCCCCAAAAAAAAAAATAACATACTGTAGCTAATAGTATTAAGTGAATCGAAGCATCCAAAGCGGAATTCGATCTGAAGTTTAGGAAAAATTTTATTGGCCACAAAGCTGAATTTCCTACCGTTTTGTGGTAGAGAATACATTTTTCCTAAGATAGTGCCTGAAAATAAAAAAATATACTCACCTCATCCATTTGATCGTAGAAAGGCCGTTCGCACCCATCTTGATTAAAGAAAAAACTCGTCAAAGGACCTGCAGCGAGCGTGAACTCATCACCACGTGATCCTGCTGGCCGCACACTGTGACGTTATCATACTCCCCGCAGGTTCTTTGGCTGGTTTTCTTCAATCAAGACGGGAGTGGATGGCCTCCATGCGATCAAGTGGATGAGGTGAGTATATATATAAATATATATATATATATACACTCACCTAAAGAATTATTAGGAACACCATACTAATACGGTGTTGGACCCCCTTTTGCCTTCAGAACTGCCTCAATTCTACGTGGCATTGATTCAACAAGGTGCTGATAGCATTCTTTAGAAATGTTGGCCCATATTGATAGGATAGCATCTTGCAGTTGATGGAGATTTGAGGGATGCACATCCAGGGCACGAAGCTCCCGTTCCACCACATCCCAAAGATGCTCTATTGGGTTGAGATCTGGTGACTGTGGGGGCCATTTTAGTACAGTGAACTCATTGTCATGTTCAAGAAACCAATTTGAAATGATTTGAGCTTTGTGACATGGTGCATTATCCTTCTGGAAGTAGCCATCAGAGGATGGATACATGTTCTCATTCTGTTTACGCCAAATTCGGACTCTACCATTTGAATGTCTCAACAGAAATCGAGACTCATCAGACCAGGCAACATTTTTCCAGTCTTCAACAATCCAATTTTGGTTAGCTCGTGCAAATTGTAGCCTCTTTTTCCTATTTGTAGTGGAGATGAGTGGTACCCGGTGGGGTCTTCTGCTGTTGTAGCCCATCCGCCTCAAGGTTGTGCGTGTTGTGGCTTCACAAATGCTTTGCTGCATACCTCGGTTGTAACGAGTGGTTCTTTCAGTCAACATTGCTCTTCTATCAGCTTGAATCAGTCAGCCCATTCTCCTCTGACCTCTAGTATCCACAAGGCATTTTCGCCCACAGGACTGCCGCATACTGGATGTTTTTCCCTTTTCACACCATTCTTTGTAAACCCTAGAAATGGTTGTGCGTGAAAATCCCAGTAACTGATCAGATTGTGAAATACTCAGACCGGCCCGTCTGGCACTCAACAACCATGCCATGCTTAAATCACCTTTCTTTCCCATTCTGACATTCAGTTTGGAGTTCGGAAGATTGTCTTGACCAGGAGCACACCCCTAAATGCATTGAAGCAACTGCCATGTGATTGGTTGACTAGATAATTGCATTAATGACAAATAGAACAGGTGTTCCTAATAATTCTTTAGGTGAGTGTATATATATACAGTACAGACCAAAGGTTTGGACACACCTTCTCATTCAAAGAGTTTTCTCTATTTTCCTGACTATGAAAATCGTAGATTCACACTGAAGGCATCAAAACTATGAATTAACACATGTGGAATTATATACAGTCGTGGCCAAAAGTTTTGAGAATTACATAAATATTGGAAATTGGAAAAGTTGCTGCTTAAGTTTTTATAATAGCAATTTGCATATACTCCAGAATGTTATGAAGAGTGATCAGATGAATTGCATAGTCCTTCTTTGCCATGAAAATTAACTTAATCACAAAAAAACCTTTCCACTGCATTTCATTGCTGTCATTGAAGGACCTGCTAAGATCATTTCAGTAATTGTCTTGTTAACTCAGGTGAGAATGTTGACGAGCACAAGGCTGGAGATCATTATGTCAGGCTGATTGGGTTAAAATGGCAGACTTGACATGTTAAAAGGAGGGTGATGCTTGAAATCATTGTTCTTCCATTGTTAACCATGGTGACCTGCAAAGAAACACGTCCAGCCATCATTGTGTTGCATAAAAATGGCTTCACAGGCAAGGATATTGTGGCTACTAAGATTGCACCTCAATCAACAATTTATAGGATCATCAAGAACTTCAAGGAAAGAGGTTCAATTCTTGTTAAGAAGGCTTCAGGGCGTCAAAGAAAGTCCAGCAAGCGCCAGGATCGTCTCCTAAAAAGGATTCAGCTGCGGGATCGGAGTGCCACCAGTGCAGAGCTTGCTCAGGAATGGCAGCAGGCAGGTGTGAGCGCATCTGCACGCACAGTGAGGCGAAGACTTTTGGAAGATGGCCTGGTGTCAAGAAGGCCAGCAAAGAAGCCACTTCTCTCCAAAAAAAACATCAGGGACAGATTGATCTTCTTCAGAAAGTATGGTGAATGGACTGCTGAGGATTGGGGCAAAGTCATATTCTTCGATGAAGCCTCTTTCCAATTGTTTGGGGCATCTGGAAAAAGGCTTGTCTGGGGAAGAAAAGGTGAGCGCTACCATCAGTCCTGTGTCATGCCAACAGTAAAGCATCCTGAGACCATTCATGTGTGGGGTTGCTTCTCATCCAAGGGAGTGGGCTCACTCACAATTTTGCCCAAAAACACAGCCATGAATAAAGAATGGTACGAAAACACCCTTCAACAGCAACTTCTTCCAACAATCCAACAACAGTTTGGTGAAGAACAATGCATTTTCCAGCACGATGGAGCACCGTGCCATAAGGCAAAAGTGATAACTAAGTGGCTCGGGGACCAACACGTTGACATTTTGGGTCCATGGCCTGGAAACTCTCCAGATCCTAATCCAATTGAGAACTTGTGGTCAATCCTCAAGAGGCGGGTGGACAAACAAAAACCCACTAATTCTGACAAACTCCAAGAAGTGATTATGAAAGAATGGGTTGCTATCAGTGAGGAATTGGCCCAGAAGTTGATTGAGAGCATGCCCAGTCGAATTGCAGAGGTCCTGAAAAAGAAGGGCCAACACTGCAAATACTGACTCTTTGCTTAAATGTCATGTAATTGTCGATAAAAGCCTTTGAAACATATGAAGTGCGTGTAATTATATTTCACTACATCACAGAAACAACTGAAACAAAGATCTAAAAGCAGTTTAGCAGCAAACTTTGTGAAAACTAATATTTGTGTCATTCTCAAAACTTTTGGCCACGACTGTACATAACAAACAAGTGTGAAACAACTGAAAATATGTCATATTCTAGGTTCTTCAAAGTAGCCACCTTTTGCTTTGATTACTGCTTTGCACACTCTTGGCATTCTTTTGATGAGCTTCAAGAGGTAGTCCACTGAAATAGTTTTCACTTCACAGGTGTGCCCTGTCAGGTTTAATAAGTGGGATTTCTTGCCTTATAAATGAGGTTGGGACCATCAGTGGCGTTGAGGAGAAGTCAGGTGGATACACAGCTGATAGTCCTACTGAATAGACTGTTAGAATTTGTATTATGGCAAGAAAAAAGCAGCTAAGTAAAGAAAAACGAGTGGCCATCATTACTTTAAGAAATGAAGGTCAGTCAGTCAGCCGAAAAATTGGGAAAACTTTGAAAGTAAGGGCTATTTGACCATGAAGGAGAGTGATGGGGTGCTGCGCCAGATGACCTGGTCTCCACAGTCACCGGACCTGAACCCAATCAAGATGGTTTGGGGTGAGCTGGACCGCAGAGTGAAGGCAAAATGGCCAACAAGTGCTAAGCATCTCTGGGAACTCCTTCAAGAATGTTGGAAGACCATTTCAGGGGACTACCTCTTGAAGCTCATCAAGAGAATGCCAAGAGTGTGCAAAGCAGTAATCAAAGCAAAAGGTGGCTACTTTGAAGAACCTAGAATATGACATATTTTCAGTTGTTTCACACTTGTTTGTTATGTATATAATTCCACATGTGTTAATTCATAGTTTTGATGCCTTCATAGTCATGAAAATAAAGAAAACTCTTTGAATGAGAAGGTGTGTCCAAACTTTTGGTCTGTACTGTATATATATTATATAAAGCTGAGTGTATGTATGTATATGTGTGTGTGTGTGTGAATGTCCAGTAAAGGAATCCGCACCGTCACATTTGCAATCACGAAATTTGGCACACAGGTACATCAGGTGTCCGGGAAGGTTTTAGACTGGGTCTCAGCTCTCTAGCGCGTACCGTTCCTAAGATATTCCCCCCAAAAAATGCATTAGCCAATAGAAGCCTGGTCACATGACCCTTATCAGCCAATAGAAGTTCGCAGGCCCTTAGTCTCACATTAAGACAGCACAGTGCTGCTGTCTGAGAGTGAGCTGTTTAAAAGGACATCCCTGTGTCCATCCAGGTCCTGTGCCAGACAGAGGACAGGGAGTTTTAAAGCCAGACTTTCCTGCCTAAAACCGGACCTCTGGCCACCCTAGGGGCAGGCTGCTGTGGAGCTCACAACTAAGTGAACGGTCCACTATGGAGGTCAGTGTTAAGGGGCAGATTGCTGTAGAGGCCACAGTTACGGGGGCGGGTGTTGTGGAAATCACTGTTAAGGAGACGGGGTACTGTGGAGCTCACTGATAAAGGGGAGGCCGCTGTAGAGGTCACTGTTAAGGGGGCGGTATGCTGTGGAGGTCACTGTTAAAGGAGTAAGCTCTGTGGAGGTCTCTGTTAAGGGGGCAGGGAACTGTGGAGGTCACAGTTAAGGGGAGGTCCGCTATGGAGGTCAGTGTTAACGGGTGGGGTGCTGTAGCGGTCACTGTTAAGGGGGCGGGATGTTGTGGAGGTCACATTTTAAGGGAACGGAGCTCTGTGGAGGTCACTGTTAAGGGGGGCGGGTTATTGTGTAAATCACTCTTAAGGAGACGGGGTACTGTGGAGGTCACTGATAAAGGGGCGGCCGCTGTGGAGGTCACTGTTAAAGGAGAGGGCGCTGTGGATGTTACTGTTAAAGGGACAGGCCGCTGTGGAGGTCAATGTTAAAGGGGGCGGGCACTGTGGAGGTCACTGTTAAGGGAGGAGGGAACTGTGGAGGCCACAATTAAAGGGGCAGCGGGGTACTTTGAGGTCACTGTTAAGGCAGCGGGGTACTGTGAGGTCACTGTTAAGGGAGTGGGTTACTGTGGCAGTCACTGTTAAAGGGGCACTCACTGTGGAGGTCTCTGTTAAGGGAGCCAGGAATGATGGAGGTCACAGTTAAGGGGACTGTAACCTGTGGTCAGTGTTAAGGGGCGGGTGCTGTAGAGATCACTGTTAAGGGGGCAAACCCCTGTGGAGGTCACTATCAAGATGGTCGGGTGCTGTGGAACTCACTGTTAAAGAGGCAGACTGCTGTGAAGGTCAAAGTTAAGAGGGTGGGCTGCTGTGGACATCCCATTTTAAGGAGACACAGCACTGTGGGGGGGGGTCAGTGTTAAGGGGTGGGGGGCTGTGGAGGTCACTGTTAAGGGGGAGGGGGCACTGAAGATGTCACTGTTATAGTGGATACTGTCGATATATTTTAACAACAAAAGAATACAGCTGCTCACCCCCTTACCGTATGGATAAGGTGCTCACCCTCTGGTCCCACTCTCAGGACCACAAAGAACAAATGAGGTGTAAGGAGATATGAAGGGGCACACTCAGAAGGGAAACACCAATGTATGGTAGTAATAATATACTTTAATATTCTAAAAACATACCCCTAAAAATTATATAAAACATACATAATACACACAAATATGTGAATGGTGTTTGGAATCCCCACTCCTACACAGTATATTGCATTAATATGGAGATTCCTAAGTCCACAAACACTCAGTGGAGCCACTATACCACTAAACACTCAGTGGAGCCACTCTAATATCATAAACCAGCCAACTGTAAATCCTATTGAAATAAGTGGCAGCGTAGCGTCAATGTCAATATATCCCAATCAGAGTTCTATTACCGTTAGGCGTAGATCCTATTTCTATACCATTAGCAATACAGCCGTGGCAGGGCTGAGCAACAATTGTGTTACAACAAAATGATGTTGTGGCATAAAGTTCCGGTGTCCGGCAACTCAAATCCTGCACGCTCACTGACAGGTATCAGTTAGAATCAATATTGCTGACTTCACAATGAGACAAGCAGTGCCGTTACTCACAGTCTCTTCATGCGTGTTTCAATGCTCATTTACGAGCTCGGTCTTACCCCTCTTCACTGCCTCACCGCAGTGTTATTCCCAGGTGGCCGTACACCAGTGGCGTCCCACGTGGTGTGCTAGGCCTGTGCGTGGCGTCCCACGTGACCTGGTTGTCTAGGGGACCGGATGGGTGCTTTGCTGATGTCACTACTAGACAACTGCTCCCTCAGCTTAGGATTCAAGCCGATCCTTTTGCTTTTTCCTTTAGTTCCAGGCTGTCGCTTGCTTCCTTTTTTCTTTAGATGATTCCACGCTCACTCTGTAGTGCCAGACGCGTTTCAGGGTCTTTCGCCCCTTCCGCTGGTGTACGGCCACCTGGGAACAACGCTGCGGTGAGGCAGTGAAGAGGGGTAAGACCGAGCTCGTAAATGAGCATTGAAACACGCATGAAGAGACTGTGAGTAACGGCACTGCTTGTCTCATTGTGAAGTCAGCAATATTGATTCTAACTGATACCTGTCAGTTAGCGTGCAGGATTTGAGTTGCCGGACACCGGAACTTTATGCCACAACATCATTTTGATGTAACACAATTGTTGCTCAGCCCTGCCACGGCTGTATTGCTAATGGTATAGAAATAGGATCTACGCCTAACGGTAATAGAACTCTGATTGGGATATATTGACATTGCCGCTACGCTGCCACTTGTTTCAATAGGATTTACAGTTGGCTGGTTTATGATATTAGAGTCGCCTGGTATAGCGGCTCCACTGAGTGTTTGTGGACTTAGGAATCTCCATATTAGTGCAATATACTGTGTAGGAGTGGGGATTCCAAACACCATTCACATATTTGTGTGTATTATGTATGTTTTATATAATTTTTAGGGGTATGTTTTTAGAATATTAAAGTATATTATTACTACCATACATTGGTGTTTCCCTTCTGAGTGTGCCCCTTCATATCTGCTTACACCATATTTTAACAACATACACAAAGACTAAATGAAATAGATGAGATATACCCGTGCGAAGCTGGGTCCTTCAGCTAGTATATATATATATAATTTATTTATTTTTTTACCCCCAGATTAACCCTCTGAGCACTTCAATGAAAGTTTAAGATGCCACAATCAGCATTAAAAGTGGCATCTGAGGGGTGAAATAACCAGGGTGGCGTGATCGCCATTCTCTGTCGTTGTGCCCGCTCCATAAAATGAATTTGCAAAGTAATTCATAACAAATCGAATTTCTTGACAAGTTTGTCGAAGCAAATTTTTCAAAACTTCGCTCCTCACTAGTTAACCACACCTAATTCCCCACCCACTTTTAAAATTTGGAGTGAGTAGTGTAAAATTGGTTGTCACTTATGTCATCCTCACCAGTCTTATGGTCGCATCCCTGACGCAGCGGACCTGTCTTCCAATTCTGGGCTAGCCTGTAGCTGCTCACTGTCCTTGCTAAAAAGCAAAGCAGAGCCAGCGGCATACCTTACTTGCCTGGCAGAAAGAGTAGCAAAGGAAAGAGTCAGGTTCAGGACAGGTAGGGGCACAAAACTTTTTCCTGGGTCACGCCAAGTAAGTGTGGTGTCAGAGGAACCCACCGACTTCTGGCTGTGTGTGTCAGATGAGATGATGTTGAAGACTGTCCAGGATAGCGAGATTGGTCTTCAAATCATGACCACTGGATGACAGCGGCAGCTCTGGCCTGTTGCTGTGGCGGCTTATACCACCCCTGCCTTCTTCTGCTGCTACTTGTGCCAGCTACAGCAACATTTTTGCCACTGCCCGTTCCTTTAGAAGGCCCTGGCAACTGTCTGTTGGACATACTGTACCGTAACACTATCTGTATACATAACATAAGTTATTCAATGTCGGTGTGGACACCACAATAATAGTAGAACAAGGTTTCTCACCCCAATTTGAGAATCAAGGCCTAAGGGATTTGTTTATCTATTAAACAAGGTGGACACCCCAATAACAGTAGAACAAGAAAAGTTATTCACCCCACTTTGAAAATCAAGGCGTAATACAATTGATTATCCATCAAACAAGGTGGACACCCCAATAACAGATGAAGGAGACATGTTATTTACCCCAATTTGAGAATCAAGGCGTAACAGAGTTGTTTATCTATTAAACAAGGTGGACACCCCAATAACAGTAGAACGACAGGTTATTCACCCCAATTTTCGAATAAAGATGTAAATGAACTATTTATTTACCTTTCACAATGGCAATTAAGTATTCTCTGTTTCTGCAGCGTGTCAGCACTACTATCCCCAGCGCAACAGTGCTTCCACGTGTCTCACTATGCTCAGCTCACAGTGAAACGGGACCGCACGGGATGAGACTTTTAATGGGATTGACAGTCTGCACGGCATTACAATCTGCGGATTGACTGGCTGCACGGCATTATTAGTGATCTCTTGTTCCCGGGCTCCTTACTTTCACTTTGTAACATGCGTGAATGCCATTTTAGGAAAAAAATTATTAGTAACCACGAAGCGCGAGGAAATTCAGATTAGTTGAGAATCAAATTTTTCCTAAACTTCGGATCAAATTCCACTTCGGATGCTTCGAATCTTTCAACACTAGCTAGGACTATTTGGGGGTATAGGTTCAGGGATCTGAAAATACATTTTCATTGTGACAATTTGGAGGTGGTGGAGGCTGACTCTGACTCTCTGCTTCCTCACACTAAGTGGTTTTGTTGTTTCAGCATTTGGTTCTGGAGTGTTTATCTCTGAAAATGTGCACCGTGGCTGTTCATTTGTAACTTAGTCATGGATGTTTTGTCTCAGTGGGGGTATTTTTGGGAACTGGCACCAGGTGCGGATGAGCAGGTATTGGATTACCCAATAGAGATGTGGATCTGCCAACGGAGTAGAAGGACAGCTACTAAAGGGTTCACTGGCCTCACATACCTGGAGGGAGTATGAGCGTGATTGGGGTGCATGGGAGGAGTGGCACCTTCGGCTGGGGATGGCTGACCAGGATGTGACACTTTCTCTGCTTCTGTTGCAGAAAGAAGTGTGGTTGGTGGTGTGTATTAATCGGTTGATGGCTAGTCTAGCATTTGATTTTAAGTTCCGCAGTTTGCTTTATGTGACTAAATCGTTTTTGGTGTCTCAGGCATTAAAGAGTTGGAGACAGGGGATTGTGATTGAGGATCAGGGCCATCTGTCTCCTTTGCTTTACTTGAGCATTTGAGTTTTCAGATATGGTTGGTCTGTCATTCAGATGGGGAGGAGCGGTCAGTGCCACTAAACATCCGGGAGGGGATTTGTGGGTGTATTCTGATAGGCTGGGGTTTCGTATCTGTCTATCCAAGACAGATCAACAGGGCCGGGGGGGGGGGGCGGGATTTATTCGGTTGCTGGCTCAGAGGTTTGCCAGCTTCAGTGTTTACGGGATTATGGGGTGCATGCGGATGGGGCTGGTGAGACGCTGCTCGTTCGTTCCGATGGTTTTTATCTATCTTGCTTTCAGTTTTAGCAGTTTTTAGAAGGTGTTAAAAATGCCAGGGTTTGGATCCTTCTCGTTTCAGTGGCCATTTTTTATAAGATAGGGGCAGCTACAGAAGCAGCCTGGCATGGGTTTGGTGATGAAATAGTGTGGCGCATTGGCTGTTTGTAGTTGGTCTGTTTTCGTTCTTTAGAAATCTCTAAATTTAATTTGTGTGGTATTTTCTGTGCCTGCAGTTTGGTCCAACAGTGCCGAGGAAAGTGTGGAGGGGAGCAAGGTCAGTTGAGAAATTGAATAAGGTTAGCATTAAGGTGAATTGGGCGGTTGCTCATTTTGTGTCTCGAAACAGTGATTGCACTTCGGTATGTGGAATTGAAGTCGGGTGTCGGTGCTTTTTGGAGGTCGGATAGTGTTCACTTAAATGAGAAAGCCATTGTTTTGTGGTCTTCGGCATTGCATCGCTTTACAAATGTGGCGGGATGCAAGATAGTGACGTGTCACTTCTTGCGCTCATGGTGATGGAGATTCAATGGAGTTGCTGAAAATTGTGGCTTGGATGTTGTTGGGAAGGGAACTAAAAAGGCTTTTGACTCTCCAGATCCATGTATAGGTGTGTGATCTGTACAGTTGCATTGGGCTAGGGCCCATAGTTTTGCCTCTGAGCTGGCGTTCATTGGCTAGATTTAATGTTACAGCAGGGTTGGGCAGACCTCCATCAGATTTTTGGGGCTCCAAGGTTCAGCCGTCTTTCCAAGTTGTTCTAAAGGAAAGTTGTTTAATGGATGTTGGGATGAGGTGACATTGGGTTGAGGCCCAAATTGTAATTTATATTATTTATGTTTGTTTCATAAATTGCTGTTGCCAGTTAAAATCTTGGTCTTAAAGGGGGAGTAAATTAAATAGAGGGAAGGAGCCAGAATGGGTGCTAAGGGGAGAAAATTGAAAATTCCCTTTCTCAAGTCTTTCTAGGGTTTTCAACACAGCAATGTGGCCACTTGTTCAGTAGGACACAGATGATTTGATCCTGTTTGTGATGCCAAAAATCAGCCTCTGCTGGCACCCGCAGGGAAGGTGCAAAAGAAGTACTCAGAAGTACTCACGGTGGAAATCTACCCTCTGAATTCGCTGGAGTTGTGCAGTGTACCCTTTTTTTCATTTGAGGCACAATCAGGTATTGTGGATCCTGCGTTGTGGTAGTTGGGGTACCCTTGATGTTAGGTGCTTATTAGGGTGTAAGGCAGGAATGTATGTGCAGGGACCAATGGATGGTGGATTTAAGAACCAGGCCAGTTGGTATCAATAAATAAGTCTTTTCTAAAGGAGAGAATAGGATTGGTAGTACATCCAGCAATATCAAGGCACAATTCCAAGGTATATAACACAGTGCAGTCCATCCCCAATGACAATATATAGACAGCAGCAATGATGGGGGTTGTTGTACTCCATTCCTCGGCCTCTCTAGTCTCTCAGCAGAAGCATAGATACTCAATAAGGTTCTTGTTAAAAGCTTCTCCAAATTCCTGGACTGAGGGGTACAGATTTTTAGGATATGGATGGTAAAACTGTCTCATAGTGTGAAAGGGTGCACTGGCTCTCACAGCACTCAGGTCTCTCTGCCATAAACATGCACAATACCTTGATTTCTGACTCCAGCGCATGTCCTTGTAGATTTAGGACCCTCTATGTTCTTTTTATCTGGAGAACTTTGGTGTCTCAGGGGTGGTGGTACTCAGGAACTTTAGGTCTTTGTTTGCAGAGCCTTCTCACACATTTTTTTTCCTTTTCCTCTGCTCACTACAGACTCCTCTAGAGGGCAGGCATTGGGTCCATCTCCCTAGAAACCTAACCTGTTATTACAGGCTTAATCCTTAATTGTCCATATAATGTCATTAGGTACACAAATACAATAAATCACATTTCACTTAATATGAGATTAGATCAACAATTTACCCTTTTCTTGAGTACTGCCCTGGGAACTTAATGATCAGATGTAATGTATGGGAAAACCCAGCAGTAAGAGCAGCACCACCACAGCAGTCCATTACGAAGTGGGGTGTTCATTCAAATCAATAGGGTATCCATGCACTTTTTCTAGTCACTGTTTACTGTAGCTAATTAATAATGGTCTCACAAAAGGCAGACAACTCAAAATGTCTTAATAATGTGTTTTGAAATGCATTTTCTTACCTGGACAGTCCTTTAGATGATAACTATCTTCCCAATACTGTTATTTCTTTTAGGGTCAGACCACACAGTCGGATTTCCTGATATAGTTTGTGGAGCCATAACCATGATTCAAATTTTAAAAAGTGGAGGAGTTGTATCTGTCATTTATATTTATTTGCTCACCTTTTATGATCCACTCCTGATTTTGACTTCCAAAACTGTATCAGGATACTTGAATGTGTGGCTGTATTACAGCGGTGAATTGTATTGTAAAGACAGCCACATGTTCCATCAATAATGAGGAGGAAGAGGAGAAAGGTGAAATCAACGGTCTCCATGACTATAGCTTATATATAATTATTTTTATCTGCGTACCTGCCACCTGCCTCCAAAACATCTAAATAATTTAAAAGAATCTCAATTCATACTGAATAGGACATAATCACTTGTGCATTCACTGATTCATATTATACAAACATTCTTTTTCCAGATTTTGAAAAACCAAGAAAGAAGGATGCCTTTTTGTCAATGGAAAAAGTGAGGCAGAAGGTTGAGGTCTTGGTGAGGATAAGTCAGACTCTACGTACCCTACAAATTAACCTGTCAGTTTTCCCCTTAACCACAGGATGAATAATGCATAGCCTTTAATCCCTCTCACTTGCATTCAGACGGATGTTAGATCCATTTTAGAACACACACAGCACAATCCTTCCCTCCCCATATGGAAGAGAGCTCTGCCTACTCCTCCCAACCCCTTCTCATTGAACACTGAGTCCTCAGTACCAGCTTCAGAGACAAGCTTACAGACAGAAGAGCTCTGCCTCTACTCTGCTTCTAGCCAAGGTAAGCTGGCTATACATTTCCTCAAAATATCTCTAACATCTACTGGAGAGAGGGTGCCTTTAATCTATCAGCATGGCTGCTGACTTTAGTTTTATTTTTTTTTGTTTTTTAATGGAAGCAAAGCCAACGCCCAAGGTCAGACTGGGATAGAAGTTCAGCCTTGACATTTGAAAACATACAGGCAGATGAAGGCTTCACAGAAATGCAGATTAGGGTGGTACCATCCTAGTAAGAGATGGCATTCAGGGAATATTTGAGCATTTCTGGTTATCTTTCCAGTACATGCTGATAGCAAGTTATATTGACATACTATTTATTTTGCATAATATCTGTGGCATGTCCACACAGGGCTATGAGTGAGAACAGATGTTTTTCGGTTCCTAGATAGATAGATAGATAGATAGATAGATAGATAGATAGATTTAACGGAGAGAGATGTGGTATAAGTTATAACGCTCATTCTCAATAATGGGACTGTGTAAAGGTACCACTGATATCCTGATGAATGAGCAAACACTCATTTATTGGATAAAATAATTATTGATTAAAACAATGTAAATTTGTGATAAAAACAATGATATTCATATATGTACTCAATATTTTCTGTACTTATACTATATGATATAGTATTACTTTTAGAATATAGAGCTGTTTAAAATATGAAAACCCAATAAAAATGACTTTAAAATAAAATGTATATTGTGGAGCTGCTAGTGGTTATCTAGCAGTACATATAAACAGCTCTATATTCTAAAACTAGCTGACAGAATCCCTTTAAATGTATCATTAGCCTCCTATACTGAGCAAGTGTAGTGCCCTGCCGCATGGGCACTTTGAAGTCTGGACATTTGTGGACATTTGCCCCTGTTTCCCCTATGCAAAGTTACAAACTTCTTACTTTAGTTCACTTGAAAGAGTTAACATACACTTTTTAATACTGTGCAATTACATGTTATATGTATGTTATGATATATATCTAGTCCATTTGCACTGTATTTGAGAGACACTATGGAAAGGGTTCATGAATACTGAGACTTTTGGGACTTTAAAAAAGAGCAAGTTTTGGAGAGAAAAACGACAAAGGATCAGCAACTAGGTGGATAGCAAGAGGAAGATACCCACCCCGAGTGTCACACTGTTGGCACTAAAAAAGTGAGGAGGTGAGCACCAATCTCAGGAGTATCAGATTAGAAAAGCAGGTACAGTTAAGGATTGCAACACCCACTATCAAATAGATCTCGCATGTGGGGTGAATAATAGGTCATAATGTGAAGTGCAATAAAATATATAAAAAGAGAGTGCATGAACCACTGTATAGAACACAAATTAAAATCAATATATGAATAATAAACTATTAATAATATTGGTTAATTATTCTTAATGATCCACTCACTTCACTGGGGGGTCGCTACAAGGACAAACTCAAGACACCTGGGGCAAGTCACCACCCCGGCCAGGATCGCCTGTAGAATGGTGGAGGTCGATTTCAACGCACTGGATATGTAGCCCGGATGTAAATCAGCACATGAATCCAAGAATATGTCTTCAATCCTCTTTAATATTAAAATATATGGCTCAACGCGTTTCAGGGGTCACAATACCCCCTTCATCAGGAGCAGAATACAGAATGGACATAGTAAATGAGATTAAATACATGTGGAGGCGCTAGATTGGCAAAAAAAGTAGGCGGAGTTACTGGAAATGACATCATCCATTGATTAATGCTAAATCTATCATAGGGTGCCGGTACATTATGATTAATACATAAATCCATAAAAGACATATATATATATAACTAACCAATGGCAAAACTATCCATCTGGGCTTATCAGCCAAATGTTGTAATGGCTGTTATCTTATATATGGTCGCTAACAGCGCGACCAGAAGTGGTTGGTTTCGGGTAGGTGGAACGAATAGTGCGTTCCACAAGGTCCACATCCGGTCACTTGTCACCGGAAGTGACTACAACCGGCATATGGAGCACATTTGGATCACACTATACGCTTGCAGGGTCCGCATTACGTCACCAGGAAATGACGTGGAGAGGGGAGGAGCTCGCTCCTGTGGAACGCATGTGACAGGGCACCATGCATTCCACTGAGTACACTCTGCGGGCGGAATTGCCTTGCACACAAGAATCCATAAATGGGTTAGTAGGGAAGACATATTAAGGGAAAATGAAAAAGGAAATTTGCATTAACTAAAAGTTTTTTACATTTTAAGAACCGAAATCTATTAATAAATAGATTAGCAATAAATAGATGGATGGGTTATCCACAAATAACAATCAAAAACTGACATAATACAGTATATACCAACAATCCATTCAGAGTATAAATAAATAAAATGAATAAAAACCTAAATATATCACAATAAATTGAACCCACATGTTGGTACATAGAAAAGGGAAATAAATAGGTCAATAGATAATTCATAAATAGAACCATAAAAGATTGATCATAATGAAATATAATAAATACCAACAATAAACCACATGAGATAAGTTAAGTTTTTAAAAAAAACATAGTATTAAAGGGAACCTGTCACCGGGATTTTGGGTATAGAGCTGAGGACATGGGTTGCTAGATGGCCGCTAGCACATCCGCAATACCCAGTCCCCATAGCTCTGTGTGCTTTTATTGTTTAAAAAAAACCGATTTGATACATATGCAAATTACCCTGAGAGAGTCAGAACTTGAAAATATGACTCTTCTCTGGTCACACAAGTAAGATATGACTCTTTTATGTTAATTTGCATATGTATCAAATCGTTTTTTTTTACACAATAAAAGCACAGAGAACTATGGGGACTGGGTATTGCGGATGTGCTAGCGGCGATCTAGCAGCCCATGTCCTCAGCGCTATACCCAAAATCCAGGTGACAGGTTCCCTTTAAATAAATAATTAATCCATAGTACTAGATAAATATTTATAAAAATATGTGACGGCAATATCATATACTGTCCGGCGATCCTGACCATTCGGATAAGACCAAATACATAATGGGTAATAAATCACTATATATATATTTAAGTCAGTGTTCTAATTTAGGGGAACAGAAGAAACTATTATGCTAAAAAGGGGAAGGGATGCTGTGTTTAAAATGTAAAATGTATAGAAGCTATAAAAAAATAAATAATAATTTTGTCCAGCCAGTATGGAGAGATCTGTGCAGCTAGATGTTTAATAATTTGTATATTAAAGAGATTTGTTAAGACCGAAGGGAATGAGGGTGTTTAATTTAAAAATCCAGAACATTTCTTTCCTACACAAAGTCTGGAAGGATGAAGGGACCCATTCTAATGGCGTGACTAATAATGATGAGGGATCTCCCTCATGATAGAGTGCATAGTGCTGAGATACACTGTGTGTGCACACTTTACGTCGTATATTGGAACAATGTTCAATGCGTTAAGGGATTGGGTAGTGCATCCCACATACAAAAGATTGCAAGGACATTGTAAGAAATAGACCACGTTTGTAGTACTGCAATTCGTTGTGTGGTGTAATGTTATTGGTTCCCTAGGATGAGGTAGGGTAACTTGCTTGCCACAACAATTAATAATATCACAACACATACATCTTTTTACCCCACATTTGTGTGAGCCTAAACCACGTAGACTCTTATTGGATCCAGATGAAAGACATCGTGGATCAATCCCAAGCTTGGGGCATGAAGGAGCCAGGATGTTCTTAAGGGTTCTTAAGGGTTAGGTTGGAGATTCTTGGGATTGCGTCTCTTATAGCGGGTTCTTTTAGTAGAATCTTCCAGTGTTTGTTCATGATTTTCCTGATGTCTGTGTCTGGAATTATATCGTGTGACAAAGCGAAAATTTGGTTGTATACTGTCGGTATGTGTATTTTTCTTTTTGCTCGTAAGGCTCTCTCTTTGAGATTCTCTGAGGGCTCTCTTTTCGGAGTCACGTACAAGTTTACTCGGGTAACCTTTGTCATGGAAACGTTTCTTCAGGATAGACAACTGTTCTCTAAAGACATTGTCATTCGAACAATTTCTGCGGATTCTGTGCATTTGACTATATGGTATATTGTTTTTCCATTTGTTATGATGGCAGCTCTTAAAGTCTAGGTAGCTGTTAGTGTCCACTTTCTTAAAGTGTGTTCTGGTAGTTATTTGGTTGTCAATAACTTTAAGATCTAGTTCTAAAAAGGTTGCTTCTGTTGGATGTTTCTCGAGTGTAAAATTAATATTCCAACTATACTTATTAATGTGGTTAAAAAAACAAGTTAAAACTTCAAGATTCCCTTCCCAAATTAAAATAATGTTGTCTATAAATCTCTTATAAAATTTGATATTCGGATGGATAAGCAAACCATGGAGTTCTTCAAAGGCCCCATGAACAAATTTGCATAAGCTGGGACGTCCCCATGGCCGTACCTTTGCATTGTTGGTAAATTGTGTCCTGAAACTTAAAGTAATTGTGATGGAGGATAAAATGGATAGAATTAACAATGAAGGTTCGCTGCATATCGGACATCTGAGGGTCTAGATGTAAGGTATTATCTATTGCTAATAAACCAAGGGAATAAGTAATATTACTATAGAGAGAGGTGACATCCAGTGTCACCCAATGGTAGGTATCTCTCCATTCAAACGTATCCAAGGAATTAATAAGGTGAGAGGTATCACGTAAATAAGAGGGTAGTTGTAAAACATATTTTTGTAAAATACTGTCCACATAATTGGACAGGTTGGAAGTAAGGGATCCAATGCCGGAAATAATGGGTCTTCCTGGGGGGTTGGTAAGTGATTTGTGCACTTTAGGCAGAAAATAGAAATGTGCTATGGACAGGTGTGGTGTTTTGAGAAAAGTTTTTTCTTTTTTACTAATAATACCTAGTTTGAACCTGTCATCAATTAGGGATGTCATACTCTTCTTATATTCATTTGTAGGGTCAGAGGGTAGGACTTGATAGTAATCTTTGTCCGAAAGATTCCATAGAGCTTCTGCTAAATAATATGCAGAGTACATGATAACAATCCCCCACCGTTATCGGCACTCTTAATAACGATATCTCTATAATTGGTGAGGGTTTTCAGGGTTCTAGAGAGATCTGGACTAAGGTTGTTTTTCCCTTGGACGCTTAATAAGCGAGAAAAGTGGTCTCTAAAATCCGACATCACTATATTAAAAAAGGTCTCAATATGAGGGCCCTTGCTTTCAAGTGGATAGAAACCTGATTTAATCTTAATATTTGATAGAATCGGTGTTGGGTGTGTAATTCAGATGAAATATGAACGTCTGGTGTAGATATCTCCTTAATAGCATTTTTACCTATATTAATGTCCTTAGACGGGGGACTAGTGGGGTACCAGATGGGATAGTGGTGTCTAGTCTCCGGTTAAAATTTTTAATGGTGAAGTGTCAGTGGAGGGTAAGTTTACGTATAAATTGGTTTAAATCCACGAATAATTCGAATAAGTCCGGTTGATTAGTGGGACAGAATGAAAGCCCTTTGCTAAGCAGTTCTATTTCCTTTCTCCCAAGGATGTATTTAGAGAGATTGAAGATTCCCATCTTTCTTTCTAAATCCATGGGATTTAGAGTTGCCTCCATGGGTCGTGGCTTTTTTAAATTAACTGTTTCAGTTTTAGTTTTTTGTGTTTTTTGTTTACTGGGGCGTTGTTTTCCGCTTCCTCTACATCCTCTAAATCTATTTTTGGTCTTTTCTTTTTTATACTGGACACCGGAGTGTAAAAGTGTGTTATCTTGAGTGACTGGCATATAGTCAGTGTGGTGAACTGAGCGGCATCGCCTGAGCGTAGTAGGGGACTCAGTGCTAGAAAGCTGGTAAGTATTTGCCTGGCCGGTGGAGCAGGTGGTCCTTTGTGGGGTGTCGGGGAGACTTGCTCTAAAAAAAATAGTTCTCTGTGAGATTGGTAGGTAGGGCAGGTAGGAGTAAGTGGAGATGTTGGATAGGTTAATCGGACTAGGAGGGGGATTAGGGGATAATAATGGGGGATATTATTCAAGGTGTTTGGACCTTCTTTTGAAGGGTGATGATCAATTAGGCTAATAGCCAAAGTGTCCCCTAGTTGCTGTGGCTTAAGGTTTTCAGGGGACTGACTTGGGATGACTATACCTTGTCTAGAAGTGTACTTAGAGGTAGACTCTATGGGATGGAGTACAGTCGGGTCAAGAGGTGTTGTTTGGTCAGCTAAACCAGAGGGCTGTGTGCTCTAGACATATATACCTTTTTGTTGCTGTTTTTTTTTTGGCTCTATGGTAGAAAGGCAGATTGTGATGGTCGCAATTAGATCCGTCCTAGGGGGTGGATCCGCAGTAACCTTCATGATAGTAGTGTTATTCTGATGAACTTTGAAACGAATGTTGATTTTAATGCAAAAAAGAGGGTGGCTCACTCACTGTTCCACTTTTGGAAAGGTGCACTGCCCTGCAGCACTCCCTATTGCTGATAAAGTGAAAAGGATAAAAAAAAATGGGTTGGGCGTCACTCAAATATCAGGCAAACATATAGCCAAGTTTGGTTATATCACAGAAAATGTTATATATCACACGCATAATATATACAACATGTTGCATAAAATCAATACACTATAAAAACAATGAATGTTAAAATGCACAATGTAAAATGCACAATTTAAAAAATAATAAATAGCACTGAGTCAATTGTGCCAAAAAAGAGGCTATATCACCATGACCTCTGTATGTTCTCCCAAAGTCTGTGGTCAAAGGGAAAGAAAGTCTCATGCAGATGTATGCTACTATGGGGCTATGTTTTCGTAGCCTTTGTGAAACATCCCAAAATATGTGACCCAAAAAGATAGAGTCCCACACAATTGTACGTCACAATGTGCTATAACATGAGAGTCATATATTGTATATACACAATGGTCCTCATATAATAGTGCTCAAGCGATATTCATCTAACAGGGTACTTTACCACCCCTGTGTCTTCTATTATAGTTGGTTCGCTTGTGCTCCTGGAGCTTTTGATGTAATGCTCTACTTTGAGCTCCAAGGACCTGCAGATAGGATTTCCCAGGCTCTTGAGTGTAGCGGTATAGCTCTGTTCCACCGCTTTGACCTGCCAGGACCTGTGTGGCGTCCCACGTGGTGCACTAGGCGGTCATGTGATTTAGGCTTCCAGGCGGGGATTTCAAATCTCCTTAAGTGCAGGTGATTTGCTCCGTAGTAGTTTAAAGTCCAAATGAGGACATAAAGTTACAAGCGCTTCTTTCTTGGTGGTCCCTCACTGTCAATACCATACGCGTTTCGGGGTAAAAGGACCCCTTCCTCAGTGGTGTGAACAGTGATGGCAAAATGTCCTTTTTTATATCATCCTTAATTGGAGCATTGCATGTTGGGACAGAGAGGGACTTGGAAGATATGGATGTGGATTTCATTATTGGGATATAAGGTTGGGATAACTATCCCCATTCATTAGTCCTTTCTATATGGCAGGGGCTCAGTGCTATATGCAAATTAAAAAAATAGACGCGAATGCGATTTTTTCATCTTTGTTGCATTTTCTCAATAAATCAATTCATATCAACGTCCATATACAATATACATAATAATCACTGTAAAAACATATTTGGACTTTAAAGGGCTTATGTTACTCCACTAAACTCATTTTTTTTGGTTCAGTAGTTCTATCAAAAAACTGACTTTTATAATATGCAAATTACCTCTCTAGCAGCCGCATCCTCCATTCATAATGACGCCCCCTCCTTATGTTGATTGACAGGGCCAGCGGACGCGCTCGTTCTCTGACTGGCCCTGTCTGCGTTTTAAATCTCGCGCTGGTCTTCAGTTGGCGCAGGCGCACTGAGTGGAGGACGCTCGCTCGGCCGCTCCATCCTCAGTGCGCCTTCGCCGGGTGTACATGTGACGTCATCGGCGCAGGCGCACTGAGGATGGAGCGGCCGAGCGAGAAGGGGGCGTCATTATGAATGGAGGATGCAGCTGCTAGGTAATTTGCATATTATAAAAGTCAGTTTTTTGATAGAACTACTGAACCAAACTGAGTAATAGCCCTATATATTGAGAAATCGCAGCATAAGGATTTTAAGGAGACAAAAAAAAAAAAAAGAGTTTAGTGAAGTGACAGAAGCCCTTTAAACTACTACGGAGCAAATCACCTGCACTTAAGGAGATTTGAAATCCCCGCCTGGAAGCCTAAATCACATGACCGCCTAGTGCACCACGTGGGACGCCACACAGGTCCTGGCAGGACAAAGCAGTGGAACAGAGCTATACCGCTACACTCAAGAGCCTGGGAAATCCTATCTGCAGGTCCTTGCAGCTCAAAGTAGAGCATTACATCAAAAGCTCCAGGAGCACAAGCGAACCAACTATAATAGAAGACACAGGAGTGGTAAAGTACCCTGTTACATGACTCTCATGTTATAGCACATTGTGACATACAATTGTGTGGGACTCTATTTTTTTGGGTCACATATTTTGGGATGTTTCACAAAGGCTACGGCGACATAGCCCCATAGTAGCATACATCTGCATGAGACTTTCTTTCCCTTTGACCACAGACTTTGGGAGAACATACAGAGGTCACGGTGATATAGCCTCTTTTTTGGCACAATTGACTCAGTGCTATTTATTATTTTTTAAATTGTGCATTTTACATTGTGCATTTTAACATTTATTGTTTTTATAGTGTATTGATTTTATGCAACATGTTGTATATATTATGCGTGTGATATATAAAATTTTCTGTGATACAGTATAACCAAACTTGGATATATGTTTGCCTGATATTTGAGTGATGCCCAACCCATTTTTTTATCCTTTTGATTTTACTATTATATAGTCCTAGATGTAATAGGACCTACATAATTGGTGGATGGACTGGTAGGGAATATCAGAGACTGGTATCGGGTGTAATTATTTTTATTTGGATAAGTGTTGGGCCGAGTATGGCCAAACAGTTTTTTCCTTTTCCATGTCCTCACCATATTATCTTTGAAGTCTGATACATCCCTCAGAAGTTTTTTTCCACTTATTTAAAACTTCATTATATTCAAAGGTTGTTAACATGGTTTGTTTATAGGATAATTGAGATGGTGAACGGAATGGTGTGATTTGTTGGGGCATGTGTGCAAGAGATATTTTAGTTTAGTGACTAGATCCGTACAGATCTGTTTTCGTTTTGCAATAAGGATCCTCATAAATTTGACTGAACAATCGTCGATAATATCCAGCCATTTTTTATAGAATGTCTTGTCGTCAAAGTACGATGGTTTAACCGCCTCCGGACCGCCGAACGCAGCGACACGTCCTGTAGGCGGTCAATTCATTCCTCCTGGACGCATATACGCGTCCTCTTGCGAGACGCGAGATTTCGGTCAGAGCCGGCCCACGCATGCGCATCGCGGGCCGGCAAAAGTTCGAGGAGTATTTTGTCAGCAACCTGCCAGCCAATGATCGTCGCTGGCAGGTTGCTGATTTTTAAAAAATCGAATCAGAAGCCATCTAACACCTTATATTTATAAATATAAGGTGTTAAATGGCTTCTCTGCTCCTTTGCTGGTCCTTTTGGTCGGTTGGTTCCAGCAGAGGAGCAGACATCACTGTGAGTAACCACCAACACCACACTTAGCCCCCAGATCACCCTCCATCACCCCCATCACCCCAATTAACCCCTTGATCGACCCCTGTCAATCACCTAGTGAAATGGAAAAAAGTGATCAGTGTAAACTGTCACTTTTTTTTCCCACTGGTATTGACTGATAGTTTTAGGATAGTTTAGGTCCCTTGGTTAGGTAGTTAGCATCAGTTAGCGCCCAGCCCACCGCACCGCAGTCACTTATTCGCTGATTAGCGTATCGCTAATCAGCATTTGTACTTTTATAGTATCTGTAAGTGATCAAAACTGATCACAGTCAGATCTATAATTGTATTAGTGTCACCTTAGCTCGCCCTCCACCCAAAACGCAGTGTTTGCCCGATCAGGCCTGATCGGTCGCCCACACGTGCGTTCACCCACACGTGCGTTCACCCACGCCCGCCCCTCCACAGTGACAAAAAAAATTATTATTTTTTGATCACTGCACAATCACTTTACAAGCACTGCGGCGATAAAAAAATCTGTTTTGATATTTTTTATCAATCGCAGCGGCCTCCGGTACTTCGCTAGCCTCCCATTTGTAAGACAGGCTTGCTTTTTTTCTTGGGTAGTCTCAGGGAATACCCCTAAATTTAGTAGTCCAAATGTCAAACAGGGGGTATTCTTCTGAAGAGGCCTACAGGATTCTGACCCAGTCGGAAGAGGAATGGGAACCCTCATCTGACGAATCTAGCGGGTCCGTTTCAAGGGCAGCAGAGTGGGGCTGGCGCTGTCGGATTACGTGGTGAGGCATACACCAGGAGCGCAGCCCATCCTGGACCTAGTACCAGCACTGCCGTACAACATGGTGAAGTGGCGAGCACCAGAAGGGCAGTTGAAGCTGGTACGGTGGCACGTGCAATAGTTACCCCGTCGCAGCCACCGCAAAGACAGGCCCGTAGAGCCCCTAGAGTCCCTGAGGTGCTGGCAAACCCTGATTGGCAGTCCCCAACTTCAGCCGCACTTGTAGTTCCCCCTTTCACCGCCCAGTCTGGAGTTCGGGTTGAGACAGCTCAGATCGGTTCGGCACTGGGATTTTTTGAGCTGTTCTTGACTGCGGAGCTCTTGGACTTAGTCGTGGCAGAAACAAATCGGTATGCCACTCAATTTATATCCGCCAACCCGGGAAGCTTTTATGCCCAGCCTTTCCGGTGGAAACCAGTCCAAGTTTCCGAAATTAAAATTTTTCTGGGCCTTCTCCTGAACATGGGTCTAACCAAAAAGCATGAATTGCGGTCATATTGGTCCACAAACCCAATTCATCACATGCCCATGTTCTCTGCTGCTATGTCCAGGACACGTTTTGAGACCATCCTGCGTTTCCTGCACTTTAGTGACAACACCACCTCCCGTCCCAGAGGCCACCTAGCTTTTGACCGGCTCCACAAAATTCGGCCCCTCATAGACCACTTCAACCAGAAATTTGCAGACTTGTATACCCCTGAGCAAAACATCTGCGTAGACGAGTCCCTAATACATTTTACCGGGCGCCTTGGCTTCAAACAATACATCCCAAGCAAGCGCGCCCAGTATGGGGTCAAATTGTATAAGCTCTGTGAAAGGGCCACAGGCTATACCCACAAATTTCGGATCTATGAGCGAAAAGATCAGACCCTGGAGCCGGTCGGTTGCCCTGACTACCTGGGGAGCAGTGGGAAGACAGTCTGGGACTTGGAGTCACCCTTATTTGGCAAGGGGTACCATCTTTATGTGGACAATTTTTACACAAGTGTGCCCCTCTTCAGGCATTTGTTCCTAGAACAGATTGGCTGCTGTGGCACCGTGCGACCTAGTCGCCGGGGCTTCCCCCAACGGCTCGTTACCACCCATCTTGCAAGGGGGGAGAGGGCTGCCTTGTGTAACGAAGAACTGCTCGCGGTGAAATGGAGAGACAAGCGTGTCGTTTACATGCTCTCCTCCATTCACGTAGACACGACAATACAAATTGAACGGGCCATCCGTGTCATTGAAAAGCCCCTCTCAGTCCACGACTATAATGTGCTCATGGGAGGGGTGGACTTCAATGACCAGATGTTGGCTCCCTATTTAGTTTCCCGACGCACCAGACGCTGGTATAAGAAGGTGTCTGTATATTTGATTCAATTGGCTGCATATAATAGTTTTGTTCTCTACAGTAAGGCTGGGAGAACAGGATCCTTCCTCAAATTTCAGGAAGAGATCATCGAGAACCTCCTGTATCCAGGAGGTTCCGTGGCCCCAACCCCACCAGTGTAGTGAGCCGTCTACACGAGCGACATTTCCCCAATGTCGTTGCTGGTACCTCAACCCAACCGTCACCCCGAAAAAAATGTTGTGTCTGTAGCAGGAGTGGAATAAGGCGTCACACCCGCTATTTTTGTCCTGACTCCCCTGACCACCCTGCCCTATGCTTAGGGGAGTGTTTCCAGAAGTACCACACACAGGTACACTTAGCATAGGGATTGCATCTCACAGGACAGGCACACAGGGCTATTAGGGCCCTTTTACTCACAGCTGCTGCAAACCTCTCCTTTCACCTGCAAACCTCTCCTTTCACCTGGGATAAAGTGCATAATGTACTTCGCCACATCTTTGGGCGAATTGCGCTTTGCACATTGTCCCATGGGGAAGGAGAGGTTTGTCCTATAAAGGTAAAAAAAAAAAAAAAAACACCGGTAAGCAAAAAAAGTTAACGTTCAGTTCAATAAAGTTTATATGTTCTGTTCAAAAGTTATTATAAAGTTAATAAATTTATTGCGTTGCGGCCTGGTTTTTTCTATTTTTTTTTTTTACCTTCCAGGTGGACCAACCGATGAACCAGCTGCAGCACTGATGTGCATTCTGACAGAAGCATTGCGCTGCTGTCAGATTACACAAAAGTCGGTGTATGCGGCGCTGCAAGACGAGATTTCTCCACTGCAGTAAAAGATACGTTTGCCGAGGCATATGAGCTGAGGAGGCGGCGGTGTTCATATACTTTGGCAAACACTTTGTATATAAAAAAATAAAAATAAATCCCGGCAATGATTTATTCATCCACATCGATTGATGTGAATGGAGAAATCTGGTTTGCCAGGGCATACGGGCTAAGTGGGTATGGATGTTGGGCAGAGCTCCTATGTCCTGGCAGACGCCTTTCCCCTCCTTTTTTTTTTTTTGGCAGAGATTTTTTCATCCACATTGATCGATGCGAATGAAGAAATCTGTGCCGTTCATTTTTTCTTTCAACCCAGAGGCTGAACGGAAAAAAAAAATCTCATTACCCGTAGTCTCAATATAAGGAGAATAGCAGAAACTCCTAATGCTGGCCATACATGTCATGATTGCAGGGACCCTCAAATGCCAGGGCAGTACAAACACCCCACAAATGACCCCATTTTGGAAAGAAGACACCCCAAGGTATTCAGTGAGGGGCATATTGAGTCCATGAAAGATTTAAATTTTTGTCCCAAGTTAGCGGAAAGGGAGACTTTGTGAGAAAAAACAAAAAAATATCAATTTCCGCTAACTTGTGGCAAAAAAAAAAAAATTCTATGAACTCGCCATGCCCCTCATTGAATACCCTGGGGTGTCTTCTTTCCAAAATGGGGTCACATGTGGGGTATTTATACTGCCCTGGCATTTTAGGGGCCCTAAAGCGTGCGAAGAAGTCTGGGATCCAAATGTCTAAAAATGCCCTCCTAAAAGGAATGTGGGCCCCTTTGCACATCTAGGCTGCAAAAAAGTGTCACACATGTGGTATTGCCGTACTCAGGAGAAGTTGGGGAATGTGTTTTGGGGTCTCATTTTACATATACCCATGCTGGGTGAGAGAAATATCTCGGTCAAATGCCAACTTTGTATAAAAAAATTGGAAAAGTTGTCTTTTGACAAGATATTTCTCTCACCCAGCATGTGTATATGTAAAATGACACCCCAAAACACATTCCCCAACTTCTCCTGAGTACGGCAATACCACATGTGTGACACTTTTTTGCAGCCTAGGTGGGCAAAGGGGCCCACATTCCAAAGAGCACCTTTAGGATTTCACAGGTCATTTTTTACACATTTTGATTTCAAACTACTTACCACACATTAGGGCCCCTAGAATGCCAGGGCAGTATAACTACCCCACAAGTGACCGCATTTTGGAAAGAAGACACCCCAAGGTATTCCGTGAGGGGCATGGCGAGTTCCTAGAATTTTTTATTTTTTGTCACAAGTTAGCGGAAAATGATGATTTTTTTTCTTTTTTTTTCTTACAAAGTCTCATATTCCACTAACTTGTGACAAAAAATAAAAACTTCCAAGAACTCACTATGCCATCACGAAATACCTTGGGATGTCTTCTTTCCAAAATGGGGTCACTTGTGTGGTAGTTATACTGCCCTGGCATTCTAGGGGCCCTAATGCGTGCAAAGTAGTTTGAAATCAAAATCTGTAAAAAAATGGCCGGTGAAATCTGAAAGGTACTCTTTGGAATGTGGGCCCCTTTTCCCACCTAGGCTGCAAAAAAGTGTCACACATGTGGTATTGCCGTACTCAGGAGAAGTTGGGCAATGTGTTTTGGGGTGTCATTTTACATATACCCATGCTGGGTGAGAGAAATATCTTGGCAAAAGACAACTTTTCCCATTTTATTATACAAAATTGGCATTTGACCAAGATATTTATCTCACCCAGCATGGGTATATGTAAAATGACACCCCAAAACACATTGCCCAACTTCTCCTGAGTACGGCAATACCACATGTGTGACACTTTTTTGCAGCCTAGGTGGGCAAAGGGGCCCACATTCCAAAGAGCACCTTTAGGATTTCACCGGCCATTTTTTACAGATTTTGATTTCAAACTACTTTGCACGCATTTGGGCCCCTAAAATGCCAGGGCAGTATAACTACCCCACAAGTGACCCTATTTTGGAAAGAAGACACCCAAGGTATTTCGTGATGGGTATAGTGAGTTCATGGAAGTTTCTATTTTTTGTCACAAGTTAGTGGAATATGAGACTTTGTAAGAAAAAAATTAAATAAAAAATAAATCATCATTTTCCGCTAACTTGTGACAAAAAATAAAAAGTTCTATGAACTCACTATGCCCATCAGTGAATACCTTAGGGTGTCTACTTTCCGAAATGGGGTCATTTGTGGGGTGTTTGTACTGTCTGGCCATTGTAGAACCTCAGGAAACATGACAGGTGCTCAGAAAGTCAGAGCTGCTTCAAAAAGCGGAAATTCACATTTTTGTACCATAGTTGGTAAACGCTATAACTTTTACCCAAACCATTTTTTTTTTTTACCCAAACATTTTTTTTTTAACAAAAAATTTTGAGAAAAATTTATATATGGATGTCATTTTTTCTGAAAGTGAAAAATGTAATTTTTTTTAAAAAAAATTGTTAAATTTCGATTAATAACAAAAAAAGTAAAAATGTCAGCAGAAATGAAATACCACCAAATGAAAGCTCTATTAGTGAGAAGAAAAGGAGGTAAAATTCATTTGGGTGGTAAGTTGCATGACCGAGCAATAAACGGTGAAAGTAGTGTAGGCCAGAAGTGTAAAAAGTGGCCTGGTCATTAAGGGTGTTTAAGGTAGGGGAGCTGAGGTGGTTAAACGACAAACTAAGACCTCAAGGTATAACCCCTAGGTGAAGATAAATAGATAAAAAATAACCGTCTATTTCGTTATGGATGAAGTCCTTAATTAATCCTGAGATGTTCACATCTGTTTTTACCGTGATCTCATCGGTATGATTAATCTTTGTATCCATCCAGGTTCCGTTGGGGGTTGTTTTTAATTTGTCGACAAGATCAGCAGGTACCCGGTTGGTGACTTTGCGCTTAATTCTTTTTATCAGTTGTGGCACATCATCGGTAATGTAAGACCATCCTGAGGCTGCCTCCAGGCCTCCATTCGGCAATAAGTTTCCTCTTTGCCGATCCATAAAGTGATCACGGGAAAAGAAAAGAAAAAACACAAGGAAGGTTATCCGAGAATTTCAAAGGACTGAGCTTTGTCCTTGAAGGAAAAGGATACACACAGAGGTGCCAACAGGACCGTAAAATGGAGAAATTGACAGGGATGATTGTGATACGATAGAGAAGGCTGCTCTAGTGTAGACTGAGCTACACCATAGGAAAGCGACAAAGGATCAGCAACTAGGTGGACAGCAAGGGGAAGATACCCACCCCGAGTGTCACACTGTTGGTACTAAAAAAGTGAGAAGGTGAGCGCCAATCTCAAGAGTATCAGATTAGAAAAGCAGGTACAGTTTAGGATAGCAGCACCCACTATCAAATAGATCTCGCATGTGGGGTAAATAATAGGTTATAAAGTGAAGTGCAATAAAATATATAAAAAGACGCTGTTAGCGACCGTATATAAGATAACAACCATTACAACATTTGGCTGATAAGCCCAGATGGATAGTTTTGCCATTGGTTAGTTATATATATCTATATACGGTATATATATGTCTTTTATGGATTTATGTATTAATCATAATGTACCGGCACCCTATGATAGATTTAGCATTAATCAGCGGATGATGTCATTTCCGGAAACTCTGCCTACTTTTTTTGGCGCCAAACTAGCGCCTCCACATGTATTTAATCTCATTTACTATGTCTATTCTGTATTCTGATCCTGATGAAGGGGGTATTGTGACTCCTGTATATTTTAATATTAAAGAGGATTGAAGACGTATTCTTGGATTCATGTGCTGATTTACATCCGGGCTACATATCCAGTGCGTTGAAATCGACCTCCACCATTCTACAGGCGATCCCGGCCGGGGGAGGGTGACTTGCCCCAGGTGTCTTGAGTTTATCCTGGTGGCGACCCCCCAGTGAAGTGAGTGGATCATTAAGAATAATTAACCAATATTATTAATAGTTTATTATTCATATATTGATTTTAATTTGTGTTCTATACAGTGGTTCATGCATTGTCTTTTTATATATTTTATTGCACTTCACTTTATGACCTATTATTCACCCCACATGCGAGATCTATTTGATAGTGGGTGTTGCAATCCTAAACTGTATCTGCTTTTCTAATCTGATACTCTTGAGATTGGTGCTCACCCCCCCACTTTTTTAGTGCCAACAGTGTGACACTCGGGGTGGGTATCTTCCCCTTGCTGTCCACCTAGTTGCTGATCCTTTGTCGCTTTCCTATGGTCCTGTTGGCACCTCTTTGTGTATCCTTTTCCTTCAAGGACAAAGCTCAGTCCTTTGAAGTTCTCAGATAACCTTCCTTGTGTTTTTTGTTTGTTTTTTCAGACTTGTTTACCACCAAAACCAGATAGACTTACCTTTTAAATGTTTGGTTTTAACTACAGGGAGTGCAGAATTATTAGGCAAGTTGTATTTTTGAGGATTAATTTTATTATTGAACAACAACCATGTTCTCAATGAACCCAAAAAACTCATTAATATCAAAGCTGAATATTTTTGGAAGTAGTTTTTAGTTTGTTTTTAGTTTTAGCTATTTTAGGGGGATATCTGTGTGTGCAGGTGACTATTACTGTGCATAATTATTAGGCAACTTAACAAAAAACAAATATATACCCATTTCAATTATTTATTTTTACCAGTGAAACCAATATAACATCTCAACATTCACAAATATACATTTCTGACATTCAAAAACAAAACAAAAACAAATCAGTGACCAATATAGCCACCTTTCTTTGCAAGGACACTCAAAAGCCTGCCATCCATGGATTCTGTCAGTGTTTTGATCTGTTCACCATCAACATTGCGTGCAGCAGCAACCACAGCCTCCCAGACACTGTTCAGAGAGGTGTACTGTTTTCCCTCCTTGTAAATCTCACATTTGATGATGGACCACAGGTTCTCAATGGGGTTCAGATCAGGTGAACAAGGAGGCCATGTCATTAGATTTTCTTCTTTTATACCCTTTCTTGCCAGCCACGCTGTGGAGTACTTGGACACGTGTGATGGAGCATTGTCCTGCATGAAAATCATGTTTTTCTTGAAGGATGCAGACTTCTTCCTGTACCACTGCTTGAAGAAGGTGTCTTCCAGAAACTGGCAGTAGGACTGGGAGTTGAGCTTGACTCCATCCTCAACCCGAAAAGGCCCCACAAGCTCATCTTTGATGATACCAGCCCAAACCAGTACTCCACCTCCACCTTGCTGGCGTCTGGGTCGGACTGGAGCTCTCTGCCCTTTACCAATCCAGCCACGGGCCCATCCATCTTGCCCATCAAGACTCACTCTTATTTCATCAGTCCATAAAACCTTAGAAAAATCAGTCTTGAGATATTTCTTGGCCCAGTCTTGACGTTTCAGCTTGTGTGTCTTGTTCAGTGATGGTCGTCTTTCAGCCTTTCTTACCTTGGCCATGTCTCTGAGTATTGCACACCTTGTGCTTTTGGGCACTCCAGTGATGTTGCAGCTCTGAAATATGGCCAAACTGGTGGCAAGTGGCATCTTGGCAGCTGCACGCTTGACTTTTCTCAGTTCATGGGCAGTTATTTTGCGCCTTGGTTTTTCCACACGCTTCTTGCGAACCTGTTGACTATTTTGAATGAAACGCTTGATTGTTCGATGATCATGCTTCAGAAGCTTTGCAATTTTAAGAGTGCTGCATCCCTCTGCAAGATATCTCACTATTTTTGACTTTTCTGAGCCTGTCAAGTCCTTCTTTTGACCCATTTTGCCAAAGGAAAGGAAGTTGCCTAATAATTATGCACACCTAATATAGGGTGTTGATGTCATTAGACCACACCCCTTCTCATTACAGAGATGCACATCACCTAATATGCCTAATTGGTAGTAGGCTTTCGAGCCTATACAGCTTGGAGTAAGACAACATGCATAAAGAGGATGATGTGGTCAAAATACTCATTTGCCTAATAATTCTGCACGCAGTGTATGTTGTTATGTCTGAAAAGCTGTTTGTGTTAGGAAAAACTGCTGTGTCATTGCCATTGAGTATCATTGAAGCTCTAAAGTAAGTCTATGACAGATGGGAGTTGTAACAATGTATCTGTTTCTGCTTTCTCCACTCTACCCCTCCCACTAGAAGGTTCTAGTTCAGCTACAAACTGTATATAATGAGAGCCCCTAGTGTTCTGCAGTTAGGGATCAGTGCTTGGAGGGGGAGACTCATACCAGTCTGCATGAGTGACCAGATGAGGATGTTGAGCCACAGACCATGGGTCACCACCTCTGTGACCAAGGAGCCACTTGAACTACTGAGCTACATCCCATGAGCCTCCAGCCTTTGGCCATGGTACCAGCTCTCTGAGAGAGAGAGAGAGAGAGAGAGAGAGAGAGGGGGACAGCTGGCTCAGGATTTTCCTCAGCACCAAACTCTTCTTCTGCCGGGAGGAGACTGGAGAATCCAGCCCTATGCCTCGCCTGTATTGTTTTGTACCTGAATGCCCCCAATAAAGAAGTGCACTGGTTTACTGCAGACCCTTACTCTCTGGACTTATTTCCCATTGAGGTGTACCACGCCTTACCATCCCTTCCGGAGAGCAGCAACATGTGGTGACACCTCAACAGTGTGTGGGAGACCCAGCGTAGCGTTGGGCCACCCCAAACCCGGCCACTGCACAGGCAATTGTCAGGATTCATGAAAGCTGTGTATTTATAATTGTCTGCACATGTCTGGCATCTCAATAAATTATGATATCATTAAAAATATAACTTATTTCAGTAATTCAATTAAAAAAGTAGACAATTAGAATTTTATATAAGACCAATTAGAATGTTTTGTTTTTTTACAGAAATCTTATCCTGCTGAAAAGTAAATGCAGTCAATACTTTGTTGGGGCTCCTTTTACATGAATTATGGGGGATCCACATAAGAGTTTTAAGTTCAATTATAGAATTCTGTTATAACATGCTTATAACTAGAGATGAGCGATAAATTCGATTCACTTAGTAGCTGAATTCCCTCGTGCTTCATGTCAGTGAATCGATTTAACCTGAAATAGTATAAAAAAACTAATCAAACTTATCTTCTCAATTTGCTCACGATGGGCCTCCAGCCTCCATCTTGCTTGAAGATCTCGGCCGATCTCGGTGATGATGTCATACGTTACCCTGCCTGCCGACGTGATGACATAATCTCGCACCGCACAGGATTTCAGCCGAGATCTTCAAGCAAGATGGCGGCAGCCGGCCAGTTGCGAGCAAATAGAGGCGATAAGTTTGATAAAAAAAAAAAATTATTGTTAATTTTACACTCAGATACCGCGATCATGTTTGAACACAGCATTTGAGGGGTACAATGACGGGGCAGCACTATCGCAGCTCCCTGTCATTGCACCCACTACTTAAAAAAAAAAGCGCTTTGTGACGAAGTAATTAATCACAAAGCAATTATTTTTTGGTGCAATTCGGCAAATCAGCCGAATTGAACATTTAAGAAATACGCTCATCTCTACTTATAACGGAAAATAACAGAATTGCTATAACGGAAACCAAAAGGAACACATTTTATCTGCCCTAATATAGTTGAATGGAGAATAAATAATGGAAACCAGCATTCCGTCTGGTTTCTGTTATTTTGAATGGAAAAAAGCCCTATCTGCAGGACTTACTGTATCAATGGGACATGACATGGAGGCAATCAGCTTGTGGCACTGCTGAGGTGTTATGGAAGCCCAGGTTGTTTTGATAGCAGCCTTCAGCTCGTTTGCATTGTTGGGTCTGGTGTCTCTCATCTTTCTTTTGAGAATACCCCATAGAGTACTTATGTGGTTTAGGTCTGGCACGTTTGCTGGCCAATCAAGCACAGTGATGCTGTGGTTATTAAGCCCAACTTTTGGCAGGGTGGGCAGGTGCCAAGTCATCTCCATAAAGCTTGTCAGCAGAGGGAAGCCTAAAGGGCTCTAAAATTTGCTGGTAGACGGCTGTGCTGACTTTGGACTTGATATAACAGTGGACTAACGCGAGCAGATGACATATTTTCCCAAACTATCAATGACTGTGGAAATTTCAAACTGGACCTCAAACTATTTTAGTTGTGTGCCTCTCTACTCTTCGTCTAGACTATGAAACCTTGATTATCAAATAAAATGCAAAAATTTATTTTATCTGAAAACAGAACTTTAGACCATTGATCAAAAGTACATTCTTTTTCTCCTTAGCCAAGGTACTGTAAGAAGCTTCTGATGTTGTCTCTGGGTCATGAGTGGCTTGAAACAAGGAATGTGACACTTGTAACCCATGTCCTAGATACATCTGTGTGATAGCTCCTTAGGCACTGATTCCAGCCATAGTCCACTCCTTGTGAATCTCGCCAAATTCTTGAAAGGCTTTTTCTAGACAATTCTTTTAAGACTGTGGTTATCCCCATTGCTTGTGCATCTTTTTCTACCACACTGTTTCCTTCCAATGACCTTTTGTGGCTTACCGTCTTTGTGGATGGTGTCAATGGTGTCATCTGGACAACTGTCAAGTCCGCAGTCTTCCCCATGATTGTGTGCCTACTGAACCAGAAGGAGGAACAATTTAAAGGCTTAGGAAACTTTTGAAGGTGTTTTATGTTTATTAGCTGAGTCTACAATATCTTTTTTTTTTTCACAATATTTAAAAACTCTGAGATACGAACTGTTGGGTTTTCATAACCTATAAGCCATAACCACCAATATTAAAAGAACTAAATACTTAAAATAGATCACACTGTGTGTAATGAATCTATAGTATTTTTGACTTTCACTTTTTGTACTGAATTCATGAAATAAATTTACTTTTCGTTGATATTCTATGTTACGGATCTACTGATTATGGATAACCAGGGATCACTGGTAATGTAGAATTGGGCCAAATCCTAAGGGCGCTATTCTGGCACCTCCCTGGTATTCACCATTTAACTCCTATACAGGATGCAGATTTCGCTGCTGGGTATCAACCAGAGCACTACCACCTCAGATGGTGCCGGTATGCCTCGCGGCTGACCCTAGGACTCAGGAGCTCAGGCAGAATCAGGAAAAGCACAACAGCACAGGCACAATCTAAACAGGGACCAAGACCAGAACACAGTACTCTGGAACACCACAACAGGCAGACTGGAACAAGAGCAGGGTAACACACTGTAAGAAGGTACAAGGAATCATCGTGGATGATAGGTGCGTGTCACCGAGGTTCCTGGCCTCGGTGGAGTAAGAGCCGGTTTTTATGTGTCAGCAGCAGTTGCTGTTTGACACCTTAATACTTAGTATGGCTGTATAGCTGATCCAGGACGGCTCTTACTGGGAGTAGTCAAAGTGCTGGGTGGGTGACTATTCCCCATGTTCCAGGCTGGGTTTTGCCAGGCCTAAAATCCAGCCAGCACTGCCAGTTGAGGAGGATTACCTCAGTCTGACAGTGGAGCTCAGGAGGTGTGTGTGCTGGGATCTGAGGCTTGTGCATTGCTGGAGGGCTAAGACCCGTCTGTAAGGGAAACGGGCCCCCTAAAAGCCTGCTATGGACTGCTGGAGGCAGAACTGCCAACAAGGTGACTTTTGCTATGTAGACTTTCCATTGCGTGTGAACTAACACCAAAACTGCAAAGTGACGTTTTGTTTTTGCTTTATGTGTGAATAAACACGGAAGTTTGATTTAAGAACTGGTAATTTGCCTCTGTACTGCGTCCGCACACCCTGTCTACCAGAGCGAATCGCCACAACAGACAGACCACGGCAGGAACAGGTCAAACATGCCAGTGGATACAGGTCAGACATATAGACTTGCAAGACTGGATAGGGAACAGTGCAATAGAACTACAGATATAGAAACTATTGCTGGGAACAATTGCTGATGCTCAGTCAAGATCTGGGATACACAGACAGAAGATATAGCAGAGCTAATTGGCCCCAACAGACACACAGTAACACACAAACAGAAAGAGGCATTAACCTCTACATCGAACTCAGAACAAACAACAAGCAATTAACCCCTGCCTTGCTGAACAGAACAAAGAGGAGAGACATACCAATGATCATGTTCACATACAGTAACAAAGTATCTGTGGCTAGTACGCACAACACAGAGGTGAATATGCACTGCCACACTGATACATGGCCCTAGCAACCAGCCCACACAGCGTACAATGGGATGCCACAACACAAGTATACGTGGCCAGTACACACGAGACAGAGAAAGGTGTGTACTGTCACACCGACAGATGGCCCTAGATAGACACCACCAGAATCTGAAAGCTAGCCCAAATGGCATACAAGAACCAGATGTCATAATATTCTAGTTTATTGAGATGCACTGGCACTGTATACACAGAAAAGTGTTAATTGTCAGTAAAAATAGTGGCTTGTTCTGCATAAGTGTCAAAAATATGTGCCTTAATGGAGGCAGATGCCTGCCCATTTTAATGCACAGACAAATGTTGGCGTTGGCATGCGCATCCTCTTATGCCACTCCTGACGTCATGACTATGGCAAAGACAAAAAAACATTTTTTTTTTTAAACAAAGCATCATTATACATTTTACTAAATGAAAACTGCTAGTTTGTTCTTATCATTAAGACCTAGAGGCCCCATTGAATTTGTTTTTATTATCCAAGAGGCTTCTTTTTGAAGTAGTAGAAAGATAATTGGCTAGAAAAGGGTATTCCAAAGGGAAATTTTAAATGTGGTAAGTGTTCAGCCGTCAGATTTATGATTAAATCTAAATATTATGTTATATTTTGCCCATGTGGGAGATTTTATATAGGAAAAACTATAAGATGCCTATATGTGAGATTCAGAGAACATGAAAAATTCCTTGAGTCAGGGATAGGGTCACCCAGATTGCTAGAACATGTTAGCGAAGTGCACAGAGGGTATGGAGAATGCAGACATTGCGCGCTACTTCAAAAATAAGCCTCTTGGATAATAAAAACAAATGCAATGGGGCCTCTAGATCTTAATGATAATAACAAGCTAGCAGTTTTCATTTAGTAAGATGTATAATGATGCTTTGTTTTAAAAAAAAATGTTTGTATGTCGTTCCCATAGTGGCATCAGGCACGGCATAAGAGAAAGTGGACACAGACTCCATCACGTGGGAGGCCAGACAAAGCGTGGTTAGCGCAAAACGGCCATTGCCTGTAGCTGACTGAGCGTGTTAATTGTCAGAAGAAACAGTGGCTTGTTCTGCACAAGCATCCAAAAATTATGCCTTAATAGAGGCAGATGACTGCCCGTATTTATACACAGACAAGTGTTAATTGTCAGAAAAGCAACCATGTTTTAAAGTTGAATAAACAAACTAAAAATGAATCCGGTGAGTGCTGTAAGTTTATTTGTTCTTTACACCACAGGTAAGTGTTAATTGTCAGAAGAAACAGTGGCTTGTTCTACACAAGCATCCAAAAAGTATGTCTTAGCGGAAGCAGATGCCTGCTAATATTTTTACACAGACAAGTGTTAATTGTCAGAGGAAACAGTGGCTAATTCTGCACAAGTATCCAAAAAGTATGCCTCAACAAAGGTAGATGCCTGCCCATATTTATAAAGACACAAACATTAATTGTCAAAAGAAACAGTGGATTATTCTGAACAAGCCTGGAATCATTCTTCCTTTTTTTGGGGAAGAGCAGCAATACAGTTTTTTTACAGCGTTCATTTGACAGGGTATATCATGTGATATATTTATAGAGCTGGTTATTACAGACGCGACAATACCTAATATGTCTATATTTTAACCACCTCAGCCCCTATAGCTTAAACACCCTTAATGACCAGGCCACTTTTTACACTTCTGACCTACACTACTTTCACCGTTTATTGCTCGGTCATGCAACTTACCACCCAAATGAATTTTACCTCCTTTTCTTCTCACTAATAGAGCTTTCATTTGGTGGTATTTCATTGCTGCTGACATTTTTACTTTCTTTGTTATTAATCGAAATTTAACGATTTTTTTGCAAAAAAAATGACATTTTTCACTTTCAGGTGTAAAATTTTGCAAAAAAAAGACATCCATATATAAATTTTTCTCTAAATTTATTGTTCTACATGTCTTTGATAAAAAAATTGTTTGGGTAAAAAAAAAATGGTTTGGGTAAAAGTTATAGCGTTTACAAACTATGGTACAAAAACGTGAATTTCCGCTTTTTGAAGCAGCTCTGACTTTCTGAGCACCTGTCATGTTTCCTGAGGTTCTACAATGCCAAGACAGTACAAACACCCCACAAATGACCCCATTTCGGAAAGTAGACACCCTAAGGTATTCGCTGATGGGCATAGTGAGTTCATAGAACTTTTTATTTTTTGTCACAAGTTAGTGGAAAATGATGATTTTTATTTTTTTTTCTTACAAAGTCTCATATTCCACTAACTTGTGACAAAAAATAAAAACTTCTATGAACTCACTATGCCCATCAGCGAATACCTTGGGGTGTCTTCTTTCCAAAATGGGGTCACTTGTGGGGTAGTTATACTGCCCTGGCATTCTAGCGGCCCAAATGTGTGGTAAGTAGTTTGAAATCAAAATGTGTAAAAAATGGCCGGTGAAATCCGAAAGGTGCTCTTTGGAATGTTGGCCCCTTTGCCCACCTAGGCTGCGAAAAAGTGTCACACATGTGGTATCTCCGTACTCAGGAGAAGTTGGGCAATGTGTTTTGGGGTGTCATTTTACATATACCCATGCTGGGTGAGATTAATATCTTGGCAAAAGACAACTTTTACCATTTTTTTTTATACAAAGTTGGCATTTGACTAAGATATTGACCAAGATATTTATCTCACCCAGCATGGGTATATGTAAAATGACACCCCAAAACACATTGCCCAACTTCTCCTTAGTACGGAGATACCACATGTGTGACACTTTTTTGCAGCCTAGGTGGGCAAAGGGGCCCACATTCCAAAGAGCACCTTTCGGATTTCACCGGTCATTTTTTACACATTTTGATTTCAAACTACTTACCACACATTTGGGCCCCTAGAATGCCAGGGCAGTATAACTACCCCACAAGTGACCCCATTTTGGAAAGAAGACACCCCAAGGTATTCGCTAATGGGCATAGTGAGTTCATGGAAGTTTTTATTTTTTGTCACAAGTTAGTGGAATATGAGACTTTGTAAGAAAAAAAAAATCATCATTTTCCGCTAACTTGTGACAAAAAACAAAAATTCTAGGAACTCGCCATGCCCCTCACGGAATACCTTGGGGTGTCTTCTTTCCAAAATGGGGTCACTTGTGGGGTAGTTATACTGCCCTGGCATTCTAGGGGCCCTAATGTGTGGTAAGTAGGTAAATGACCTGTGAAATCCTAAAGGTGCTCTTTGGAATGTGGGCCCCTTTGCCCACCTAGGCTGCAAAAAAGTGTCACACATGTGGTATCTCCGTACTCAGGAGAAGTTGGGCAATGTGTTTTGGGTGTCATTTTACATATACCCATGCTGGGTGAGAGAAATATCTTGGCAAAAGACAAATTTTCCCATTTTTTTTATACAAAGTTGGCATTTGACCAAGATATTTATCTCACCCAGCATGGGTATATGTAAAATGACACCCCAAAACACATTGCCCAACTTCTCCTGAGTACGGAGATACCACATGTGTGACACTTTTTTGCAGCCTAGATGCGCAAAGGGGCCCACATTCCTTTTAGGAGGGCATTTTTAGACATTTGGATACCAGACTTCTTCTCACGCTTTGGGGCCCCTAAAATGCCAGGGCAGTATAAATACCCCACATGTGACCCCATTTTGGAAAGAAGACACCCCAAGGTATTCAATGAGGGGCATGGCGAGTTCATAGAATTTTTTTTTTTTTTGGCACAAGTTAGCGGAAATTGATATTTTTTTGTTTTTTCTCACAAAGTCTCCTTTTCCGCTAACTTGGGACAAAAATTTCAATCTTTCATGGACTCAATATGCCCCTCAGTGAATACCTTGGGGTGTCTTCTTTCCAAAATGGGGTCATTTGTGGGGTGTTTGTACTGCCCTGGCATTTGAGGTTCTCCGCAATCATTACATGTATGGCCAGCATTAGGAGTTTCTGCTATTCTCCTTATATTGAGCATACAGGTAATGAGATTTTTTTTTTCGTTCAGCCTCTGGGCTGAAAGAAAAAATGAACGGCACAGATTTCTTCATTCGCATCGATCAATGTGGATGAAAAAATCTCTGCCCAAAAAAAAAAAAGGAGGGGAAAGGCGTCTGTCAGGACATAGGAGCTCCGCCCAACATCCATACCCACTTAGCCCGTATGCCCTGGCAAACCAGATTTCTCCATTCACATCAATCGATGTGAATGAATAAATCATTGCCGGGATTTTTTATTTTTTTTTATATACAAAGTGTTTGCCAAAGCATATGAACACCGCCACCTCCTCAGCTCATATGCCTCGGCAAACGTATCTTTTACTGCAGAGGAGAAATCTCGTCTTGCAGCACCGCATACACCGACTTTTGTGTAATCTTACAGCAGCGCAATGCTTCTGTCAGAATGCACATCAGTGCTGCAGCTAGTCGATCGGTTGGTCTACCTGGAAGGTAAAAAAAAACAAAACAAAAAAGAAAAAACCAGGCCGCAACGCAATAAATTTATTAACTTTATAATAAAATTTGAACGGAACATATAAACTTTAACTTTTTCAACTGAACGTTAACTTTTTTACTTACCGGTAATTTTTTTTTTTTACCTTTATAGAACAAACCTCTCCTTCCCCATGGGACAATGTGCAAAGCGCAAATCGCCCAAAGATGTGGCGAAGTACATTATGCACTTTATCCCAGGTGAAAGGAGAGGTTTGCAGCAGCTGTGAGAGAAAGGGCCCTAATAGCCCTGTGTGCCTGTCCTGTGAGATGTGATCCCTATGCTAGGTTTACCTGTGTGTGGTACTTCCGGAAACACTCCCCTAAGCATAGGGCAGGGTGGTCAGGGCAGTCAGGACAGAAATAGCGGGTGTCACGCCTTATTTTACTCCTGCTACAGACACGACATTTTTTTCGGGGTGGCGGTTGGTTTGAGGTACCAGGAACGACACTGGGGAAATGTCGCTCGTGTAGACGGCTCACTACACTGGTGGTTGGGGCCACGGAACCTCCTGGATACAGAAGGTTCTCGATGATCTCTTCCTGAAATTTGAGGAAGGATCGTGTTCTCCAAGCATTACTGTAGAGAACAAAACTATTATAGGCAGCCAATTGAATTAAATGTACAGACACCTTCTTATACCAGCGTCTGGTGCGTCGGGAAACTAAATAGGGAGCCAACATCTGGTCATTGAAGTCCACCCCTCCCATGAGCGCATTATAGTCGTGGACACAGAGGGGCTTTTCAATGACACGGGTTGCCCTTTCAATTTGGATTGTCGTGTCTGCGTGAATGGAGTAGAGCATGTAAACGTCACGTTTGTCTCTCCATTTCACCGCAAGCAGTTCTTCGTTACACAAGGCAGCCCTCTCCCCCTTGCAAGACAGGTGGTAACGAGCCATTGGGGGAAGCCCACGCGACTAGGTCGCACGGTGCCACAGCAGCCAATCTGTTCTAGGAACAAATGCCTGAAGAGGGGCACACTTGTGTAAAAATTGTCCACATAAAGATGGTACCCCTTGCCAAATAAGGGTGACACCAAGTCCCAGAATGTCTTCCCACTGCTCCCCAGGTAGTCAGGGCAACCGACCGGCTCCAGGGTCTGATCTTTTCCCTCATAGATCCGAAATTTGTGGGTATAGCCTGTGGCCCTTTCACAGAGCTTATACAATTTGACCCCATACCGGGCACGCTTGCTTGGGATGTATTGTTTGAAGCCAAGGCGCCCGGTAAAATGTATTAGGGACTCGTCTATGCAGATGTTTTGCTCGGGGGTATACAAATCTGCAAATTTCTGGTTGAAGTGGTCTATGAGGGGCCGAATTTTGTGGAGCCGGTCAAAAGCTGGGTGGCCTCTGGGACGAGAGGTGCTGTTGTCGCTAAAGTGCAGGAAACGCAGGATGGTCTCAAAACGTGTCCTGGACATAGCAGCAGAGAACATGGGCATGTGATGAATCGGGTTCGTGGACCAATATGACCGCAATTCATGCTTTTTTGTCAGGCCCATGTTGAGGAGAAGGCCCAGAAAAATTTTAATTTCGGAAACTTGGACTGGTTTCCACCGGAAAGGCTGGGCATAAAAGCTTCCCGGGTTGGCGGATATAAATTGAGTGGCATACCGATTTGTTTCTGCCACGACTAAGTCCAAGAGCTCCGCAGTCAAGAACAGCTCAAAAAATCCCAGGGCCGAACCGATCTGAGCTGTCTCAACCCGAACTCCAGACTGGGCGGTGAAAGGGGGAACTACAGGTGCGGCTGAAGTTGGTGACTGCCAATCAGGGTTTGCCAGCACCTCAGGGACTCTAGGGGCTCTACGGGCCTGTCTTTGCGGTGGCTGCGACGGGGTAACTATTGCACGTGCCACCGTACCAGCTTCAACTGCCCTTCTGGTGCTCACCACTTCACCATGTTGTACGGCAGTGCTGGTACTAGGTCCAGGATGGGCTGCGCTGCTGGTGTATGCCTCACCACGTAATCCGACAGCGCCAGCCCCACTCTGCTGCTCTTGAAACGGATCCTGCACAACCTGTGGTCTAGCGACACGGGGCCTGGTACGCCTGGTGCTATCAGGGACCTCAACCTCCTCGTCCAAACTTTGGGTCAGAGTGAGACTGCTTTCTACAGGTTCATATTCTGACCCGCTAGATTCGTCAGATGAGGGTTCCCATTCCTCATCCGACTGGGTCAGAATCCTGTAGGCCTCTTCAGAAGAATACCCCCTGCCATTTGGACTACTAAATTTAGGGGTATTCCCTGAGACTACCCAAGAAAAAAAGCAAGCCTGTCTTACAAAGGGGAGGCTAGCGAGGTACCGGAGGCCGCTGCGGTTGATCAAAAAATATCAAAACTGATTTTTTTATCTCCGCAGTGCTTGTAAAGTGATTGTGCAGTGATCACTGCGGTGGGGCGGGCGTGGGTGAACGCACGTGTGGGCGACCGATCAGGCCTGATCGGGCAAACACTGCGTTTTGGGTGGAGGGCGAGCTAAGGTGACACTAATACAATTATAGATCTGACTGTGATCAGTTTTGATCACTTACAGATACTATAAAAGTACAAATGCTGATTAGCGATACGCTAATCAGCGAATAAGTGACTGCGGTGCGGTGGGCTGGGCGCTAACTGACGCTAACTACCTAACCAAGGGACCTAAACTATCCTAAAACTGTAAGTCAATACCATGGGGAAAAAAAAGTGACAGTTTACACTGATCACTTTTTTCCCTTTCACTAGGTGATTGACAGGGGCGATCAAGGGGTTACTTTGGATGATGGGGGTGATGGAGGGTGATCTGGGGCTAAGTGTAGTGTTTGGTGGGTACTCACAGTTCAGTCTGCTCCTCTGCTGGAACCAACCGACGAAAAGGACCAGCAGAGGAGCAGACAAGCCATTTAACACCTTATATTTATAAATATAAGGTGTTAGATGGCTTCTGATTCGATTTTTTAAAAATCAGCAACCTGCCAGCGACGATCATTGGCTGGCAGGTTGCTGATGAAATACTCCTCTAACTTTTGCCGGCCCGCGATGCGCATTCGCAGGCCGGCTGTGACCGAAATCTCGCGTCTCGCGAGAGGACGCGTATATGCGTCCAGGAGGAATCAATCAACCACCTCCAGGATGCGTCGCTGCGTTCGGCAGTCCGGAGGTGGTTAAAAGAAATTGTATTATACAGGGCTTGATGGGGGGAATAAGCACTCTTTTTGCTTGAAATTTTATTGTTAAAAAACTTTTTTGTCTTTTGCCTTTTTTTTACTTTTTTTTTTTTTGTCCCACTGTGGGACATCAACTATTAATTTATGCGCAAATAAATTATACTGAATGTCACAGATATTTAGGATGCGCAAATGTTACACAGGAGATGTATCGCAGGTAATGTCGCTGTCAGCAGCAGCAAAAAAATACACTGAATGTCACAGATATTTAGGATGCGCAAATGTATCACAACAGATGTAGCAGAGGTTGTGTCACTGTCAGCAGTGGTCAAACAATTGCACGCAATTTAGCGCAGGTTGCGCTAATATATATTGCAGCCAGATAAAACAATAGTCCTTAAAAGGACTTTTGGGTCTCTAACACCTTTCAAGAATAAACCCTGCCTAAGAAAAAAAATATCAATTCCTGTCCCTACACTATCTGTTCCTTTTGCTGCAGCTCGCCCTGACTAAAACTGAGCAGAATCACGTGTCATTGGGTGCTATATAGCACCGGATGATGTGTTTCGGCCAGCCAATCACTGTAATGCCAGTAACCAACATGGCTACAGCATTACAGTGAGTGACAGTTCCTTCCCCGCATGTTTATTGGCTGCGGGGGTAGAAACAAACGTGCGGGGGTAGACTTGAGCATCGCTGTACTCGAGTCAAAATGGTGTTCGACCGAGCATGCTCGCCCAACACTAGTGTATACTAATGCAGTTATTGCAGTAAGATGTGTTTGCTGTAATTGCACAGTATTTCAAAGTCATATGCGTTACTGAAATGCCTAATTACAAATGGTAGATTAACTGAAACCTTTTTTTTTTTTAAGTGGGTAATTGCTCAGCATTTGCAGCAGAATGTATGCTATTGTGCTGGAGGTTCTGACAGTAAGCATAGAAATATGAGAATAAATGGAGAGGAAAAATATGAAAAAGATGGCGGCACTCACCACTGCTGATATGAAATGAAGTCCTTTATTCTTAATGAATAAAAAGAACAGGCAGGAGCATATCAGCAAAATGCACGGACATGAAAGCGGCGACGGAAGTTTCGCGCAAATTCACACTTCGTCTGGCCTCTGACCTCACTAGCTGTACGCATTGACAGGGTAGCCTAGGATTCTGTGCACTCCCACGTCACACACAGCAGTGCCACCCTATTCTTTTCTATCTTTAAATCAATAGAAATATGAGGCTTTTAAAAAAAATGCTGTCTTTTTACTGAAAAATTTGTTTGTAGCCGAATTTAGTAATGTAGAACTTGGCAGCAGCTGTATGAAACCCACAACACCGAATGACAAGTCTCACTCTCTGTTATCTCTGATAAAACTCTAAAGCCTCATTCACACGTCCATGTCCATGCTTAAATCCGTGAACAGGTGGTCTGTGATGCCTCCTTGAAGATGTCTGTAAAGGATCTGTGTTGGGTCCGTGTCTGTTTTTTGCTGTCCGTGTGTCATCTGTGTTTCACTGATACTGCACAGTTGAAAAAATGATTTTCAAAGCATCTGTTTCTAATGATCCAAGAAACACAGATGGCATCCGTGTTGCATCCGTGGTTTTCATGGACCCTTAGGCTATAATGGGCATGATGGATCTGTGGATAAGGACAAAATAGAGCATGCATCCGTGCTAAAAACACGGACTCATGGACCGTGGTAAAAAACTGTCATCATTCATGCGCTTTTCATCTTGTTTGAGTTGTGCCAAATCAATTAGAAGTATAAGTATGTACGTATCATACTGCTTTCATAATGAGACCAGACACACTAGGTGGTTTCATGAAAGCATCTTCTCATCGGGTAGAAGAGAGAGACTTTATTCACATTACATCGACTTAAATAGCAGACATGACATCACTAAAGGGGTGTTCCTTAAGAAGAGACTATTGGCTCCTTAACCTTATAGGAGTGGTTTCAGCAACTTCAACTCTGAGTTCATAGGTAGATTTGAAAACTGCAATGTAATCCACATTTTTCCTCCTTTCCCCCTTGACCTTAAAACAAAGAATGCACACATGGCTCATACACCTGGTTTGCGGCCATCATAGTGCACAAAAATGAGTACTACACAAAAATGTGTACTACTGAATGATCACCCCACATACACATAGAGAAACAAAGCCCATCTCTCACAAACTTCATCTTTACTGACTCTAGAGGTATTTTCCACTAGTTTATATTCCCAACACTTCAGACTAGTTCTCCATTATGTTAATCTTCAATATCCACAGTTTGTATTTTCATATCTAAACACAATTACCATAGACTGGGTCAGTTCTAGTCACACAAATGTATTTATCAGACCAAAACCAAGTGTCCTATCTGTCACCTGTCTTACAGTCCACTTTACTGCAAAAGTCAACTTAGCTGTTCCTGACTCATCTTGATAATATAACACCATTGGAATTTGAATTGACTGTGACTTCCTTCTGTGCAATATAGAATAAACGATAAGGCATGCAAAAACATTATGGCTCTTATAGTCCTGGCACTGGATTGCAATATGACACTTAGACCCATTCAGTTTCTCCTTCCAATAGCTCCTCCAACGGGCGAGGAAGTGGGCAACTACATACAAAGTCTTCCTTTCCCCCCCCCCCCCCCTGTGGGGAGGACTGATTGGCAGCCACACCCGTCTTAAGCCTTTGTTCCATTCCCTTTCAACAACATGGAGGGACAAAATGAACTTCTCTCAAGCCTAGCTAATACTAGACCTTTCCAGATGATCCTTAAGATCATCCATAAAGGCAGCACTTAAGATTTTCTCATGCATATCTTAGGTAAGCTTAAAAACCCAAATCCATCCAGCTTTCCTGGAGTCTAGTGAAAACTTTCTACACACTCTCTGTCCTGTCATGATGACAATGTGACTGACTGATGACCTAAACGCTTCCTCCCAGACTCAATGATCTTCACTATGCATTAAATCCCCAGGTCTGCATTGGACTAAATTTTCCAAATCTCACCAATAATATGAGAAAACTCTCCATATTTTAACAAATTTTCTATAAAGCAACATAAGTAAGCTCTCTGAATTGGGAATTCTATTCACCATGGCAAAATTGATATTACTACTGGGTGTGGTAGATGTCATACATCATACAATGATGCAGACATCCCTACACTTTTCTCTTACTGCAACCCAAATAAGTCTGAAGGACTAAGAATGGGTGCAACCTTAGATTGATAGGATTGGACACTTCCAATTCGCATCATGGGGCAATCACTGCGGGTACTTTCTTAACTAGTGAAACATAAAATTGGGAAAGGTTATTTGCAGATGCATCATTGGATTTAATCTATAACCTGAATTGGCTCTTGCAGATGCATTACCAGCCCCCCTCCCCATATGGAGAGGGGTTGAATTCCTGAAGAGGGGTTTCAGTAAGAGCAAATGGAAAGAAAAGGAGCAAAATATATGATGGGAGGGGTTCTCTCTGGAGGAGCACATTCAAGAGGAAAAACAGGAAATGTTCTTGTTGAACTACAAGTCACAGTTTAACCAGTTTGGGTTACAGCAGATTTTGAGAAAGGGGAATAGGATGCAATATGGCAATTTCTTTGTTCTCTGTATAATTCAAAATCCTCCAGCTTGCCTTCAACGTCTATCAATCATTTTCATATACAAATTCCACCATAACTCAGCTTGCACCAGCCTATTACCCTTTAATCAACATTCCTTTTCCTTCAATACACTTATCGACAAACTTTCATTTAAGCTATCTCCTACTGCATTTGCAACCTCTAGAGGGAATTCTTACACAATACTACATATTTCTGGATAATACCGGAAATCGCTGCTACTTAGTATGACAAAATGCTTTAAACTTTTTTTTCTTAACTGCATTAGCTGAGCCGCTGTTGCCATCTACTCACTATATCCTCCAACATTAGAATTTCCCATTTTTGTGGTTACACAAATATCAAACAATCTCTAATTATTATCGAACCTGCTAACTTAAGCGCAGTTGCACAAAGATCAAACGATATATAATTACTATATGTAATTATTATCGAACCCGCCAACTTAAGCACAGTTGCACACAGATCAAACGATATATAATAGTATCGAGCCCACAATATCTCTTGGTGAAGACCACTAGTCCATTCACCGGGATACAAAATCTTAATAACATCCAATCACGTATGATAATTGGTGTTAACCCTATCCTCAAGACTTTCGCTAGAGCTTGGCTGGCATCCAATTCTATGTCACGGATATCCGACTCAGCTGTCTAACAACTTCTGTTCTGCTCAGCACGTCAATACACCATGAAAAGCCACACAAAGAAGGAATACTCAAACGGGTTCTGTCGTTCTAACGGACAGATCAGCTATAATTTGAACCCTTCTATCACGATAACACCAATTCAGCTCTTGAGAACCCACAAAAGTGGAAGTTTCAGAGGAGAATCGTAAGAAATAAAGCTTTCTTACCTTGCCGGCATGTGATCTCCTCTGATAGTTCCGTTTAAGTCGTTTAAGCTGTCTGCCCACCCAGGGATGCCATTTTGTCATCCGCAATTCATGCGCTTTTCATCTTGTTTGTGTGGTGCCAAATCAATTAGAATTATAAATATGTACGTATCATACTGCTTTCATAATGAGACCAGACACACTAGGTGGTTTTATGAAAGCATCTTCTCATCCCCCCTGAGCCATGGTAGAAGAGAGAGACTTTATTCACATTACATGGACTTAAATAGCAGACATGACATCACAAAAGGGGTGTTCCTTAAGAATAAACTATTGGCTCTTTAACCTGATAGGAGTGGTTTCAGCAACTTCAACTTTGAGTTCATAGGTAGATTCGAAAACTGCAATGTAATCCACATTTTCCCCCCTTCCCCTTTGACCTTAAAACAAAGAATGCACACATGGCTCATACATCTGGTTTGGACAAAAATGTGTACTACAGAATGTTCACAACACATACACATAGAGAAACAAAGCTCATCTCTCACAAAACTGATGTGTGAATGAACGCATTAAAATAAATGGGTACGTGTGTGTCCGTGGAGACCATGTACAGCACACATACGTGGAACACTGACATATGAATGAGGCTTAAGTCTATCTAACTATATCCCTATTAGAGATGAGCGAAGTTTTAAAAAAATTTATTCAGTCAACTCACCAAATTTCGACAAGAAATTTGATTAGTCACTAATTCATTTGTCATGAATTACGATAAATCAGGTATACTCAGTCATATATGCCTAGTCATATTCATCTCACATGGCGGCCCAATCTCAGTGTGAAGGCTTGGAACTTACACTGATGGGAGAGTGCAGGGAGAGCAAATCGCCATGTGCTTTAAGTTCTAGTGCACCCACATTCATAGTTGATCCGTTCTGTAGGTACTGTGACGACAGTATTAGAGGCAGGTTTAATTGATTGCCTTCTACGTCACTGTGCACCAAGATTTATAGCTAATCCCTTCTGTTAACAAAAAGAAAAGCATACAGCACCATTTAGTAAAGCAAAAAATCCATGCGCTTCCACATTAGTTTGTGGAACTAAATAAAGAAATGGAGGAAGCACAAATAAAGTAGTGGAGATAAAAATGCTCTTTTAATGCATGTTGTGGCAGTCCAAACACATGCTTTTGAATTACTTCTTTTAGCTGTAGATTTACAGTATTACCCGTCAATGTTACCGTCAGATATAATTTATCGCCATGGACTTCACCGTGCAGTGCCCCAAGATTCAAGTAGTGGGAATTGTGGCAGCAGTTGAACAAGATAACCACAGCAATATATTAGACCGCCCTTTAATATTGAGGCGCAGAAATTCTATATGTGGCAGTGTAGCTGGCTAGCTAAAACCTCTCCTAGTTTGCTAATATGCCTTATATGTGTATACGGCTAAACCTGCTAATAACCTTAATACAGTTCATATATTTATGTGTTAAAGACAAAAGCAGAGTTATTTACTGTGACATTATGTCATTTAACTGTTATATGTTGTGTTCACAGAAGCAGAAAAAGCTAATATGCCTTTAGGATTCATTTTGTAATGTTGGGTAAGCTCAGTGAGACAGCAGAAACAACAGAAAGCATAGTGTTAATCTGTTGTTGCTGGACAGAAGTCTGGACCAATCAAAGCCAGCTTCTCACACAGCAAGAGTTTTCACCAATCACAGCCAGCCTCACACAGCCTGTCTGGGAATTCCCCCAGCTCCTGCTGCTAGAATCATTATTCACCAGAGACAGGAGCTGAAGAGACATTTACTCCACTGAGAGCTGAGTTTTATGGGAACAAGAGGCCACAATAGGTATTTAAAACTTATATAATGTTCATATTGTTAGTATTCTGTTTAGAACTGTATACTGAACTAGATATACAGTATGTGTGTTTGCTTACAGTTCCACCAGATACAAATTGCAAGCATACAAACCAGATTCCATACAAATTGCATGCAAACTGCTAACTGCTCATACCAGATCATAAGCAATTGCAAACTGCAAACTGCAAACCAAGTTGAGCAAGCAGAACTATTAGTTAGACCTCAGATATACCTCGCAAAGAGATCATAAAGTGCTTAAATAACTTAAAGTGAGAGTACAGATACTCAAGAGAGAAATATATCCACCATTTTATGTTGAAGGACAAGATTGAACAGTTGAACCACCATCTTAATCATACCGCCATTTTGTGATATCTTTTCAACACGTGTTATGTACATGGACTATTTGCTGTGGAAGCGGCAGTGTCATATGAAGAAAAGTTGAAGTTAATAAAGAAGTTATTTCAAGCATTTGGTGTGCTCTTTAAACCTACTGTTTCCATACAATGGCACTAGAGGAAATACAGAGTAATAGACAGTCTGGTTAGACTAAAAGTCAGAGATATCAAAAATCTTCTAATGCCACAGCGCAAAAGGCACTTGCTAGTGCTGCGCCTGCCACAGTGGAAGTATTGCCCTCAGAGGGCGAAGCGATAGCGCTCCTCAACTTGCACAGTAAAGAGCGCATTAGAGCAACGGAGCGCCAGTATATACCGCCGTACAACAACTGTTCCCTGAGTGAGCAAGCAAAGACATCTCAGCGGAGCTACCATAAAGGCCATGGAACGTGCGCACTAGTCAAACTGCAGCCGAATCTTAAAGTGCCAGAACGGCAAAGGCAAGATTTTCAGAGAAAGAGCGCCAACCCTCCTGCGATCCTTAGAGAGAGAAAGAGAAGCATGGTCGGAAGCCAAAGTCCAGAGCTAGAGTGCCTGCATCGCTATCCATGGAGAGACCACGTATTGCAGTCAGCTAGTTTCCCGCCACTAGGCCCAAAGCCTGCAGCAGAGTATCTAAGCCAGCGCATTGCAAGTCATCACAAATCATCGCAAGTCATCACAAAGCATCGCAAGTGTGCATAGAGCATTGCCACTCAGCGCAGAGCATCGCAAGTTTGCACAGCACATCGCAAGTCATCGCAGAGCATTGCATCACATCAAGGAAAGACAAGTCTCCTTTAAGACAGACATTTGTTCCAGCAACCTTTAGATAGCAGCATCCTGCTCTTCAGAATAAGGTCAGAGCTTTCCTTTTATTACTTATCATTGCATATAGGCTTTGGCATAAAGAGACATTTTTGTGTTCATATAAATACTTTAAAGTAAAACAAAGGACAGTTTGTATTACACAGACTCTATTGCATTTAAAGTGAAAGTCATTTATTTCTGATTTTGTCAATATTGCATTTAAAGTGAAAGGACTCTTAATATTTGTATTGATTGTTATAGCATCTAAAGTAAAATGTCTGAGCCTAGTATTACCATGCCACTGTTAGAGGGTGCAAAGATAGAGTAGAAGTTGAAGAGCAAGTAAACCTGCCTGAGGTAGAAGAGTCTGATATAGCATTAGCCTTGCCTCAAACAAATATAGCCCAAACAAATAAACTAAGACGTTCATTATGTGCCAGAAAACTGACCCCAAAGATACTGGAAAATTTGGAGCAAGAAGCAGCATTAAAAGAAAAAAAGTTCACCAGAATGTATGAGAAGTGGAAATTATTCATTAAAGGTATTTGTAAAAAGTATAAAAGGGAACTTGAGTGGTATGGTAGAGACGGTAGAAGATTCTGAACCAGAGCTTATGGCAGCATATGTCAACCTGCGGTCATTTACAACACCTTCCCAGGATATTGTAAGGAACATGGACACATGTACTGCGGTCACTAAAGATTTTGTAAAGCTCATGAGAGAACTATCATCTGCAGAAAACTATGATAAAAAATAAAGCAAGAAGTAGAAAGAATTAGCTTTTTATGAGAGACTATGCTAGGTCCTTAGGTGGTACCACAATCTCAAGTGTGACTTCCTTCGCTAGCAGAAGTGCCACCCATATATCAGTCCTCAAATACTTCAGCCAAAAGAAAGGAATTAGCTGAGCAACTTGCTATCAAGAGAGCAGAAATTGAAATGGAAACTGCCATAGAGGCGCAGCGTCAACTGATGGCTGAAAAGGAAGCTGAAAAGAATGCACAATGCCATCAGATGGAAGCTGAAATCAAGGCACAGCGCCAACAGATGAAAAGTCTTGAAAGGCAGAAAGAAGTTAAGATCACAGAAGCCAGATTCAGAGTACATGAGGAGGATATGAGTCAGAGTAGTCATAGGTTCAAATCTGTACTAAGTGAAGAAACAGACTCCTACTTTCCTACATATGCCCAGGAGAATGGAAGGAAATCTCCAGCATGTAGTGAAGAAATAAGTTATTATCTTTCCATCCCTGCTCATAAAAACAAAGAGAGGCCTAGTCCAGTGTTAGGAAAAAGGTGTGTGAATTTACCCTCTATCTATACCGGAAAAGATGAAGAAAGGGACTCACCTAATTCAGAAGTAAGTGAGAAAATAGAAACGGATGATTCTATTCCTAGATGCTGTGGCAATGCTCAGGAGAGTGTTAAAATCATTGTCCCAGCTAGACAACAGAGAACAGTCCTAGCTAGACTTTCTGTTCCGGAACCTACTGTATTTTCAGGAGATGTACTGAAGTTCATAGAGTGGAAGGCAAGTTTTGAGATGATCATTGAGCATCATTGCTTCAATCCAGTTGACAAGTTATTCTACCTTCAGAGATATGTTGGTGGAGAAGCCAAGGAAGTTCTTGAAGGTAACTTCTATAGAAAGGACGAAGAAGCCTACAAACAAGCTTGGGAAAAATTTAATGCAAGATATGGTCATCCTTTCTTAGTACAAAGAGCCTTTAGACAGAAACTGAATAACTGGCCTAAAATAGGTCCTAAAGAACACTTCAGACTCCAAAAGTATGGTGACTTCCTGCAAGCATGCAGCAATGCCATCCCACCTGTTCAAGGACTGGAAGTACTGAACGACTATCTAGAAAATCACAGGATGCTAACTAAGCTACCTGAAGAACTGGCTTCTAGATGGAATCGCTATGTGACTAAACAGTTCGATCTAGGTAAGAACTTCCCAAGTTTTAAAGAGTTCTCTGAGTTCGTCAATGAGGAAGCACAGATAGCATGTAATCCAGTAACATCATCTTACGTTTTAAAATCCTTAGAAGAAAGGCCTGCAAGAGAGATAAGACGTGCAAGAGCAACTATCTTTGTAACCAACAAAGCAGCTAAAGGTCCATAAACCTACCTCAAAGTCACTACTGGGATCAGTAGGGAGACAGAACCGATAAATCTTCAGACTACTTTCAAGTGTATGTTCTGTGGAGAGAATCACTCCATACACAAGTGCCAACAATTGAAGGAGAAGTCCCCAGATGAAAAGAGAAAAATTGTGCTGGATAGCCAACTGGGTTTCAGATGCCTAAGAAAAGGCCATGTTACTAAGGAGTGTAAGAAAAAGGCCACATGCAGCGTTTGCAAAGGACGCCATCCTACACGATTACATGAAGAACGTTCAAGGAAAGATAATTCCTCAATACCTAAAGATACTGAGATAGAAAAGAAAGTATTGGTATTCTCTTGCAGAGTGAGGGAAGGAGAAAGCAACGGCACATCAATGGTTGTACCAGTGTGCATTTCAAATCCTAAAAGGAGGAACAAGAAGGTATACACCTATGTGCTACTGGATGCCCAGAGTGATGTCACCTTCATTGATCAAGAAATCTGCAAGAAATTGCAAGTGGCTACAGAACCAGTGAAGCTCAAACTCACCACAATGACGGGGAGAGACACATTAGTGAGCAGTCCATGGGTCAAAGGACTGAGAGTTAGAGTTGGAGGATCTACCTCCAGCTTATACAAAAGACGATATACCTCTAGATCGAGATTGCATACCTACCTGTGAAACAGCCAATGAATGGGAGCACCTATCTGTCATATCTCATGAAATGTCCCTGCTGAAGGAGTTTGGTGTGCTGAACTGTTGATAGGCTACGATTGTCCCGAAGCCTTGGTACTACGAAAGGTAATCACAGGAGGAAAGGGTGAACCCTACACTGTTCAAACTGATCTAGGATGGGGTGTTGTTGGAGGAAAACAGCAGATCGCAAACTCAAGACAGGTGACAGAATTGTGTCATCGAATATCTGTCCAAGAGTTACCAACGGTAAGGCCAGCAAAAGTAATCAAGATCCTTGAATCCGACTTTGCATATATAAGTTCTAAAGAAAAGAGTGTATCCCAAGAAGACATAAAGTTCGTACACAATATAGAAGAAAATATTCAGCAGAGAGCGACGAGGAGAAAGCAAGCTGTTAAATATTTTTTTCTCCATGTATTCACTGAGGAATATAAACTGTCAGATGAAATGCTGAATGTTGAAATAAATTCGCATTAAAAGTGTCCTGTCTGACCCAGGAAGAAGTACCAACAGCGACTTAAAAAGATCAAATAGAAAAATCGCCAGGACCCGGATGGCATACACCCCCGTATCCTAAGGGAATTAAGTAATGTCATAGCCAGACCCTTATTTCTGATATTTGCGGACTCTTTACTGACAGGGAATGTCCCACAGGATTGGCGCATGGCAAATGTGTGCCAATATTCAAAAAGGGTCCAAAAACAGAGCCTGGAAACTATAGGGCCGGTAAGGTTTAACATCTGTTGTGGGTAAACTGTTTGAAGGTTTTCTGAGAGATGCTATGTTAGAGCATCTCAACGGAAATAAGCAAATAACGCCATATCAGCATGGCTTCGTGAGGGATCGGTCATGTCAAACTAATTTAATCAGTTTTCTATGAGGAGGTAAGTTCTAGACTTGACAGCGGCGAATCAATGGATGTCGTGTATCTGGACTTCTCCAAAGCATTTGACACTGTACCACATAAAAGGTTAGTATATAAAATGAGAATGCTCGGACTCAGAGAAAACGTCTGTAAGTGGGTAAGTAACTGGCTCAATGATAGAAAACAGTGGGTGGTTATTAACGGTACATACTCAGATTGGGCCACTGTCACTAGTGGAGTACCTCAGGGGTCAGTATTGGGCCCTATTCTCTTCAATATATTTATTAATGATCTTGTAGAAGGCTTGCATAGTAAAATATCAATTTTCGCAGATGACACTAAACTGTGTAAAGTAATTAACACTGAAGAGGACAGTATACTGCTACAGAGGGATCTGGATAGATTGGAGGCTTGGGCAGAGAAGTGGCAGATGAGGTTTAACACTGACAAATGTAAAGTTATGCACATGGGAAGGAATAATGCAAGTCACCCATACATACTAAATGGTAAAACACTCGGTAACACTGACATGGAAAAGGATCTAGGAATTTTAATAAACAGCAAACTAAGCTGCAAAAAACAGTGTCAGGCAGCTGCTGCCAAGGCCAATAAGATAATGGGTTGCATCAAAAGGGGCATAGATGCCTGTGATGAGAACATATTCCTACTACTTTACAAATCATTAGTCAGACCACACATGGAGTACTGTGTACAGTTCTGGGCTCCAGTGAACAAGGCAGACATAGCAGAGCTGGAGAGGGTCCAGAGGAGGGCAACTAAAGTAATAACTGGAATGGGGCAACTACAGTACCCTGAAAGATTATCAAAATTAGGGTTATTCACGTTATAAAAAAGACGACTGAGGGGAGATCTAATTACTATGTATAAATATATCAGGGGGCAGTACAGAGATCTATCCCATCATCTATTTATCCCCAGGACTGTGACTGTGACGAGGGGACATCCTCTGCGTTTGGAGGAAAGAAGGTTTGTACACAAACATAGAAAAGGGTTCTTTACGGTAAGAGCAGTGAGACAATGGAACTCTCTGCCTGAGGAGGTGGTGATGGTGAGTACAATAAAGGAATTCAAGAGGGGCCTGGATGTATTTCTGGAGTGTAATAATATTACAGGATATAGCTACTAGAGAGGGGTCGTTGATCCCGGGAGTTATTCTGATTGCCTGATTGGAGTCGGGAAGGAATTTTTTATTCCCCTAAAGTGAGGAAAATTGGCTTCTACCTCACAGGTTTTTTTTTGCCTTCCTCTGGATCAACTTGCAGGAGGACAGGCCGAACTGGATGGACAAATGTGGTGGGGAGGGGGTGTTTGGAGGGAGGGGGATCTGGCCTGGCTGCGGCTGCCTCTGGGGGGCGGCGGACGACTCCTTTATAGTTCCATAACATGATGAACGATAAAGTAATAACATGGAATGTTCGTGGACTGGGAGACAGAACAAAACGGGTTATGGTCTTTGACCTGATTATTCGACATCTTCCAGCCATAGTTGCATTATTGGAAACACACGCTTCACCAGAGATCCCAGAATACCTAACCAAGAGATGGGCGGGACATCAGTTCCACTCCGGATTTTCGACATACTCTCGACGGATTAGTGTATACGTACATCAGAGCATTGACTTTATCCCCCTGGATCAGTTGATTGATAGAGACGGGAGATATATCTTTCTTTATGCTCGATGGAATGGTAGAAAGTGTATTTTGGCTTTCCTGTATATTCCCCCGCCATTTGCAATGACTGTCCTGAACCAGTTGACGACTTTTATGTACAATAGGGAGCGGTGCCCGGTATTAATATGTGGTGACTTTAACTGCATAATGGATCCCGTGCTGGATAGAATTTCAACAGTGGGGAAAAGTGGGCAGGGAAAGCACTCCCTACTTCTAGGATTTTGTGAGGAGATAGGACTAAAAGATGTCTGGCGATGGCTTTACGGCGATAAACAGGTGTTCTCTTGTTTCAGTAAAACATACAATGCCATGTCCAGAATTGATATTGCTTTGGCCAATGGTGAGATGCTTGACTACATTTTAAAAATGAAATATGAGATACATGGAATCTCCGACCACTCACCGATTGTATTGGTTATGAAGAGTGGGCAACAATCGGTTACTAGTAGACCATTTAGACTGAATGAGCATTGGTTAACCATATTAAATGACGCTGAAGGGATTGATAAGGAACTCACACAATTTTGGCAAGAGAATATTGGTACAACGCATATCCACTTCGTGTGGGATGCCATGAAGGCTTTTATTCGTGGGTTATATTACAGCAGATTAAAAAGAAAAAAAAAAAGAGTTCCTTAAAGTGCAAAAAAACTTGGAAGTAAATATTGCATACCAGGAGGGTAGGATTCGAATAAGCAACGACGTGAATACGCGAGCTAATTTAAAAATTGCTAAGGACCACTACATAAATTTTATGAGGAAAAAAGCTCAGAATCAACTATTCTTTATGGGTTATAAACACTTCTGTGAGGGAGGTACCCCGGGTAAATTATTGGTTTCCATAATAGCCAACCAGAGGGCCCCCCAAAAGATCAGACAAATTCTGGCAGGCGATGGTCGAACATTGGAAAGAGGAGTGGAGATTGAGGGAGAATTTTTAAAGTGCTTCAACAATCTCTATCGTTCCGGATCGGACGATACAGGGACAAATATAGACGATTTCTTAGAAAGGGTCAAGATCCCGGTGCTGTCGGACCCGGAATCGGCCTTCCTATGTGCCCCCATCTCCCTGGAGGAGCTACAGGCGGTCATGCAGGAGGTTCGGGGCTCTTCCGTGCCCGGGTCGGATGGCCTTCCGTATGGCATCTATAAGAGCCATGGGGGGGTCCTACTGCCCGGGCTACTGCAGGTCCTGAACGAATCCTGTAATTGTGGAAAGCTGCCCCCGTCCTTGACAGAGGCAATCATCACCCTGATTCTGAAGAACGGGAAAAACGGAAATAAAGTTGAGGCTTATCGCCCTATATCCTTGCTCAACGCAGATTATAAAATAATCGCAAAAGTTCTTGCTAATAGGCTAAAAAAAGTAATAACTGGCCTAGTCCATATAGATCAGACAGGGTTTATTCCCGGGCGACAGATCCAGACCAATATACGTAGGACCATCCTTAATATTCAGATTGGGGGGGGGGGGAGGACCGCTCCATCCTCTCCTTAGACGCGGCCAAGGCGTTCGACCGGGTGGAGTGGTCCTTCCTCTGGCGGGTGATGCATAAGATGAACCTGGGCCAAAAATTTGTCGGCTGGGTTAAATTATTGTACAATGGACCAACGGCCAGAATTAATATTAACGGGGGGGTTACCCCGGCTATTTCCCTACAGCGTGGGACACGACAGGGATGCCCACTCTCTCCACTCCTCTTTTCGGTCTTTATGGAACCTCTCGCTTGTCGGATACGGGCGGAGCCTAGCATTGTGGGATTTGGTGGGAGGGGAAGGGACGACAAGATCTGTCTATACGCAGATGATGTGTTGCTTTACCTAAATGATGGGTGGAGAAGTGTTCCACGTGTCATGCAAATAATAGAGGAGTTTGGCAGTGTATCGCCGGATATGAGATAAATTGGACAAAGTCTGTTCTTTTCCCCCCTCAATCGGGCACCACCCCAAAATGATTTAAAGGTCAGAATTATCGCCCCAACGGATCACATCGAATACCTAGGAATAAAAATTAGTAGCACTTTCAGGGATTATAAAACACTAAATATTATCCCCCTAGTCGATAAAATAAGGGAGAATATTAGGGTTTGGCAGAAACTTCCGCTCTCTCAGGTTAATAGAATCGCGTTGATCAAAATGATTCTGTTGCCCTGGATATTGTACACGGTTAGTTCTTGCCCTGCCTGGATCGAAGACAGCGTCTATAACGTGATCGATCGACTGATTAACGATCTGATATGGGGCAGGAAAAGGGTCTGCATTAAGTTGCAATATTTACGATTGGCTGGAAGTAACGGTGGTCTTGGCCTCCCTCACTTCCAAAGTTACTATCTATGCGCACAGCTACAGTGGTGTATCAACACGGGGGATGGGCTATTAATATCCCATATTTTAGGACAACACCAACAGCCGACATGTAATATACTCAGCTTATTGGAATCCGGATTCCTGGAGCGCGTGGACTACTCTTGTCCCATTGGCTCAGCGCTACAGAAGGTTTGGAACAAAATTAAGGAACTTATCCAGGCCCCCCATGTTTTGGAGTTCACCCCGCTATGGGATAACCCCTCGCTAACGGAATTTTTGGCCCTTAACGAAAATGATTATTGGACTCGAAAGGGTATTACGCTAGTTTCACATATATGCACAAAAGGAAAAATTAAACCAATAGGGGAAATATTTCAGCAGACACCAAATACTGCATTAGAACACTATAGATATTTGCAACTACAACATGCACTAGCATGCACGCTTAAAAAAGCATCTTTGATAATTGGCACTTCGCGATTTTTATCATTTTGTTATAGTTCATTAGGAAATAAAGTTAGGGTTGCACTAATCTATAGGAGATTAATAGAGGAACTCAGCACGATCACTAAATTTAAAAGTGTAGACAAATGGAAGGCGGATATAGGGGAATGTAACCCTCTACAATGGCAGGAAATATATCAAAATATTAAGAAGGCCTCCCTTTCAAGACAGCACCGTTTGACTCAATTTAAAATAATACACCGGTTATATGTTACTCCGAGCCTCCTAACTAAAATGTATGGTAATGAGGGAAAAGAATTCCGTTGCTTGAAATGCTCTTTTGTAGCTGCAGGGTACGTGCATATGCTATGGGGATGCCCAGTAATTAAGACCTTTTGGGATATTATATTTCGGGAATTAGCAGAATTAATAGGGAACACCCCTCCCCTAACTATTCAAGTAGCTGTGCTTGGACTCCTTCCACCTGAGTACAAAAATAAAATCACTAAAAGTTCGCAGGTCCGTTGGTTGAAGGGACTCCTATTGGCCAAGGTAATAATTCTTAGACATTGGGCGAAGGATAGACCACCCACAATATACGAATGGCAAAGTCTAACGACAAGAGTAACAGATTTCGAATGTATGAATCGTCGTGGCGAGAAAGAAATAAATAGTAGAAACAGGGATACAGCAGCGAAGAAATGACTAAAACAGATGTATCACCGGGCTGAAACTGATGACCTACCATCTCTTTAGAAATAATTTACCATATGATGATCTGGGAGATACATAAAAAGAGGGCGGGACGCGGCCCCCGCCCCTCGAGGCGGTCGTACCAGGCCAGGTATAGTGGGGGGGATGGGTGGATGGGTGGGTGGGTGGGGGGGGGGGTTTAGTTTTGTTATGGGTTACAGAGAATTGGCAATAATTTTGAGGCGCCCTTGGTTTTGATATTTGTTGGGCTATATACGGGTGCCTCGACATCATGGGTAATATTGTACAAATGTACCTGTTGTGTCCATTCTCTGTGATCAGATACCTTTGTATATTGTTATGCGGTAAGAAAATTAATAAAGATATTAATAATGAAAAAAGATCTTACAAACACTCTGCCTGGAGTACTCTGTACATTCAGAAAGTATCCCATAGCGGTCATGTGTGATGTTGAAAAGATGTTCCACCAGTTTCATGTGAAAAATGAAGATAGAGACTTCCTGAGGTTTCTATGGTGGGAGGATGGAGATACAGATATAGAGCCAGCAGAAAACAGAATCTGCCATCGAACTAGTGAAAGAAAGCCAAGAATTATGCGCAAGAGGAAACCTGCGCCTTCATAAATTCATCTCAAACAATAGAGAGGTAATGGAATCCATCAGTGACTCTAAACGTGCAGCAACAATGAAGAATGTACATCTCAATTATGATCATCTTCCAGTTCAGAATGTACTTAAATTGGGATGGAATGTAGAGAATGACAAGTTTTTTGAAGTATCTATGGAAGAAAAAATTGCAACTAGACGAACCATTCTTTCCGCAGTGGCTTCTATATTTGATCCATTGGGAATCTTGGCGCCAGTAATCCTCAGAGCAAAAGAAATACTGCAAGAATTATGCAGACAAAAGTTGGGATGGGATGAGCCCATACCTGAAAATTTGAGGCCAAGTTGGAAGAGTTTGATAAGAGACTTGCAAAACTTGAGAGAAGTTGGGATACCCAGATGTTTTGTACCTCATGATTTCGGAAAGTACAAGAAAATAGAACTTCATAATTTTTCAGATGCCAGTAGTTATGGTTATGGTCAGTGCTCCTACATATGAGTAATAGGAGAAGAAAAGATAAACTGTGCCCTGGATATGGGAAAGGCCAGAGTTGCACCTACCAATATTCAGACAATACCAAGACTTGAACTGACAGCAGCCGTTGTTTTAGCATCAGTAAGCAAGTTTCTAAGAGAAGAATTGGAATTAAAAAAATAGATGAAGAAATTTTTTTGACAGACTCACAAGTTGTCCTAGGATACATAAACAACAATCTCGAAGATTCCATATCTTTGTCGCCAACAGAGTTGAGCAAATTTGGGAAATAACAAATCCGGAACATTGAAATCGCATTGACACAAAGCATAACCCAGCAGATCATGCTTCAAGAGGCCTGAATGTAACAGAATTGAAAAATTCACAATTGTTTCACAGGTCCAGAATTCCTTTCACACCTAGTAAAGGTTACACAGAATTGTCTATGGGTGATCCAGAAGTAAAAGTTGTACAAATATTGAGCACTGCTGCCAAGTGTCAAGATGACATACTTGAAAGACTAACCAGATGTTCAAAATGGAATACAGTCGTAAACGTAGTAGCTCGAATTCAACATTTGGCAAAGGGAATCAGAAAGAAGGAACTGTTGAATCTTGAAGAAAGAATGAAAGCTGAAGAAACAGTCATACGACTCATTCACCAGAGATTCTACAATGAAGAGTTGAAGAGATTTAGTCAAGAACCTAAAAGGCTTCCACACAACCACCCATTGTGCAAGCTTAATCTTGTTCTGCAGAATGGTATACTGAAGGTGGGAGGGAGACTGTAAAATGCATATTTTCCTAGAAGAGTGAAGCATCCAGCAATTCTACCCAAGAACTCTACCTTCACAAGATTGATTATTGATCACTACCAGATATCATTGCATCAAGGAAGAAGCTTTACCCAAAGCTGTTTGAGAGAAAGTGGTTACTGGATTGTGAAAGAAAGCAAAGTTATAGCAAAGTAAAATGTGTAGTCTGCAGAAAGGCACATAGACCTACCAAAGAACAAAGAATGGCAGATTTACCGGCAGATCGTGTAAACCCATCACCACCATTTCTTTATAGCGGAATGGATTGTTTTGGCCTATTCATCACCAAATAGAACCGCAAGGAGTACAAGAGATATGGACTTAACCGCTTTCCGTCCACCCATAGGATATAAACGTCCTATGGGTGGACCTCTATTTCTGAAAGCACGTTTTAAAACGTCCTTTCAGAAATAGCAGCTGCACGCTAATCGTGCAGCTGCTGATCGGGTTGCCCGCTGTCAGTGACAGCAGGGCAACCCTTAGAGAAGGCAGGGACAGTTCCCAAGTGTCCCTGCCTTGTAGATCGCTGCATACACAGCGCTCGCCGAGCGCTGTGTATGCATAGCAGGAAGCGCTATGCGCTTCCTGTTCCGGCCCGGTGGTCATGTGACCGCCGTGACCGGAGAGTGCAGGGGCTGTGTGAGGTCTTTCACAGACCTCGATCAGCCCTGCTCTGAGGCTGTACAGCGCAGAATTACGCTGTACAGCCTCTCTGGGGGTGCATTTCTTCTGTAACTGGGGCTACTATGTCAGCCCCAGTTACAGGAGAAATCAACAGTGAAAAAAAAAAGAAAAAGTGAAGTAAATGTCCCCCAGAGGTCTTGTATGACCTTATGGGGGACGAAAAGTGTAAAATAAAAAAATAAAAAAAAGTTTCACATGTAAAAAAAAAAAGTCCCCAAGTAAGGAATGAAAAAAAAATGTTAAAAATAGAAAAAATAAAATAAAATAGACATATTTGGTATTGCTGAGTCCGTAAAAAACAGCTCTATAAAAATATCACATGACCTAACCCCTCGGGTGAACACCGTAAAAAAAAAAAAAAAAAACTGTGTCAAAACAAGCAATTTTTGTCAGGGGCGTGGCCTGACCGAGCTCGATGGCGGCAGCTTGAGACCAGAGCTCCTGCCACTAGATTCTATCTCAGCACCAGTTTAAGCACCACCCGTCTTGTGGAATGAAGATTCAATCCAAGGATTCGATCAGAACCTTAGCGGAACAAAAGGGGGATTCCCCACAGCAGTCCGACATGGACAAATACTTACAGAAGCCGGCACCTCAGACAAACTCACGACCTGGCAAAATGGCGCCGAAACGAGGAGAGGAGGAAGAAGGAGCAGATGACGCTAGTGATGCAGCGATGTGTGAAGCTCTAATGGAGGTGAGCAAAATACATACGGGGGAAGACCCGACAGCTCTAACTAGGGACTTTCTAGAATGTGCCCTGCAAAGGGCTTTAGCTCCGATAGCAGCCGACTTGTCCACTATAAAAGCAGAGGTCCACCATATTGGGGACAGAGTGGAGGCGCTAGAGCAAACACAAGATGCTATAATCACTTTCAACACAGCAGTTAAAAGCTCGTTAGGCTCACATACCAGAGCCATGAATAGCTTGCTGCTTCAAATGGAAGATCAGGAAAACAGAAATAGAAGACGCAATATAAGAATCAGAGGGTTTCCTGAAGCTGAGACTAGCGAAGATCTATTTGCAGTGATGGACTCACTTTTCATATACCTGCTGGGCCCAGATAGAGCTAAAGGCATCACAATTGAGAGGGTACACAGGGCACTCAGACCCAAACCAGGGCCATCTGAAAATCCCAGAGATATAATATGCGGATTGTTGAGTTACAGAGACACAGAAGACATTCTGCAAAAGGCAAGAGAGAAAAAGGAGATTTCAGTACAAGGCAAGAATGTGCACATTTACCAAGATCTAGCAGCCTCTACACTTCAAAAGAGAAGGCTATTAAAACCGCTGACTGACACACTACGCTCTGCAAAGATTCCTTATAGGTGGCTGTTTCCCTTTGGCCTTCTGGTCTCAGCAGGGAATCGTCGCTTCACTATACGCACACCAGAAGATTTGAAACCGTTTTGGGAAATGACGGACATAACCCCGGTTGAAATTCCATCATGGATGCCGGTTGCTTTTGAGGAAGATCTGCCACCGTTGCCAAAAGTCACACCTTGGGCTAAACCGAAGCAGCAGAGGATGGGACGGAATAAGAAAGCGGCGAACAGAGCAACGGACACTTGAATTCCCGATATAAGGTGGAAAGGGTTTACCTGATAAGATTATATGCCAATCTTCCACGTGCCTAAATACAGTCTGACAAGTTAATATTATCTCATATTATATATAACATCTTTATTTTGGGCATAATTTACTCTGTATTTGTATTTACTTTGTATTTTACCTTGTAATAGGTTTAAAGTTCCTTCTAAGGCTAAAAAAGAGGTTCCTAAGCAGTTAAGCAAATTGAATTCTTGTACAGTTTGAATTCAAACCAATTTAATATTGGATTTATAGATTACAAATGGGTGTTTAGACGCTGATAGTAACCACCTTGGTGGGCTGAGAAGGATCTAGGCCGATCAGGGTGTACTGTTAACAACTGATCACCCCCCCCCCCACCCTTACCGGCCAAAGGGAATTATATACAGATAATGCAGTCGTCTGTTAGTTCATGTGGTTCCTATTTGGTTAAATGTTGGTTTACACTCCATTTGTTATTAATGTTTAACCTCCTGGTCTGGTCACCTTGGTCTTACAACATATGTGCTGCTCCCAACATGACACATAGATGGCGCCATTGACACTTAAAATAGCAACCTTTAATGTCCACGGTTGTATAGGCCCTGTCAAAAGGAGCCGTATATTTAGTACAATAAAGAAAGCAACGATAGACATAATAATGCTGCAGGAAACTCACTTTACACCTCGAAATGTGCCCAATTTGGGCAATACCTCATTCCACAACTGGTTTCATGCCTGTTCAGATAGATCAGCCTCTAAAGGGGTTAGTATTGGGGTGAAGAGAGGGATACCTTTCACCTTTCATTCCCAGCTAGTTGACCCAGAAGGCAGGTTTTTACTAGTAAATTGTGAGATAGGTCACACAAAACACACTCTGTGTAATTTATATGCCCCAAATGTTAAACCAGTGTGTTGGCTGATGGAGACTTTAGACAAGATATCCGCATTCTCTACTGGAAGATTGCTAATAGGTGGCGATTTTAATTTAACGTTAAATCCTTTATTAGATTCCTCAACCCAGAGATCAGCTATCTCCTTCAAAGCGCTTAAATCCCTGAAAACACATCTGAGAGACCTCCATGTAATTGATGTATGGAAAACAATTCATGGGGATAGAAGGGATTATACCTTCTATTCAAACCCACACAAGTCATATCAGAGACTAGACTACCTTCTAATCCCAGAACAATATTTAACATTAGTCAAGTCAGCTGAAATCGATAGTATAACAACTTCAGACCACGCCATGATGTATAGCACCATTATGTTTCCAGAGATATCTGGGAAGGAGTGGTCGTGGAGACTAAACCACACGTTACTGGACACACAAAAACATGTAGAGGGTATATCTAAGAAACTAAAAGAATATTTTGATATAAATAAGGCCTCAGACACATCGCCAACTATAGTATGGGAAGCGCATAAGGCGGTTATAAGAGGTGAATTCATAGCTTTAGGGTCACATCTCAAGAGGGAACGCACAAAAAGGCTGACAGAATTGCTTGTGAGGATTTCTCAACTGGAGAGGATACATAAAAAATCTCTAGCAGTGAAGGATTTTGAATCACTAGTCACTCTTAGGCAAGAATTGAAAACGCTCCTTAACGTTAAGTCCGCAAAAGCATATTTAAGGGTTAAACAAAAGCATTATATACACGGGAACAGAGGGAGCAAAATCCTTTCGGCAATGATTAAAAAGCGAACAGAGCAGGCGTTTATCAAACAAATGAGAAAAACAGATGGTTCATTGGCCACAAAAAAAGAGGATATCTCTGAGGTGTTTGTAACATATTATCATGAACTATATAACATAAGGAAAAATGAATCCACAGAGGAATACCAGGCAAGAAGGGATAGGATAAAGGCTTACTTAAAAAACCTCAACCTACCGGAACTTTCAGGGGGGGATATTGAATCATTGACAGCCCCTGTAACTATTGAGGAGATAGAGAAAGTCCTAAAAAGTATTCCTAAAGGCAAAAACCCAGGACCAGATGGCTTAACGGTCGCCTATTATAGAAAATTTTTCCCTACACTAGGCCCTCATTTGGTATCTCTTTTTAATGCACTGTTACAAGGAGTGCCTTTGCCCAAACAATCACTAGAAGCCCATATTACAGTGCTGCCCAAACCGGGTAAAGACCCGGAAGTACCGGCTAGTTATAGGCCAATATCACTGCTTAATGCAGATATCAAACTATGGGCCAAAATACTAGCTCACAGGGTCGCGCCCTGGCTCATTAATTTAATCTCGCCTGAGCAATCGGGGTTTGTAAGAGGTAGGGAGTGCAGGGACAGCACATTTCGGGTAATACAGGCTCAACAGTATGCTATGTCTAGAGGAGAGGGACTCACATTCCTGAGTACAGATGCCGAAAAGGCTTTCGATAGAGTAGACTGGCAGTTTATGGAAGCTACTTTGCTTAGGTTTGGCTTTCCTACTCAGTTTGTAACCGCTGTGCTGTCTCTGTACTCCTCGCCCACGGCAAGGATAAGGGTAAATGGTAACCTTACTTCTTACTTTGAAATTAAAAATGGAACCCGTCAAGGCTGCCCTTTATCACCAAACCTATTCATTTTGTGTCTGGAGACCTTTATTCAGGCCATTAGACAGGATGACGGAATTCAAGGACTCAAGATAGGCCCACAGATTCACAAAGTAGCAGCATTCGCGGACGATATGCTTCTGCTGCTCCCCAAACCATTGGAAGCGTTCCCAGCACTATTGAGACAATTAGATGATTTTGGAGATTTATCCAATTTTAAAATTAATTTATCAAAATGTGTTGCACTGGGGGTCAACACTTCTCAAACTACTATAGCCCTTCTTAAGAACAAGTATCCCTTCCAATGGCAAGAAGACAATTTAAATTACTTAGGAGTCTGCATAACTAGGGATCCTGACCAGCTATTTTTACAAAACTATCCCAAACTACTAACAGATATTAAAACTCAGTTAAAAGAGCTGAAAATTCCCTTTTTGACATGGTTGGGAAGGAAAAACGTGTTGAAAACGTACATACTTCCCAAATTCTTATACCTGATGCAGACGGTGCCTGTACCTTTACCACTGCACTATCTGAACCAGGTGAGAAAGACCTTTTCCAACTTTGTATGGAATCAGACTAAACCCAGATTAGCATATAAGAGACTAACCCTACCAAAACACAGAGGAGGGTTTGGATTACCTGATATTAGTGGATATTATGGAGCTATTCAGGTGAGACTACATTCAGAAATAGCAAATTCCCGAGTTACTAAACTAGGGTGCCAAATTGCTAGGAAGATACTAGGGCAGAGGAATTTAGCACTACTATGGGACACGAATAGAAAGCCCTCCAGTAGAGATAATATACCCAGTTCCCTGCGAGGAGTTTATGACAACTGGTTTAAGCTAGCGAGACATATACATTCCTTTAAGAAATTATCACCTTTCACGCCTATCGGCTATCTCCCCTATCTGTTACAGGTAGATTTTCAAGATGATATGGGTATATGGGCAGCTATGGGAGATGTAGCGGTTGGAGACATACTGCAAAATAGAAAGGTCCCACCTATTCATAGTCTAAAAGACAGGTTCAAACGTATTCCTTGGGCTTCAACCCAATACTCACAATTTAACAAAATATGCTCTCAGTATTTAAGGTACACTACGAGCGATTATGTCCCTTCCTGGTACGACACGTTATGTAATCAACCGACAGGTATGAAAGGTACTGTCTCACGTATATATAATAAAATCCTAGAGATAGGAGCAGATCTCAGACCACCATTTATTGTAAAATGGGAAGAAGAGATTGGGCAATCACTAGAGGATAGCGCAGTGGGAAGAGTACTTTCACACTCACATGGTTACTCCAGGTGCATTAAGATTCAAGAAAATGCCTTTAAGATAGTAACGAGATGGTACAAAACACCGGATAAATTACATTCTATCACACCTGAGGTACCTGCCGACTGCTGGAGATGTGGGGGGGCTGAAGGCAATATGCATCATATATGGTGGACATGCCCGCAAATCACTAGATATTGGGATTTATTATCAAAGGAAATCCAAAAGATCTGTGAGATAAAAGCACCTCTTACACCACAAGTAGTACTTCTCAACTTACCAAATAACCACTACAAGCTGACCAATAACTCATTGCCAGCACTATTGATAGCTGCAGCGAAGCTTCTTATACCGAAATATTGGCTATCCAAGCAGATTCCTAGTTTGAGGGAATGGGTGTTTAAAGTACAGGAGATCTATCAGCTTGAAGAGCTCACGAGTTGGGAGACATTATCCCATGACAGATTTTTACTAACTTGGGACAAATGGTCTGAGTGGTATAAAGAGTTTACCAACAGAGCGAGTGTTTAATATGTGTAACCGATTATATGAGAGTGGGATTAATATGTAACCATTAATGTATATATCACACTTACATAAGATGGTTCCTAGCTCAAAATTAAGATGCAGGTAATGGTAGGAAGGGATGCGGATGAAGGCTGGCTGCAGCTTCTATAGTGGTGACATTGGAGGATGCTAAAGAGGACCACGTTATAAAACCAAAGACTGTGTCATTCATTCTTATAAGGGAAAGAACAGGATCGCAATTGTAAGAAACAATACGTGACCAAGTGTGACAATTTAAGATATGGAGTATTGATATTCTATGTTCATTTACTGTTGTTTGTATTTGTATACAAAAGTCATAACATTTGATTTGTATGAGCTTTAAAAAATCTAAATAAAGATTTGACAAAAAAAAAAAAACAAGCAATTTTTGTCACCTTGCATCACAAAAGGTGCAACACCAAGTGATCAAAAATGCGTATATCCCACAAAATGGTACCAATAAAACCGTCACCTCATCCTGCAAAAAATGAGCCCCTACATAAGAAAATCTCTCAAAAAATAAAAAAACTATAGCTCTTAGAACATGGAGAAACTAAAACATAATTTTTTTGGTTTCAAAAATGCTATTATTGTGTTAAAGTGAAACAAATAAAAAAAAGTATACATATTAGGTATTGCCGCGTCCGTAAAAACCAGCTCTATAAAAATATCACATGACCTAACCCCTCGGGTGAACACCGTAAAAAAAAAAAAAAAACACTGTGTCAAAACAAGCAATTTTTGTCACCTTGCATCACAAAAGGTGCAACACCAAGTGATCAAAAATGCGTATGTCCCACAAAATAGTACCAATAAAACCGTCACCTCATCCTGCAAAAAATGAGCCCCTACATAAGAAAATCTCTCAAAAAATAAAAAAACTATAGCTCTCAGAACATGGACACATTAAAACATAATTTTTTTGTTTCAAAAATGCTATTATTGTGTAAAACTTTAATAAATGAGAAAAAGTATACATATTAGGTATCGCCACGTCCGTAAAAATCTGCTCTATAAAAATGTCACTTGACTGAACCCCTCAGGTGAACGCTGTAAAAATAAATAAATAGAAACTGTGCTAAAACAACCAATTTTTTGGTCACCTTGCCCCATAAAGTGTTATAATGAATGATCAAAAAATCATATGTACCCAAAAATAGTACTAATAAAACTGGCACCTTATCCCCAAGAATCCAAAATGGGGTCACTTCTTGGGAGTTTCTACTGTAAGGGTGCATCAGGGGGCTTTAAATGGGACATGGCATCTAAAAACCACGTGGAGTTCTTTTTCTTCTGCGCCCTGCCGTGTGCCCATACAGCAGTTTATGACCACATGTGGGGTGTTTCTGTAAACCGCAGAATCTGGGTAATAAATATTGAGTTTTGTTTGGCTGTTAACCATCGATGTGTTAAAGAAAAAAATTGATTAAAATGGAAAATCTGCCAAAAAAGTGAAATTTAAAAATTTGATCTCCATTTTCCTTTAATTCTTGTGGAACGACTAAAGGGTTAACAAAGTTTGTAAAATCGGTTTTGAATACCTTGAGGGGTGTAGTTTCTACAATGGGGTCATTTATGGGGGTATCCACTATGTAGGCCCCACAAAGTGACTTCAGACCTGAACTGGTCTTTAAAAAGTGGGTTTTGGCAATTTTCTTAAAAATTTGAAGAATTGCTTCTAAACTTCTAAGCCTTCTAACGTCCTAAAAAAAATAAAATGACATTTCCAAAATGATGCCAACATAAAGTAGACATATCAGGAATATTAAATAATAAATATTTTATGAGGTATCACTTTCTGTTTTAAAAGCAGAGAAATTGAAATTTAGAAAATTGCAAATTTTTCAAATTTTTGGGTAAATTTGGGATTTTTTCATAAATAAAGGTGAAATATTTTGACTCAAATTTATGACTATCATGAAGTACAATGTGTCACGAGAAAACATTCTCTGAATGACTTGGATAAATAAAGGCGTTCCAAAGTTATTACCACATAAAGTGAGATATGTCAGTTTTGCAAAATTTGGCCTAGTCAGGAAGGGGGCAAATGGCCCAGATGGCAGGTGGTTAAATTTACATGTCTGAGCTCCAGAGCAATTCACCTGGAAATATTAGAGGATATGTCAACTGACACATTCATCAACGCCTTAAGATGTTTCATAGCCATTAGAGGTACTGTCAGAGAGCTTAGATCTGACCAAGGATATAATTTTGTCGGAGCAAAGAATGAATTGAAGAAAGCTCTAAAAGAGATCGATAAAGAAAAAGTAACTGAGTATTTGTTAGAGAAACAGTGTGATTTTCATATGAATGCTCCACATGCAAGCCATACAGGAGGAGTTTGGGAAAGACAAATCAGAACTGTGAGAAATGTGTTAAGTTCAGTGCTGAAAAAGGAAGCCGGAAGAATAGATGATGCTTTAATTAGGACCCTATTCTATGAAGTAATGTCTATTGATAACAGTCGTCCACTGTTGATAACATCAACGATCCAACAAGTTTGGACCCTTTAACTCCCAACCATCTACTTCACCTTACGTCTGATTACATGCAGCCACCCCCTGGAAAGTTTACCAAAGAGGATTTATATGCCAGAAGGAGAAGGCAAAGAGTTCAATATCTATCAGAACAGTTTTGAAATAGATGGAGGAAAGAGTACTTAGCCAATCTTATGCGAAGAAGTAAATGGCAAACACCCAAAAGAAATGTCCAAGTTGGTGACATAGTGTTAGTGAAAGAAGAAGATTTACCTAGAAGTCAATGGAAATTGGCCAAAAATTTAAAAGTTCAAAAGGATGAAGACAAACTAGTAAGAAGAGTGTTGTTACAAATAGGAGACTCAAAACTTGACAAAAAAGGAAAACGTCTCACTACTCCACTCAGGTTGGAACGTCCTATACAGAAGTTAGTTGTTCTACTTGAGAGTGATAAAAGACACTTGGAAGTTAAGAACCTGATGGAAAATTCCTCAAATTCATGTTTAAATCCTACCACTAAGAACATAGAATTATAGGTAATTTTGTTGGGAGTGTCCAGCTAAAACCTGTCCTAGTTTGCTAATATGCCTTATATGTGTGTACAGCTAAACCTGCTAATAACATTAATACAATTCCTATGTTATGTGTTAAAGACAAAAGCAAAGTTATTTACTGTGACATCATGTTTTGGATGTCATATAAATGCTATATTTTGTGTTCATAGAAGCAGAAAAAGATAATATGCCTTTAGGATTATTTTTTTAATGTAAGGTAAGCTCAGTGTCACAGCAGAAACAGCAGAAAGCATAGTGTTAATCTGTTGTTGCTGGACAGAAGTCTAGACCAATCAAAGCCAGCTTCTCACACAGCAAGAGTTTTCACAAATCACACACAGCCTCACACACAGCCTGTCTGGGAATTCCACCAGCTCCTGCTACTAGAATCATTATTCACCAGAGACAGGAGCTGAAGAGACATTCACTCCACTGAGAGATGAGTTTTATGGGAACAAGAGGCCACAATAGGTATTTAAAACAGTTTTATATAATGTTCATATTGTTCGTATTGTGTTTAGAACTGTATACTGAACTAGATATATGTGTGTTTACTTACAGTTCCACCAAATACAAATTGCAAGCATACAAACCAGATTCAATACATATTGCATACAAACTTTGAACTGCTCATAGCAGATTGTTAAAGGGGATATTAATTATTGATATTTATGCAAATCTCAATAATTAATATTTATAAATAGGCGTGAGTCGTCTAGTGATGACTCCGCCTATTTATGCCTAAATAAACATAAAACACTACTGATTACCTCTGATTGCATATACACTACACTGAACTACACTACGTGCGACTTACTATCACTATACTAGGGCGGCGACTAGTAAAAACACCATACACTGCATTATGAACAATAAGGAATATTTATTACACAATACAATTATACAAGTCTAACAATACGCTATATCTATATATATTCATAGATCAATGGATATGAATATCTATACATATAGAAGTACACACCGCAGTATTGAAACGGTACTACAATAAACACAAAACAAACCTAACTACACTACACAGCACAATCCCATATTCCACCCCACACACTAGCTATACTTACAATAATACACTTTCATACATACAATTATCGGTAAACCACCCGCCTGGCTACTCACTGTCCCTACGGGGGTACAAGAGGGTTAATAGTTATCAGGGCAGCGGTAGCAGGGATCAGGCATTGAAGGGGTTAATGGTCAGGACTCTGCAGGGACAGGGCAATGCAGAGGTTAATGCTCTGCAGGGATTTATTCACACACTATATGTCACAGTCTAGTATTTGCTTATAATTATATATATCTATATCAATGGAAAAGATATATATATTTATAGCAGCACACAACAATATAAGTACACACGCTATAACAATACACTATTACGGTCCCAAGTCCTCCCCAACATCATACACATTACCAGCAGCCCACCCAATTCTGACAATATACTATCCCTACGGGGAATAACCAGGGGTTATTACGGAGCAGGGGATAGGAGGGATCTACAATCCTGGGGGAACACAGGGGATATGAGGGATCTACAATCCTGGGGGAACACAGGGGATATTAGGATTATAGGAGGACTCAGGGCAGGAGAGGTTAAGGGTAACCAAGGGTTATACAGGGGGTGACTAGGCTGCTTCCAGGGTACAGGCTCATCAAGGATTAATGCTGAGACATGAAGTCAGCAGCCAGGGGTTAGGGGATGGTCGGTACTCAGCCATTTCCAGGAGTATGTGGCCGCATGTGGCCTGTCTTCCTTCAGGGAGCTGTTCCCATCCCATATGTCTCTGATTGTAGTCCAGATTCCAAGAGAAAGCATGTCTGCCCTGCTTGGGGCTTTATAGCACAAAAGCAGCCCCCCCTCCTCCTTCTTCAACAGGAGGGTGATGACATCATCGTGGGGTCGTGTGACGGAATGCTAGAGCTGAAACAAAGGACTTCCTGCACAAGCTGTAAGCCCCCAGCTGCTACATAACATCACACACTCCCACGTCATAAACGAACCAGGCTGATTAATATATATATATATATATATATATATACACACATATACATACTACCCAACCTGGGGGCACTTAGGTATATACATCCATATAGATGTTTGGGGCACATCTACATGCATGTCCATATAATAAGTCCACCTGCATATGGATATATTATACATAGAGATGTATGCTGACAAGGGGGCATACATACATCTCCATGTATACACCCATACCACCTGGACCGGCCCATGCAAAAGGGCTAATATACATGCATATAAGTAAGGGGATATATACATATATATTTAAATCCAAACTTCCCTCAACACAGATCATAAGCAATTGCATACTGCAAACTGCAAACCAAGTTGAGCAAGCAGAACTATTAGTTAGACCTCAGATATACCTCTCAGAGAGATCGTAAAGTGCTTAAATAACTTAAAGTGAGAGTACAGATACTCAAGAGAGAGATATCCACCATTTTATGTTGAATGACAAGATTGAACAATTGAATCACCATCTTAATCATACCACCATTTTGTGATATCTTTTCAACACATGTTATGCACATGGACTATCTGCTGCAGTGTTATATGAAGAAAAGTTGAAGTTAATAAAGAAGTTATTTCAAGCATTTGGTGTGCTCTTTAAACCTACTGTTTCCATAGAACAGCGCTAGAGGAATTACAGAGTAATAGACAGTCTGGTTAGACTAAAAGTCAGATATATCAAAATTCTTCTAATGCCACAGGTCAAAAGGCACTTCATAATGCTGCGCCTGCCATAGGCAGCAGTTAAACAAGATGCTCATGGTGATTGCACTCAACCTACACTGTCCCTGCATTCTCCCTCCACCATAAGTAACCCCTCCAGCAACCCCATAGAGTTGAATTGAGTGAGAGGTTGTATGTTTCATCACTTCATTCAAACAGTGGAGCACACGCCCCCATTTTAGCAATAGGTGGGGTCCCAGTAATCAGACATACACTGATCATACACTGTTGCCCTATTTTGTGGGTATTGGATATGTTGTAATCGGACAACCCCGTTAATAATATTATAGCACAGAACTAACATTTCATTATAATTAGTAGGGTCTGACTTTAGCGACCCCTGCCAACAATTAAAACAAAGGGACCTTGGTCTTTTCAGTTTATTTTCTTTACAGGGCCAGGACTCTGTGAGATGCTCTATTCTAAAGATTGGTGGGGACCCAAGCTGCCAGACACCTCCAATTAACTCACAGATGATCTGGTTACCCGCCTTTTATTCATAGCTCTGCTTCTTCTGCATTACAAGATCTTAACTGGAATGAAATAATGTTATATTTCAAAAATGTTCTCATCGACCAACAGTACTTATGTTCTTGGAATGGTTTCCTTTGATGCTTCTGCTTTGTCAAATAGTTTTAAAAAGATGTCACAATATTGAGAATGTGGAATGCTTATACAGTGAACTGCTAAAGGGTTAATACCATGTTTCCCACTTTAAAGTCTGTTCAAACATTTACTGAAATGATGTGTGCACTATGTACCCCAAAAAACTATGTATTTGGGAAGGATATAGGTAGCTAGCAGTCTTGCAAGAAGACCGACAGGGACTTTCCCCCACCTAGCTACAGTTAGTTGAGAGTCTGCTAATGAAAAGGCAAGCGGCAAGTCCTGGTTGTGTAGGCTACTGTAAAGTAAGCCAAGAATAAGCATACTGTATATCCGGATAGGTCATCAATATACATGGCAGGATAACCCATTTAAGGTTGTGCTTGACTGGACTGAGACAGTAAGGTAAACGCACTTTTATGGAAGTAGACTATATTGCATTGGGAAACATATCTGATCTAGTACTTCACCCTGCAGATTGGGAACTGCAGATAACAGCAGTGTTTGGTCGATTTGGGAAGACTGCATACTGTATTATCAGTGAGATTCAGGGATGACTACTACAATGATTGCCATCTCCTATACAGGGAGTGCAGAATTATTAGGCAAGTTGTATTTTTGAGGATTAATTTTATTATTGAACAACAACCATGTTCTCAATGAACCCAAAAAACTCACTAATATCAAAGCTGAATATTTTTGGAAGTAGTTTTTAGTTTGTTTTTAGTTTTAGCTATTTTAGGGGGATATCTGTGTGTGCAGGTGACTATTACTGTGCATAATTATTAGGCAACTTAACAAAAAACAAATATATACCCATTTCAATTATTTATTTTTACCAGTGAAACCAATATAACATCTCAACATTCACAAATATACATTTCTGACATTCAAAAACAAAACAAAAACAAATCATTGACCAATATAGCCACCTTTCTTTGCAAGGACACTCAAAAGCCTGCCATCCATGGATTCTGTCAGTGTTTTGATCTGTTCACCATCAACATTGCGTGCAGCAGCAACCACAGCCTCCCAGACACTGTTCAGAGAGGTGTACTGTTTTCCCTCCTTGTAAATCTCACATTTGATGATGGACCACAGGCTCTCAATGGGGTTCAGATCAGGTGAACAAGGAGGCCATGTCATTAGATTTTCTTCTTTTATACCCTTTCTTGCCAGCCACGCTGTGGAGTACTTGGACGCGTGTGATGGAGCATTGTCCTGCATGAAAATCATGTTTTTCTTGAAGGATGCAGACTTCTTCCTGTACCACTGCTTGAAGAAGGTGTCTTCCAGAAACTGGCAGTAGGACTGGGAGTTGAGCTTGACTCCATCCTCAACCCGAAAAGGCCCCACAAGCTCATCTTTGATGATACCAGCCCAAACCAGTACTCCACCTCCACCTTGCTGGCGTCTGAGTCGGACTGGAGCTCTCTGCCCTTTACCAATCCAGCCACGGGCCCATCCATCTGGCCCATCAAGACTCACTCTCATTTCATCAGTCCATAAAACCTTAGAAAAATCAGTCTTGAGATATTTCTTGGCCCAGTCTTGACGTTTCAGCTTGTGTGTCTTGTTCAGTGGTGGTCGTCTTTCAGCCTTTCTTACCTTGGCCATGTCTCTGAGTATTGCACACCTTGTGCTTTTGGGCACTCCAGTGATGTTGCAGCTCTGAAATATGGCCAAACTGGTGGCAAGTGGCATCTTGGCAGCTGCACGCTTGACTTTTCTCAGTTCATGGGCAGTTATTTTGCGCCTTGGTTTTTCCACACGCTTCTTGCGACCCTGTTGACTATTTTGAATGAAACGCTTGATTGTTCGATGATCACGCTTCAGAAGCTTTGCAATTTTAAGAGTGCTGCATCCCTCTGCAAGATATCTCACTATTTTTGACTTTTCTGAGCCTGTCAAGTCCTTCTTTTGACCCATTTTGCCAAAGGAAAGGAAGTTGCCTAATAATTATGCACACCTAATATAGGGTGTTGATGTCATTAGACCACACCCCTTCTCATTACAGAGATGCACATCACCTAATATGCTTAATTGGTAGTAGGCTTTCGAGCCTATACAGCTTGGAGTAAGACAACATGCATAAAGAGGATGATGTGGTCAAAATACTCATTTGCCTAATAATTCTGCACGCAGTGTATATGCGACGTGCCGAGTCCGCAGGGGAAGCACGTGAGGTTCACGGTAGGCCGATGGGGGTAGTAGTTGTTTGGACTCACGGTTAGCAGGGAACACCAGCCAGATGGAAGTTGAGGTGCCCTTAATGGTGTAGGTGTTTAAGGTGCTTTGGTGGCTGGGCCCCTGTGTTCGTGACTCCAGCACCGTAAGGTGCAAATATTGAGTGTAGTAGTAGTAATAAAGAGTCAGTTGTTGTAAAACAATTGAACATTTACTTGAATCAATAGTCTCAAGGCAGATGTTACAGTCCATCAATAAAGTGCATTCATATGGCACCAGTAATGATTCAGATTTTAAGGTAATGGTAATCCTTATATCAGGCAATTGTCAATGGAGGGAATTTCTAATACTGTTACTTGACAGACAAAGGATGAGTATAGCACTCGACTATAGCACTCTGGTACTAAATATGTTGTTTTCTACTTATCTTGAGCTATCCAATAAGGGTGTTCTCCTTCGTGGCAGGCATCAGTCTTCTGCTACATTATTTGCAGGATGCTCTCCTGAAGTAATCCGGTTTTTTGGTTTCCACTATATCCTGGAAGGCTTCTAGAGAATAAGGACAATTCAGCGCACTATTTATCCATTCGTGTCCCGGCACTCCTAAAGTTGCTCTCAGGCACTTGACGTCCATAGGCTAGACTCAGCTTTAACCCTCACTAGGCTTGATTCATATTTAGACATAGACTTATGGTCTTGTGCTTGGCTGCTGTAGATAAATGTTCGCTGTACTCCCTTAGCCTGGCCATGACCAAGGGGTAGAAATAGCAGACTACATGGTGGACGATGCCTGTTTCTCTCCTCCATACACAATGTACTAACTTCATTTCCTGTACTAAACACACCCAAGCTATATATATTATGTGATGCCAGCACCACCTAGGGGCGAATGGGTAAAATGACATTGCCAGTCTGATAATAGGAAATACCATACAATGCAAATAAATACATAAATAGGCAGATGTTTAAAGTGTCCCATTTACACACAGATGTGGGACGCTGCATATACAGCCTTTTGGAAACTATGTGATATACGCCAGAACTGGGGCCACCCTTTGTATCCGTACTACAACCTCCAACATCTATTCAGTAAAGAGAGAACTTATTTATACTAATCAAATGGGCCTGGTCATTGGTTCCACCATCCACCAGCCCTCCACTTGCTCTCCTGTATTACAGCCACTGCCTATTCACCTGATATCAAGGGTGTGAGACCCAAAAGTCCAGGGTGTTCTCTGAGGGGAAGAAGGGTTGCATATCCCGCCCCCCCCCCCCCCGCGCCCCTCAACACTGCACAGCCCAGAGAACGCCAGGTTGCCGCCGTGAGAGCTGCCACCCGATCACTGCAACTACCACAACTACTTGCTCTCCGCTCCTCACCTCACTGTATTTATCTTAGAGGCTTGGAGGTAATGCAGTGCATATGCATATTTACATCTCATACCAAGTGTAATATCTTTCTGCACCACCTTTCAGCTTTTGACAGTACCACCAATACTTCATTGTTGTAAAATTTGTAGGACTATTTGTTAAAGAGACAATTTACATAATCAACATACCTGCCAGGTGCAGTGTGACCTTCAACAGCTAAGCCTCCCGTTAGAGTAGTGCATTATGTGACACAAATTAGCACTTAATTTGCCGAATTTTTGATTATGTGAGACACCAAGGGACACCATCCTTAATCATCAGGCAAAGTGCTTATAAAGCAGTCTGAATGACCAAAGAGAGAACTTTGCAGCTGTGCTATAAAAACCTTCACAACATTCTTTATCGCTGAAATGATTTGATCTCTAAGATAAGTGGAAAGAAGGGGAACCAAAACTCGATCAATATATAATTTACTGTCAAGGGACAGCGTTGTAGCCTAGAGAGATAAGTGACCATTGGGCACCAGTTATGAAGCATTGAGGAGGTTGAAAGACATTTTAAGAATGTTACCTAGGAGTAGAAAATGGTATAGCCTAAAAAATACCCTTTACTGACCCATTAAATCCCCCATCTCTCTAGAGCCACCGCTTCAGTAGTTGCAGACAATTCTGCTGCAGTGGTCACGTACTGTACATCATCCATGTGACTGCTCCAGCCAATCACTGGCCTCAGTAGTCACATACTGTGTATTCAGGCAAAACCACTGAGGCTAAAGTTGGTTGCAGCAATCACATGAATGATGCCCATAACATCATCACTAATGGAGTTGTGGAACTGGCAGGGCAGGGGATTTAGCAAGCTCCGCTAGTCATACTGTACCCAGTGTCAGACTAGGGTACCTAGGGCGCACCAGTAAAATTTATTTTGGGGGCCACCTTATGGATACATTCAAATATAATAAATAATCTAATAAATAATCCCCCACCAGGGGAATTCCCTTGTACCCCTGTGGGCCAGTTCGAGCCTGACTATACCACTCACTTGCAGGTTCCTGCTGCAGCGAACCTTTCACAGATAACTGGATTTCCTCCATTGACAATGGTTTTGACAGGTACATACTACTCTGCAACATGCAGTAAGGTTAGTTCTTTATGGCACAGCTCCTTGATATATTTGACTATAGCACGGGATATTTAGGCAATCCATATGTTACAGAAGACACAGCCTTTCCCATTTATGCACTAACTGCTAGTACAATGTTGAAAGGCTCCAGGTCCAAACAGAGTATGCATGTACCGTATAAACAAAGTGGCTTTTACAGGATGGTAAAAATGAGCAGGTACAGTATGTAGAGAAAAGCTCTAGTGACAGTGACAGTTTTCTAGGTGGTTCAGTCCCTTGTATTTCCATACCTGCTACCTCCGTCTTGCTTCAGCTCCTCTAGGGCTGTTCTAGAGGAAATATCTGGATTATACAGATGCAGTGACAAGGTTTGGGGTGGCCCTAATGCTACTCTGGGTCCCCTGGACACTGTTGATGTGTCACTATATGTAGCTGCTCTCCGGAAGTGATGGTAAGGCGTGGTACACCCCAATGGGAAATAAGTACAAAGATTCAGGGTCTGCAGTAAACCAGTGTGTTTCTTTAACGGAGGAATTCAGGTATAAAACAATACAGGTAAGGCATAGGGCTGGCTTTTTCAGTCTCTTCCTTTGAAGAAGAAGGTTTTGATGCTGAGGAAACAGTTGAGCTAGCTGTCCTTCTCTCTCTCAGAATGCTGGTATACTGGCCAAAGGCTGCAGGCCCTGGGTCTGTGGCAGAGTATCCTCAGCTCAGAGTCTTCTTCTAGTCACTCGAGTAGAATTGCAGAGTCTCGACTTCTAAGCACTGTTCCCTAACTGCAGAACACTAGGGGTTCGGACTGTTCTCCTTAAAGTTTGTAGCTGAACTAGGACCTTCTTGTGGGAGGGGTGGAGTGGAGAAACTCTGCACAAAAAAATATAATGTTACAGTTTCTGTCTCTCATAGACTTGCATTAGGCCTTCAATAATACTCAATGTCAATAACACAGTAATTTTTCCAGACAAAAACAGGTTTCCAGACATACAGATGTAGCCGAGCTAAAATTGACTCTGATAACTCTGATAACACATGTCACAGTGTTATCTGGTGCCATCTTTTGACAAAAGCCATTGAAATACATTGAAAGGGTTAGTTAACCTTTTTATGCCATTTTTTACCTAATGCGCTAACCATCAGTTTAGCTCGGCTGCATCTGTAATAACATAGCAGCACCTGACATTCAAAACGTCAGTCTGTCTGGTTTTTCTGGTAAACAGGTCTGGCTTTTTCCGTTCAAAACATGCTCTTCTTCAAATCTTATGGTAGCTGTGGAAAATTACCAGCTCTCCATTATAAGCTGGAAAGTCCCAAAAGTCTCTCAGTATTCATTAACCATTTTCAAAGTGTTGTGCAAAAACCGTTCAAATGAACAGGAAATATAGCATAACATACATATGAAATGCAGTTACACAGTATTAAAAAGTATAAGTGAATACAAGTTAACCCTTTCAAGTGAAATAAAGTAAGGAGTTGATTATTTTGCATAGGGGAAACAGGAAATTGTCCACAAAATGTCCAGACTTCAAAGTATCCCTGTTTCAGGGCACTACACAGATGCATCTATTCTTAATCAGTCTCTGTGTACCAGTGAAAGACTGTTTTAGGATAAAATTAGAAAATATTCTGTAACAGTATTTGTTAATTTCATTGCAGATTGATCAAGCGATTGAAAAGCCTTTGAAAGAGTATACTATACCATTGTTATGCAGAAAGTTAGAAAGTGCATCAGGAGACCGAATAAGAATGGATACATCTGCACTTTGCTGCCTCTAACTTGCTCCATTTCCTCTGGGGTTGTGCTGGATGAAGTATCTGGCCTATATTTTTCCTGGGCAGCAGCAGGATCTCTCCTTGACCTCACACATGAGTGTGTCATTCTCACTCTGCCCCCTTCACCCTATGCAGTTCTGACCTCTTTCTCTTACTTACCTCACCCATACAGCAAACTATATAAATAGGCCCGCATATGCCATGAGGCGAGATGAGAATCTCGTCTCATCCCGCCTCAGGCAGCATCTTGTGCTGGCATTGAAGGGGCAGCATCGGCACATCCTGTGACCGATGGTCCCCTTGCCAGTGGTGCTGTATTTTTCCCTTTATAAGATGCACTGCATCTTATAAATGGAATATTAGTGAGCGCTTCCATTATGGAAGCCCTCACTAGTCTGCAGGAGGCGGGGGAGTGAAGTGCTGTGAGCTCTGTACTTACCCATCCTCCTGCTTGCTCTTCTCAGGTCCCACGCCGCTGTGTCCTGGCTGCCTGGAGTGTCAGGATGTACAGAGCGCATTCTGACCTGACTCTGCAGGAGGTCAGATGACTGCAGCTCGGGCCCTGAGAAGAGAAGAGAGTCCGGAGACCTCCTAACATGGAGAGGAGTGGCTGAGCAGGAGAGGTACGTTAATTAATTAATTAATTTAGAGTTCTGATTGGGGGTCTGAGGTCTGATATAGGGGGTCTGGAGGTCTGATTGGGGGTCTGTGGTCTGACATGGGAGGTCTGGAGGTCTGATATGGGGGGTCTGGAGGTCTGAAATGGGGGTCTGGAGGTCTGAAATGGGGGTCTGGAGGTCTGATATAGGGGTTTGGAGGTCTGATATGGGGGTCTGAAGGTCTGATATGGGGGTCTGGATGGGAGTCTGATTTGGGGGATCTGAGGTCTAATATGGGTCTGCGTCTTATATGGGGGTCTGTAAGCCTAATGGGGGCCTATAGGTATAATGGGCATCTGATATGGGGGTCTGGTCTGAGGTCTGATATGGCAGTCTGGAAGTCTAATGGGGATCTGATATGGGAGCCTGGAGGTCTAATGGGGTTTTGATATGGGAGTCTGGAGGTCTAATGGGGGTCTGCAGACCTAATAGGGGTCTGATAAGGGGGTCTGGAGGTCTGGTCTGAGGTCTTATATGGGGGTCTGTAAGCCTAATGGGGGCCTATAGGTATAATGGGCATCTGATATGGGGGTCTGGTCTGAGGACTGATATGGCAGTCTGGAAGTCTAATGGGGATCTGATATGGGAGCCTGGAGGTCTAATGGGGTTTTGATATGGGAGTCTGGAGGTCTAATGGGGGTCTGATAAGGGGTTCTGGAGGTCTGGTCTGAGGTCTGATATGGGTGTCTGGAAGTCTAATGGGGGTCTGATATAGGGGTATGGGGGTCAGGAGGTCTAATGGGGGTCTGATATAGGGGTCTGAAGGTCTAATAGGAGTTTGGAGGTCTGATATGGGGGTCTGAGTGGTCTAATGTGGGTCTGATGGGGGTCTGGTCTGAGGTCTGATACAAGGGGATCTGAAGGTCTGATTGGGGAATTTGGAGGTCTGATTGGGGATCTGAGGTATGAAATGGGTGTCTGATTGGGGGCTGTAAGTCTAATGGGGGTCTTATATGGGGGCATGGAGGTCTAATGGGGTTCTGATATGGGGGGGTCTGAGGTCTGATATGGGGGTATGTAAGTCTAATGGGGGCCTGGAGGTCTAATGAGCATCTGATATGGGGGTCTGGAGATCTAATGAGGGTCTGATATGGGGGCCTGGAGGGTTTTGATATGGGGGATCTGAGGGGGATCTGAGGTCTAATGGGGGTCTGGAGATCTAATGGGGGTCTGGTCTGAGGTCTGATATGGGGGTCTTAGAGTCTAATGGGGTCTGATATAGGGGGTCAGAGCCGGAGAAGGAGCCCTTCTGAGGACCCTTCACATTGGGGTATTTTTCGTTTAACGAAGGGGGTTGTAAATTCTGAGCTAAATGCTCCATATGTGGGGGGTCCCATTGAGCTGTGCAATGCTTCAAGAATAATACAGGGTGGGCCATTTATATGGATACACCTTAATAAAATGGGAATGGTTGGTGATATTAACTTCCTGTTTGTGGCACATTAGTATATGTGAGGGGGGAAACTTTTCAAGTTGGGTGGTGACCATGGCGGCCATTTTGAAGTCGGCCATTTTGAATCCAACTTTTGTTTTTGCAATAGGAAGAGGGTCATTTGACACATCAAACTTATTGGGAATTTCACAAGAAAAACAATGCTTGGTTTTAGCGTAACTTTATTCTTTCATGAGTTATTTACAAGTTTCTGACCACTTACAAAATGTGTTCAATGTGCTGCCCATTGTGTTGGATTGTCAATGCAACCTTTTCTCCCACTTTTCACACACTGATAGCAACACCACAGGAGAAATGCTAGCACAGGCTTCCAGTATCCGTAGTTTCAGGTGCTGCACATCTCGTATCATTTGAAGGCAATTGTCTATGCTGTGAAGATACGAGATGTGCAGCACCTGAAACTACGGATACTGGAAGCCTGTGCTAGCATTTCTCCTGCGGTGTTGCTATCAGTGTGTGAAGAGTGGGAGAAGAGGGTTGCATTGACAATCCAACACAATGGGCAGCACATTGAACACATTTTATAAGTGGTCAGAAACTTGTAAATAACTCATGAAAGAATAAAGTTACGTTAAAACCAAGCACACCATTGTTTTTCTTGTGAAATTCCTAATAAGTTTGATGTGTCACATGACCCTCTTCCTATTGAAAAAACAAAAGTTGGATTCAAACTAATGTGCCACAAACAGGAAGTTAATATCACCAACCATTCCCATTTTATTAAGGTGTATCCATATAAATGGCCCACCCTGTAGACAGAGGGGGGGGGGCGACAGCAATAGCAAAGGGGGAGACGCCGGTCCGTCTGGAAAGGATGGAGCCATTCCTCTATAGATACTCGGATAGAAGGGCCATTGAGTTGTTGCGGGAGGGATTTTCATTAGGTTTTAGAATTCCGTTTGTTCCAGGGGAGGCGGTGTTGTTTAAAAGGAATTTGAGGTCAGCTATGGAACACCCGGAGGTAGTGGCAGAAAAACTTAACAAAGAAGTCAGGCTAGGTAGGATGGCGGGCCCTTTTTTAGAACCGCCATTAGTGAATTGGCGCCTGTCACCACTGGGGGTGGTACCAAAGAAGGAGGCGAATACGTTTTGACTTATTCACCACCTGTCTTTTCCTAGGGGATCGTAGGTTAATGACGGTATTGATCCGGCCTTGTGTTTCATGGTCTATACCTCAATTGATGCGGTAGTGGCGTTGGTTAAAAAGTTTGGAAAGGGAGCGTTACTAGCAAAGACAGATATAGAGGCTGCTTTTAGGTTCCAGATTGTTTGCATTTGTTGGGATGTTTTTGGGATGGGGGATTTTTTGTGGATCGTTGTTTGCCGATGGGCTGTTACCTGTCGTGCGCATATTTCGAACGTTTAGCTCATTCTTAGAATGGGCAGTAGTGGACTCATCAGTTTGTGAATCCATCATTCACTACCTGGATGATATTCTTTATATTGGACACCCGGATTCGAGTGTTTATGCATTGTTATTGCACACTTTGGGTACATTGTTTGGGGCGTTTAGGGTTCCGATGGCAACGGAAAAGACGATGGGGCCGGTTACAGAATTGGGGATAGTGATTGATACGATTAGGATGGAATGTAGATTACCATTGGATAAGTTGGAAGACTTGAAGTGGGAAGTAGCGAGGGCACGGCGGTTAAAAAAGATTCAATTGTGTGAGCTTAATTTTGCGTGCCAGATTATGCCCATGGGGAGGATTTTTAGCAGAAGGTTGGCGGGGGCGACGGCAGGGGTAGTTGAACCACACCATTACATCCGTTTGGGTAGGGAATTGTCGGCGGACTTGCAATTTTGGAGCTCCTTCCTGGAGAGTTATAACGGTTGCTCGCTATTTATGGGGAAGGTGGTGGACTCGTTTGATTTCGATCTGTTTTCAGACGCGGCGGAGGGTTGCTGTTTTGGCGTTTATTGTGGGGGTCAATAGTGTGCTGGAGAGTGGCCAGTCAGTTGGGTTGAAATGGGCTGGGTGAGGAACTTAGCATTGTTGAAACTTTTTCCTATAGCGGTGGCGGTTATGCTGTGGGGGGAGGTTTTTTTTCGGGATAGGAAGGTTCGCTTCCAGTGTGATAATTTGGGTGTGGTTTGGGCAAGGAACAGATTGTCTGCCTCGTCGCCGTTAGTAGTACGGTTGCTGCAACGGCTGGTGTTAGAGTGTTTATCGCTCAATACCAGGGTGGTGGCGGTGCATGTGCCGGGGGTTGATAACTGTGTTGCTGATGCTCTCTCTCTCATTCACAGTGGGAGCGTTTCCGGCAGCTGGCTCCGGAGGCGGCGGAATTTGGGCTGCAGTGACTGACTTGTCTATGGGATCTACTGGAGGAACCGTGAAGGGGCTCATTCAGGCATCACTGGTGCCCGGTACGTGGGCAACATATTTAAAAGCATGGCAGTATTGAGAGGATTGGTATGATAGGTTGAATGTTGGGGGGCGAGGATTTGGAATTTCCGTTGTTGCTGTTCGTAGGGCATTGTAGGTAGGAAGGTTGGTCAGTGACAAAGATGAATAGTTAGTATATAGCAGGTTTGGTTTTTGGGTTCAAGTTGAGAAAAATGACTGATTTTACAAAGTCGTAAACCTTCTGGGGGTTAAGAGTTGGCGTCGGTTAAGGGTGGGGGAGGATGGTAGGAGGCCGGTGTCTTTTGCGTTGCTTTTGGAGTTGGGGGAGCAGTTAGAAGGGGTTTGTAGTTCAGCCTAGGAGGTGCGTTTATTTAGACTAGCCTTTTCATTGGCATTCTTTGGGGCTTTACGCTTGGGGGAGTCGGTTTGTCCGAGGGTTAGTCGGGTGGGAGGGTTGTTTAAGAATAAATTGGATTTGTTCCACGATAGGGTGGAATTTGCAATACGTCGTTCCAAGATGGATGTAGAAGGAAGGGGGCGTAGAGTGGTGTTGTTCGGTATTCCGGACTGTGCAATGTGCCCAGTGCGTTGTATGCAGGAATATGGGGTGGATGTTAAGGTTGGGGTTGTGCCTTTATTAGTGCACGCTGATGGTTCATTTTTGTCCCACTTTCAGTTTTTAGCGGTTTTTACAAAGTGTTTAGAGCGGTTAGGGTTGGGTCAAGCAGGGTATTTCAGCCATTCGTTCAGGATTGGGGCAGCGACTGAGGCAGCTAGGTGGGGGTTGGGGGATGATATTATAAAACGGATTGGACGCTGGGGATCTGTTCTTTTTTTGGTCTTATATCTGTTTGATTTGAATGTAGTATGAGGCAGTTGGGGGGAAGGAGGCCTTAGAGGGGGGCGGGTGTTAGCAGCAGTGTTGTTTTTTGCTTTTATTTTCTCATTACAGGTACAGTACCAGCCCTGGTGTGGATCTTGGGACATTCATATGTCTTTTGGGGGCTGTCCGGGCACTGGTTCGGCCGAATGGTCAGCAACTAGTCTTCGATTGATCGGCGGTAAGATGGTTGGGTCGTTGGGGCATGGTATGGAGCGGGGTCTTACCGGAGGTACACCGTTTTGTTAGGCTGGATACGGCACCAGATGTATTAGTGGTACATGTGGGTGGTAATGATTTGCTGGCACGTCCATTTTGGGAACTTGTAAGAGACATTAAGTTCGACATGTTGAGTTTGTGGGCCTTGTTCCCAAATTTAGTGACAGTTTGGTCAGACATAGTCCCGGGGAAGGTTTGGAGGGGTGCCAGGTCGGTGGAGGCGGTGAACAGGGCCAGAGTAAAAGTTAATCGGGCGATAAGTCGTTTTATGGCCAGGAATGGGGCGGTGGCAGTGAGACATATGGAGCTTGAGAAAGGTGTTGGAGGTTTTTGGAGGTCTGATGGAGTGCATTTGAATGCAGTAGGCCTGGATATGTGGAGTTTGGCTTTACAAGAAGGTATAGAGACCGCTTTGAGGATGTGGAGGGACGCACAGAAATAAGGGGTAAATTTGGCGCGTTGGCGGCAGGGGGAGGTCCTTGAAGTTGGTTATATTCACAGGTGAGGATGATGGGAGGGCTCCACAGTTGGGGCTGGACTCCCATGGTGGGCAATCAGTTGTGGCGGAATTAAAAGGGGCCATTCAGTGGTGCTTCTGAGCTGGCGGGCAACGGCTAGAGGCAAGATGGCTCAACCGGTCGGGTAACTCTGTTATTTGGGGCTTCAAGGACCTCCCCCGGGAGTAATTGTCATTGTTAGGGTCCATTCACACGTCCGCAAATGGGTCCGCATCCATTCCGCAATATCAGGAACGGGTGCGGACCCATTCATTCTCTATGGGGCCGGAAGAGATGCGGAGAGCGCGGCCCTGAACTTCCGGGCCACAGCTCTGCAAAAAAAATAGAACATGTCCTATTCTTGTCCTCAATTGTGGACAAGAATAGGCAGTTCTATGGGGGGTGCCGGCCGGGTGTATTGCGGATCCGCAATACACTACGGACGTGTGAATGTACCCTTATAATTATGTTTATGTTTTGGTTAAGAAAAGGTTATGGACATATACTGTATATATAATTTATGTTAATAAACGGCTGCTGTGGCCAATTTATTCCAGCCTGGTGTCCGAGTCTTTATTAAGGTTGACAGGGTATGGATCATTGGGTTGGAGTTTATTGGGGGGATGGGGCTTGGAGAAAAAAGAGGGTTAAATTTGAGAGGGGGCGAACGGAAAGTAACCAATACCCCCGTCTTGTATGTAAAGTTTGTTAAAATTACAGGGACCTTTGGATATGAATAAACATGCCCCGGCATTATCATAAGCAAGTAATCACATATAAGTAATAGTGGTAATGTTATTTATGCTATCTCCAAGTACAGTGGCTTTTCTACTTTATAAAATAGTGTTGAGATTTTCTGTATATTAACTTATTCTATTAACTAGATCACATTGGTTATGTCACACTTTCGCAGGGCAATTTGTGAGAATTACTTAAAAACAATGTTACATCTAAGGTTCTTATTCAACTTCTTACGTATGGAGAGAACTTTTAATAAAAAGTTTATATATATAAGACTCTTAAAAAAAGAATTATGATGAAATGAGAAAATTTTCTGTAACAGCATTTGTTCATTTTATTGCAGATTGATCAAGATGGCAAAAGTTTTCTGGATTTACATTGCATTGATCTCCTTCTTTCTGATATTAACGGTAGCCTCAAGGAGAGGTGGGAAGAGTAGAGGTGGAAGCCACCGAAATCCAAGCCGCACTGACAACACTGGGAGTGACTCAAGCCCCAGCCACACAGGCAACACTGGGAGCGACTGGGACCCCGGCCGCACAGGCAACACTGGGAGCGACTGGGACCCCGGCCGCACAGGCAACACTGGGAGTGACTGGGTCCCCGGCCGCACAGGCAACACTGGGAGCGACTGGGACTCCGGCCGCATAGGCAACACTGGGAGCGACTGGGATCCCAGCCACACAGGCAACACTGGGAGCGACTAAGATCCCAGCCGCACAGGCAACACTGGGAGCGACTGGGATCCCAGCCGCACAGGCAACACTGGGAGCGACTGGGATCCCAGCCGCACAGGCAACGCTGGTAGCAACTGGAACCCCAGCCCCATAGACAAAACCAAGACCAACATGAAAATGGTGGCTGGTGCAGATGTTGCAGAACCCATTACAGGATTTCATTTAGGAAATCCAGCAGGCAACATGAGGTACCGTTTTGACAATGATATTGACTATTATTATTACAAGAGGTATTCCAGAAAAATGCCCAATCAAGTTTACAGACCATCGTATGTAGGTAATCGATATGTAGCAAAAGACAGATTTGTCACTGACTGCTACAACATGACCATGACCGAAAATGTGATGAAACCAAGTGAGGGGAAGACTGTCTCAGACGTAGACCCAGCAGAATACAGAGTTAAGAGCACCATCATCCGGCAGTTATGTGCTAGCGAATATGAAAATGGACCTGAATATTATAATGGCTCTGAGTTAAATCTGCTTTTTAGCCCAAAGCTCATCCTCTTCATCACACTTTTTGCATACTTTGTGGTGGAATGATGTGAGAAACGAATGCGAGTGGGAAAGCATTCTGTACATATATAGATGAAATCAATACAGATGTCCTGCTCCACTGCCTATACCAATAAGTGTTCTTCTGATTCCTTGTATCACTGGACTGTAATGGGACCCCCTTACAACATGTATTCATTGTGTCCTATGTTAGTGTACACGTGACGTTACACATCAGAGCTGTTTATTTTTTTTACAATCAGTCATTCGCCCGTCTTGCTTGGATGCAGACCTTAACCACCCTGTAAATAATTGCAACTATTTTTTGGTTATTATTTGTCTAAAAAATTGTTTTCACAGTGTTTAGTTTTTCTATTGTTTTGTTTCAACCACCCAGGGCCATATTTATTGCATGGTTCTAATATTAATATCTAAACATCCACAGATCCGATATTTAATAGACAGACATTGGAGTCAGGGGTGTACACAGATCTCACATGGTCCCATAGCAAAATTTAGCATTGCCAATCCCACAAAGGTACTAGACTCATATTTTTGATAAATGTATGACTTTTATATTATGTAAAGGAAAATGATGAAGAAAAAAACTCACATTTGGAAAACATGGAATAGTTCATTCTGAACACCATATTTCTCAAAGTATTTCTCAACTGGCTTAAATGCATTGATAAATCTTCTCCATGTAGCACTACGTTTCCTGCTTCCCTTCAGTACATGATAAAACTGGCTGCCTGCATCCACCGCTAGGGATAGCTTAGTGTATAGGAATTCATACAGTTACCATTGAAATTAAGAAAAATTGTAAAGCAATATTTTTCCCCTGAGCTCCATCTAGTGGCCACTCCCAGAAATAGCCATTATTTCATGCTGAGAACAGCAGAATGTGTTCAGCCCCATAGCAGTCACATGGTCTGCCTTTATGGTACTGTAGGTATGTCACTGATGGAAGCCATTATCACTTTGAGTTCCCTTAGTATTGCTATAGCTCATTTAGTGGTTGTCACATTCATTTAAAAAAATTGCTGTCATAAAATTGCAGTAACGCATAAGACAGTAAAGTTCCCTCAGGAAGATTACTAAACTGATGAACAATAATGGAACAAAATGGAAAACGCAACTGTGACAGATCATTTGCAAAATGTGCATCATAACATTTTGAGTTGATAACTGAATATTTGGTCACAAATATTCATATCTGTAACAGTAGGTGTGGACCCATTGTGCAAACTAACTATTTAGCTTTGGGCTAAACCTAAGGGCGTTGTCCTGGCAGTCCCCTGGTAGTCACCCTCTAAAGGGAATCTGTCAGCAATTCTAACTATATGTAAACCAGTCCAGGGCTACATAGTGCAGCCTAACACAATGCAAAACATACCTGTCTTAGTATTATGTGTATTTCCAAAGTGCAGAAAATTAACTTTTATTCATATGCAAATGTGGTCTGAAGGTGCACAGCGGGGCGTGCATAACTGTATAGGAGCCCAGGCACGCCTTCTGCCGGAGCCCAAGCCCTCCCCTTTAATTGTTCCCTGTACCTCCCCTTGCTCCATCCAGCCGCCCCCTCTAATGTGATGTCGCTATCCGCCTACAGCTCCCGCCACATGCGCGCTAAGTATGGTGAGGCTGATGCCCACCGGCAGTTGATTTCGGCAAAGGACAATGCTCACCAGCCGGCCAGGTCTGAAGGAGGATCATGACATCGCAGTGGAGGGGGCGGCTGGATGGAGCAAGGGGAGGTACAGGGAACAATTAAAGGGGAGGGCTTGGGCTCCGGCAGAAGGCGTGCCTGGGCTCCTATACAGTTATGCACGTCCCACTGTGCACCTTCAGACCACATTTCCATATGAATAAAAGTACATTTTTTGCCCTTCAGAAATACACATAATACTAAGGGTGGGTTCGTACTTGCGTTATGGCATTCCGTTATAGGTTCCGTTTATAACGGAATGCCCAGAAGGTATGCAAAACGGAAGCCTTTAAGAGGCATTCCGTTTTGATCCGTCACAATAGATGGCGAAGCATAACAGATCTGTCTGGTTTCCGATATGCAGGACGGAAAAAAATAAAGTCGAACAATGTCATGCAAAAATATATAAAATCAAAAAATAAGACACATGGCATTTTGTTTAATAAAGCTGCCCCAATGTCTTTTACCCCTTCAGGACGGGGCTATTTTCCTTATTTTCATTTTTTTACTCCCAGGCCAGAGACATAACTTTTTTTTTTTATCTTTAGCCGTACATAGCTGTATAAGGGCTTGTTTCTTGTGGTTGCATACAATGTAGTGGGAAGCTGGAAAAAAAATTAAAATGGGGTGGAATTGTAAAAACTGCCTAAATTCCGCCATAGTTTTATGGGTTTTGTTTTACAGTGTTTCCTATGTAGTAAAATTGACCCATTACCTTAATTCTCTGGGTCAGTACAATTACAATGACACACACTTATAAAGTTTTTTTTGCCTTTAATACTGAAATGATATAATTGTTTTCTTTGCATTGCCATATTAAGATCACCATAACTTTTTTATTTTTATGTCCACGGAGCTGGAGGGCTCATTTTTTGTGGGACGATCTGTAGCTTTTATTGATAGAGGTGAAGTGACAAATAATGTCGAATCAGGGATTTTGATGTTTTTTTTCCATTACGCCATTCAGCGTATGGGATAAATATTTTTATATTTTAATAGTACAGGAGTTTCACGTTTGAGGTCTATAAAGATCTTATAGATGGACAGACATCACTGTATCTAATAATTGTACACACAGTATAGTTTCCGTTTCCAATTCACTGCAAAAAGTAACGATAATGTTGTTTACATCCCACCAATGGTACTTACAATCACTTTCAAAAAGAATGTTAAAACCTAAGGCTACGTCTACACGACATTTGTCGCGCAACAATAAGTCGCGTGACAGATAGGGCACAACTACACTGCAACATTTGTCGCGCGACATTTTGTTGCACTAATGTCGCACGACAATTTTTATAATGGCAGTCTATGGTGTCGCACTGCAACATGCGACATGCTGTGACTGCGACGTGACAGTCGCAGAAAAATACATCTCGAATGGATTTTCTGCGACTGTTGCGTCGCAGTCGCAGCATGTCGCATGTTGCAGTGCGACACCATAGACTGCCATTATAAAAATTGTCGCGCGACATTAGTGCAACAAAATGTCGCGCGACAAATGTCGTCGTGTAGACCTAGCCTAAATTTGTATTAAATATCTCAATGAAACAAAATAATTGGAAAGAAGTGACCCTATTTAAACCTAATGTGAAATATGCGCAGTCACCTGGGTATGTCCTATAAAGGGACATCTACAGGAACCAATCCCTTATAACCACATATAGGACCCCAGCAAGGTGCTGTACAGTGACTCTCATACAACCAAAAGTCTGCCGCGACTGCGCCTAATTAGTCATCTCCTGTCCCCCTTCAGGACTTTGACAGGCAATTCTAGCGCAGATGCCACCACCTCATCACACCAGGTGGACGGCGTTTCATATGTTATATCCACTATCTGTGCTAAATGCCCACTGCTCCTGATGAACCATTTGGGAAAACACGTAGAGCGGATGTTAGGGTGATGCTAAGAGCAAATGGTCACATGGATAGGATAATGAGGGCACAATAGCCGCTGTGATTACTAGTAGGGCGCAGTAGCCGCTGTGATTACTAGTAGGGCGCAGTACCCGCTGTGATTACTAGTAGGGCGCAGTACCCGCTGTGATTACTATTGCTACTCAGCACAATATATGAACTCGCACTGAATCATAGGGGCAGTTGCACTGGGAGCTATAACCAGCTGTAAGGGTCAGCCCCTAGAAGTATCAAGTTGCATTTTCCAGTGATAATATTTCACACAGACTGTTATGCCTTCTTCCGGCCACAAGAGGCCACTGTGTCGCTGAGTAAGGCTACTTTCACACTGGCGTTTTGGCTTTTCGTTTGTGAGATCCGTTCAGGGCTTTCACAAGCGGTCCAAAACAGATCAGTTTTGCCCTAATGCATTCTGAATTGATAAGGATCCGCTCAGAATGCATCAGTTTGCATCAGTTCAGTCTCCATTCCGCTTTGGAGGCAAGCAGCGTTTTGGTGTCCGTCTGACAAAACTGAGCCAAACTGATCCATTCTGACACACAATGTAAGTCAATGGGGACGGATCTGTTTTCTATGACACAATAGAAAACGGATCTGTCCTCCATTGACTTTCAATGGTGTTCAAGACGGATCTGTCTTGGCTATGTTAAAGATAATACAAACAGATCCAATCTGAACGGATGCAGACGTTTGTATTATCTAAACAGATCTGTCTGTGCAGATCCATGACGGATCCACACCAAACGCGAGTGTGAAAGTAGCCTAAGGCTGGTTTCACACGGGCGTTGCGGGAAAAGATGCGGGTGCGTTGCGGGAACATGCAAGATTTTTCTGCGCGAGTGCAAAACATTATAATGCGTTTTGCACGCGTGTGAGAAAGATCGGCATGTTTGGCACCCAAACCCAAACTTCTTCACAGAAGTTCAGGTTTGGGTTTAGGTGTTGTGTAGATTGTATTATTTTCCCTTATAACATGGTTATAAGGGAAAATAATAGCATTATTAATACAGAATGCTTAGTAAAATAGGGCTGGAGGGGTTAAAAAAAATAAATAAAAAATTAACTCACCTTAATCCACTTGTTCGCACAGCCCGGCTTCTCTTCTTTCTTCTTTCTTCAGGACCTGGGTAAGGGACCTTTGATGACATCACGGCGCTCATCACATGATTGTCATTACGTGACGCAAGGGGAGGGAAAAGGGAAGGCCCTGTCCAAGGGAGAGGGAAAGGTGGTGACCCCTAACTCACCTTGAGGCTGGCACCTGACTGCCCTGACATCCCGAGACGGGTTCCTCACCCGTACGCCGATCACGTGCCTAAACCCTGGCTTTCCCTAAGATGAGCCCTACGTAGTGAATAGGGCGGTGGGAACACTAGTCCGCACCACTAACACTAAAGGAAAACACCAAGGAGAGGACAGACAATACAGACAAAACATATAATCCCAGGTGGGCGACAACAGCAGACAACAGAAGCCCAACAGGGATCCGGAGGGTAACGCTCTGGAACAACAACCAGGAATCTCAGCTACACAGCTCCAGTGGGTCAGTATAGAAGTCCAGGCAGGAAGCTCTATATCTGGCAACCAGAGAAGTGGGAGAGGGGAATATAAGGAGGTAGAGAGTGCTGGACAAGAAACAGCTGAGGAGAAGGAGCTACGGATCCCTGAGTGAGCCAAAAAGGGTTGCAAGGCAAACCCAGAAAGCTACCATTAAGGAACAGCACTATCTTTATACATAGAGCGCGCAGACACCCGCTGCGACTTCCTGACCCCGGGTATAACGGAGTCAGGCGTGGCTCTTGACACCCTTGTGACAGTACCCCCCTCTCTACGAGGGGCCTCCGGACACTCAGGACTAGGTCTCTCAGGATGAGAGGCATGAAAAGCCCGAACTAACCTGTCGGCGTTTACCTCAGACGCTGGAACCCACATTCTTTCCTCGGGACCGTAACCCCTCCAATGCACCAGATATTGAAGAGAGCGGCGGACCCGACGAGAATCAACAATTTTGGATATTTGAAACTCTAGATTACCATCCACAACAACAGGAGGGGGTGGCAGCGGTGACGGTTCTAGAGGTGGAACATACTTCTTGAGTAACGACGTATGGAAGACGTTATGGATTTTAACTTAGGTAGCTCCAGGCGAAAAGCCACGGGGTTAATGATGGCTACTATTTTGTAAGGGCCAATGAACCTAGGACCCAGTTTTCAAGAGGGAACCTTTAATTTAATATTCCTAGTAGACAACCACACATAGTCATTCACTCTTAGGTCCGGACCTGGCGACCGTCTCTTATCAGCCATGCATTTATATTTACCTCCCATATTTTTCAAGTTAGCTTGCACCTTCTGCCATACAGATGAAAGAGATGACGAAAACCATTCCTCTTCAGGAACCCCAGAAGACCCCCCCTCTTTGAAAGTACAGAATTGGGGATGAAAACCATATGCACCAAGAAATGGTGACTTACCAGTGGATTCCTGACGGCGATTATTTATGGCAAACTCGGCTAACGCTAAATATGATGACCACACCTCCTGGTTCTCAGACACAAAACACCTTAGATATGTCTCAAGGTTTTGGTTGGTACGCTCAGTCTGTCCATTCGACTGAGGATGGAAAGCCGAGGGAAAGGACAAGTGTACCCCCAAACGGGAACAAAAAGCTTTCCAAAACTTAGAAATAAACTGGGTTCCCCGATCCGAAACAACATCGGAAGGGACCCCGTGAAGCTTCACAATTTTACTGATGAATACCTGAGCAAGAGTCTTAGCATTAGGTAGTGCGGGTAACGCAATGAAGTGTACCATTTTACTAAACCTGTCTACTACTTCCAAGATAACAGTTTTACCTGCAGACAAAGGTAAGTCAGTGATAAAATCCATTGACAGATGTGTCCATGGCCTATTGGGAATGGCAATAAAGACCCTGCAGGACGTGTATGAGAGACTTTCGCGCGTGCACAAGTAGAACAAGTAGACACAAAATCCATTACATCCTGACTAGAGTTGAGCGAACACCTGGATGTTCGGGTTCGAGAAGTTCGGCCGAACTTCCCGGAAATGTTCGGGTTCGGGATCCGAACCCGACCCGAACTTCATCCCGAACCCGAACCCCATTGAAGTCAATGGGGACCCGAACTTTTGGGCACTAAAAAGGCTGTAAAACAGCCCAGGAAAGAGCTAGAGGGCTGCAAAAGGCAGCAACATGTAGGTAAATCCCCTGCAAACAAATGTGGATAGGGAAATGAATTAAAATAAAAAAAAAATAAAAAAAAATTAACCAATATCAATTGGACAGAGGTCCCATAGCAGAGAATCTGGCTTCACGTCAGCAGAGAATCAGTCTCTTCATGCCATAGCAAAGAATCTGGCTTCATGTCAGCAGAGAATCAGTCTCTTCATGCCATAGCAGAGAATCTGGCTTCATGTCACCCATCACTGGAACAGGCCACTGTCACATATTTAGGCCCGGCACCCAGACAGAGGAGAGAGGTCCCGTAACAGAGAATCTGGCCTTATGTCAGCACAGAATCTGACTTCATGTCATAGCAGAGAATCAGGCTTCACGTCACCCACCACTGGAACAGGCCACTGTCACATATTTAGGCCCAGGCACCCAGGCAGAGGAGAGAGGTCCTGTAACAGAGAACCTGGCCGTATGTCAGCACAGAATCTGTCTTCATGTCATTGCAGCGTACTCAAGTTGTGTGTAGAAATGTGTTCCTGGGTGTAGTAGTGCAATAAACACTAACCTGAGACGGCTGACTCTCTGCATAGGCAGGTGATGGTAGGAAAATGTTCGTGACGCCAGTGCCAATTAAACGGTGGCACGCCGTTTGCTGATAGCAGGAATAAATGAGGAACACCGTGATGTTAAAACAGAACTCCAACTTTAGTAGTTTTAAATATAGAGACATTCACGGAAGCGCAGTTCCTTTGCATACAGTCGATTTTTCAATACGGTTGATGCAGGCAATACAGATTGAGCAAGGTGACTACAGAGTGTTAAACACACACAGGACTTGCAGTACAGGAGCTTGCACTCTATCTCTGACTGATCCTGGAACATAGCAAATCTTCTCCAAGGCCCAATACCTTAACTCTGGCGTATATCCTTGGTTTTAGCTTTATAAAGTACCTCCTCTGTTATCTTGAGTACCTCTTGCTTTTCTGCGCTTTTGCCTCTGTCTCTCTCCCTCTTTCCTCAGACTCTAGAAGCTTCTGAACGGTGGTCTTCCTGCTTCTGCATATATATATATTCAGGAGGGGAACCTTCTCCTTGGATTCGGAACCCGGTTACAGGGACTGCAATACCCTCTCCTGGTCCGCAGGCTTCAGGCCTGGACTTGTCTCTGACATAGTCTAAGCTCCAGCTTCAGACTACAGGCTGCAGCTTTAGACAGACACTTAGACTAGACTCCCTCTCACTTCCCTGACTGGGCCTTATATAAACTAGGGCTCTCTAGCTCCCTCTAGTGACTAGAAGCTGGAATGACACCCCTAGCAGGCCTGTACATGCAAGTATAATAGTAACAGGGAAATACATAACATTACATTACATGACAATTTATAAAGATGACATATACCAACTTCCCCATAAATAAGGGGGGGACGACAGCACACCAAGTGACACTTTTGTAGTGACGGGCATTACAGTCCCCGTACACTACATACCCCACTGCTTTAAGCTGAGTACGACCTCGTACTCCATCAGGGCTCGCCCAACTGGAATCTCTACCTGAAACAGAAAAAAGAGACATGCAGGCATACATTTATGTAATACATCTGCATTTACATTCATATCAGGTCCAATTGGCAAAGGTGAAGGGTAGTGACAAGGGGCGTCGTTCTCTTCTCTCAGGATAGTGAATGGAACTGGGGCGCTGACCTGGCACAGCGTAACATTATAACCAGGATAGTCCATGACAATGAATAAGTCCATAATAGAACAGCAAAATAGATAAAACAGTGTAAAAGTTCTTGGAGGCTCAAAGAACAAACATGAGTCCGTACCCAGGTTATTTTCCTATTAAATCACAGAGGCTCTCATGCGGTGGAGTCCATCTCTGGGCACATTTCCTTTTAAAAGAGCAAAAATCTCAGAGGCTCAGGTCCTTTTGAGTCTGTCTCCGGGCACGGTTCCTTAGTATGAAGTTGCACAATAAAATTGTAGAATATAAAACAAGTGCTGTAATACCCCTGATCAACCTGAAAAGGGGGTGAAGGGTAAAAGGTGCAACTAAGGAACAGGCACAACTTGGCGTGGGGGTAGCAAAAGCAGGCAGGAGGTCCTGGAAACAAACTTGGCTTTGTTGGCTTTATCACTTCAGTGGTCAACACCTACCACTGAGCCGTGGATGAACTGGCAGTCGCCACAAACGACCAGGAACATAGGACTCCTGTCCTGGAAGGGTTAATACCCTCATTCATTGATGAAATAAATCAAAAGGCCTAGCAGGCTGGTTTACAGAGGCATATCATAATCACTTGACCCTGCTGGCAAATATGGCCTGTAGTAGTCCTCTACAGGAGGATGGGCCCACATAACGGTGTTAGGGGGCAGCTGCAGAGTAAAGGGGCCCCTAATAGGTATTGGCCCCATGGGCCTAGGGGTAAACCCTTGGGTGGACCGTACCGGTCCCGGCATGATAATGGTGGGATGGATTGGAGCGGTTACCGCCGCCTCAAGCGGTCCGGTGGGCTCTGTGCAGCAATTCACAGCAACAGGGGGTCTTCTTTGGGGCACTGGCGGAGCGGTGGCAGCAGAAGGTAGTCTACGGGTGGTGACAGGCACCCTTACCTCGTCCTTCTTCGGCGGCGTCTGGATCCTGGCGGTCGCGATCTTGCGCAGCTCCCGCAACTTCTCCTCCAGCCGGACAATCTGCTCACCGATGCTCTCCGTGTCAGAGTCGCGGTCATCTGCTGGCGCCGCCGGCCCAGGTACAGTCACCGATGGCACGGACTCGGCCTCTGCAGGTTCTGGTGATGCATCGGGTCTCCGACCCCTCCGGATGTTCTCAAAGGTATTTCGAAGTCCCTTTAGATTTTCCATCTCTTGCATGGTCTTCTCCCGACGAGGCAGCTCGGGGGAAGGGTAAGGGCTCACCCATTTTTCCAACACGGTTGGCTGCCAGAAGACGTTAGGCCCAATGAAGGAGCTCCGCTCCTGGAAGGCGTGATGGGCCGACTCTGGAGAGCGTTCCGGTTCCCGCTCGCAGCCAGAGTAGTCTTCTTCTTCTGCCTCCCAGTCCTCAAGTTCTCGCTTGGGACGGGTCACGGCAGTGGCATAAGGGCCTCTCAGGCTCTCGGCAGGGGTGAACTCCACTTCCTCTCCCTCGCGGAGGCTGTGCTGATAGGAAGGGAGGTAGTCTCTCTTGACAGACCTTCTATTAACATATAGGTCTCTGCCAGTCAGGTAATCTTGGATGAACCCGTAGCCACGGGTTTTGTCAAAGGACACCACCACTCCCTTTCTCCTTTCCAGGCGGGGTTGGGTGTTGGTGTGTCGTTCATGAATTGTCTTGGTCAACTCTTCATAGTAGATCTTGGTCTTGGTATTTCGCTTTATTGCGGCCTCCCGGATCTCCGCCATGAGTGAGGACCATTTGAAAGAGGGCTGAAAGAAGTCTCTCCACGAGCCATAGCAGGGCTCTGGTTCTTTCTCCCTTGGGCGGCAGGCGGGTTTCTCCGGTCCCGGAGAGTAGGCCGGTGGAGCCTCCTCTGGCTCTACACCAATATCAGACATCTCTGGTATGTCAGGCGCGGACGCTGCAGCAACGCTCTGTTCACTTTCCAACATGCTCGATCCTTCTCTGGAGAGCGATAGGGTCGCGTCAATTAAATCAGCCAGCTCCTCCCCTTGCACTGGGAGGCCGCCCCCCAGGTATTCCAGTATATGGAAGGCGGTGTCCATGCTGGCAGACATGCAAATGTCCAGATAAGCAGTCGCGCCTGACCTTGAACTCCTTCCCGCTATTGCCTCAGAAAGGCGCCAATTTTTCCCGCCTTTTCGGGATGAAGATGACGCAGCAGTTATTTCAGCAAGCTCAGCGGCCATCTTTAGCAAGAAACGCTGTCTATTCACTGACAGCAAGCAGGATGATGAAAAGTCTACAAAACCACACTCCAATGTGGCGATTTTCTTCCTCTTAGTAGCGCAACACTGCACAGCGCTTTTTAGAGGTTTTAGGAACACTTTTGGTATGATTTTCAGTTCACAAAGTCCACTTTAAATAAACAGGCAACTTGTCACTTTGGTCACAGGGCAACTGTATAAGGCACAAAGTTCATGCTTCTTGCACTAGAAAGCGTGCGTATCCTGTTCGTGACGCCAAAAGAGAGGTGCAGCGTACTCAAGTTGTGTGTAGAAATGTGTTCCTGGGTGTAGTAGTGCAATAAACACTAACCTGAGACGGCTGACTCTCTGCATAGGCAGGTGATGGTAGGAAAATGTTCGTGACGCCAGTGCCAATTAAACGGTGGCACGCCGTTTGCTGATAGCAGGAATAAATGAGGAACACCGTGATGTTAAAACAGAACTCCAACTTTAGTAGTTTTAAATATAGAGACATTCACGGAAGCGCAGTTCCTTTGCATACAGTCGATTTTTCAATACGGTTGATGCAGGCAATACAGATTGAGCAAGGTGACTACAGAGTGTTAAACACACACAGGACTTGCAGTACAGGAGCTTGCACTCTATCTCTGACTGATCCTGGAACATAGCAAATCTTCTCCAAGGCCCAATACCTTAACTCTGGCGTATATCCTTGGTTTTAGCTTTATAAAGTACCTCCTCTGTTATCTTGAGTACCTCTTGCTTTTCTGCGCTTTTGCCTCTGTCTCTCTCCCTCTTTCCTCAGACTCTAGAAGCTTCTGAACGGTGGTCTTCCTGCTTCTGCATATATATATATTCAGGAGGGGAACCTTCTCCTTGGATTCGGAACCCGGTTACAGGGACTGCAATACCCTCTCCTGGTCCGCAGGCTTCAGGCCTGGACTTGTCTCTGACATAGTCTAAGCTCCAGCTTCAGACTACAGGCTGCAGCTTTAGACAGACACTTAGACTAGACTCCCTCTCACTTCCCTGACTGGGCCTTATATAAACTAGGGCTCTCTAGCTCCCTCTAGTGACTAGAAGCTGGAATGACACCCCTAGCAGGCCTGTACATGCAAGTATAATAGTAACAGGGAAATACATAACATTACATTACATGACAATTTATAAAGATGACATATACCAACTTCCCCATAAATAAGGGGGGGACGACAGCACACCAAGTGACACTTTTGTAGTGACGGGCATTACAGTCCCCGTACACTACATCATAGCAGAGAATCAGGCTTCACGTCACCCACCACTGGAACAGGCCACTGTCACATATTTAGGCCCCGGCACCCAGACAGAGGAGAGAGGTCCCGTAACAGAGAATCTGGCCTTATGTCAGCGCAGAATCTGTCTTCATGTCATAGCAGAGAATCAGGCTTCACGTCACCCACCACTGGAACAGGCCACTGTCACACATTTAGGCCCAGGCACCCAGACAGAGGAGAGGTTCATTCAACTTTGGGTTGCCCCACAATATAATGGTAAAATGAAAATAAAAATAGGATTGAATGAGGAAGTGCCCTGGAGTAGAATAATATATTGTTAAGGGGAGGTAGTTAATATCTAATCTGCACAAGGGATGGACAGGTCCTGTGGGATCCATGCCTGGTTCATTTTTATGAATGTCAGCTTGTCCACATTGGCTGTAGACAGGCGGCTGCGTTTGTCTGTAATGACGCCCCCTGCCGTGCTGAATACACGTTCAGACAAAACGCTGGCCGCCGGGCAGGCCAGCACCTCCAAGGCATAAAAGGCTAGCTCTGGCCACGTGGACAATTTGGAGACCCATTAGTTGAATGGGGCCGAACCATCAGTCAGTACGTGGAGGGGTGTGCACAGGTACTGTTCCACCATGTTAGTGAAATGTTGCCTCCTGCTAACACGTTCCGCATCAGGTGGTGGTGCAGTTAGCTGTGGCGTGGTGACAAAACTTTTCCACATCTCTGCCATGCTAACCCTGCCCTCAGAGGAGCTGGCCGTGACACAGCTGCGTTGGCGACCTCTTGCTCCTCCTCTGCCTTCGCCTTGGGCTTCCACTGGTTCCCCTGTGACATTTGGGAATGCTCTCAGTAGCGCGTCTACCAACGTGCGCTAGTACTCGCGCATCTTCCTATCACGCTCCAGTGTAGGAAGTAAGGTGGGCACATTGTCTTTGTACCGGGGATCCAGCAGGGTGGCAACCCAGTAGTCCGCACACGTTAAAATGTGGGCAACTCTGCTGTCGTTGCGCAGGCACTGCAGCATGTAGTCGCTCATGTGTGCCAGGCTGCCCAGAGGTAAGGACAAGCTGTCTTCTGTGGGAGGCGTATCGTCATCGTCCTGTGTTTCCCCCCAGCCACGCACCAGTGATGGGCCCGAGCTGCTTTGGGTGCCACCCCGCTGTGAACATGCTTCATCCTCATCCTCCTCCACCTCCTCCTCATCCTCGTCCTCCTCGTCCTCCAGTAGTGGGCCCTGTCTGGCCACATTTGTACCTGGCCTCTGGTGTTGCAAAAAACCTCCCCCTGAGTCACTTTGAAGAGACTGGCCTGAAAGTGCTAAAAATGACCCCTCTTCCTCCTCTTCCTCCTGGGCCACCTCCTCTTCCATCATCGCCCTAAGTGTTTTCTCAAGAAGACATAGAAGTGGTATTGTAACGCTGATAACGGCGTCATCGCCACTGGCCATGTTGGTGGAGTACTCGAAACAACGCAACAGGGCACACAGGTCTCGCATGGAGGCCCAGTCATTGGTGGTGAAGTGGGTCTGATCCGCAGTGCGACTGACCCGTGCGTGCTGCAGCTGAAACTCCACTATGGCCTGCTGCTGCTCGCACAGTCTGTCCAGCATATGCATCATCAGAGACGTGCTGAGGTGGTATTCCCATGTCCTCATCATCAGGAAACATAAGTGGTTGTGCGTTAGTGCATTCTATCTCTTCTACCCCTGGGGAAGGGCTAGGTGGATGCCCTTGGGAAACCCTGGCAGCAGAGTCTTCAAACAGCATAAGAGACTGCTGCATAACTTGAGGCTCAGACAGTTTCCCTGATATGCATGGGGGTGATGTGACAGACTGATGGGCTTGGTTTTCATGCGCCATCTGTGCGCTTTCTGCAGAAGACTGGGTGGGAGATAATGTGAACGTGCTGGATGCACTGTCAGCCACCCAATTGACTAATGCCTGTACCTGCTCAGGCCTTACCATCCTTAAAACTGCATTGGGCCCCACCAAATATCCCTGTAAATTCTGGCGGCTACTGGGACCTGAGGTAGTTGGTACACTAGGGCGTGTGGCTGTGGCAGAACGGCAACGTCCTCTCCAAGCACCAGAGGGTCCACTAACACCACCACGACCATGTCCACGTCTGCGTCCGCGTCCCTTATTAGATGTTTTCCTCATTGTTCCCGTTCACCACAATTTTGAGAATGGCAAATTTGGGAATTGTTTTTCAACCCAGAACAGAAAATGTGCTTTTACGGTCACTACAAATAACTTGACCAGCTAAAACAGTACAGATTTGGTTGAATAGAAATGTGAGGCCTGTTTTTTTTTTGCGCTGTGTGACAGGTATAGGTTTAATCACAGAATTAGACTTCTATCTGCACGGTAGCGTGTGTCTTAGGTTTTTCTGAATGACACTATCAGCACCTTCAATGTAAGATATCCTTTTTGGGATAGATTTCAAGTAGGCCTCATATAGCAGAAACTAGTTATTTTGAGAATGGCAAATTTGGGAATAGTTTTTCAACCCAGAACAAAAAGTGTGCTTTTACGGTCACTACAAATAACTTGACCAGCTAAAACAGTACAGATTTGGTTGAATAGAAATGTGAGGCCTGTTTTTTTTTTTGCGCTGTGTGACAGGTATAGGTTTAATCACAGAATTAGACTTCTATCTGCACGGTAGCGTGTGTCTTAGGTTTTTCTGAATGACACTATCAGCACCTTCAATGTAAGATATCCTTTTTGGGATAGATTTCAAGTAGGCCTCATATAGCAGAAACTAGTTATTTTGAGAATGGCAAATTTGGGAATAGTTTTTCAACCCAGAACAAAAAGTGTGCTTTTACGGTCACTACAAATAACTTGACCAGCTAAAACAGTACAGATTTGGTTGAATAGAAATGTGAGGCCTGTTTTTTTTTTGCGCTGTGTGACAGGTATAGGTTTAATCACAGAATTAGACTTCTATCTGCACGGTAGCGTGTGTCTTAGGTTTTTCTGAATGACACTATCAGCACCTTCAATGTAAGATATCCTTTTTGGGATAGATTTCAAGTAGGCCTCATATAGCAGAAACTAGTTATTTTGAGAATGGCAAATTTGGGAATAGTTTTTCAACCCAGAACAAAAAGTGTGCTTTTACGGTCACTACAAATAACTTGACCAGCTAAAACAGTACAGATTTGGTTGAATAGAAATGTGAGGCCTGTTTTTTTTTTGCGCTGTGTGACAGGTATAGGTTTAATCACAGAATTAGACTTCTATCTGCACGGTAGCGTGTGTCTTAGGTTTTTCTGAATGACACTATCAGCACCTTCAATGTAAGATATCCTTTTTGGGATAGATTTCAAGTAGGCCTCATATAGCATAAACTAGTTATTTTGAGAATGGCAAATTTGGGAATAGTTTTTCAACCCAGAACAAAAAGTGTGCTTTTACGGTCACTACAAATAACTTGACCAGCTAAAACAGTACAGATTTGGTTGAATAGAAATGTGAGGCCTGGTTTTTTTTTTGCGCTGTGTGACAGGTATAGGTTTAATCACAGAATTAGACTTCTATCTGCACGGTAGCGTGTGTCTTAGGTTTTTCTGAATGACACTATCAGCACCTTCAATGTAAGATATCCTTTTTGGGATAGATTTCAAGTAGGCCTCATATAGCAGAAACTAGTTATTTTGAGAATGGCAAATTTGGGAATAGTTTTTCAACCCAGAACAAAAAGTGTGCTTTTACGGTCACTACAAATAACTTGACCAGCTAAAACAGTACAGATTTGGTTGAATAGAAATGTGAGGCCTGGTTTTTTTTTGCGCTGTGTGACAGGTATAGGTTTAATCACAGAATTAGACTTCTATCTGCACGGTAGCGTGTGTCTTAGGTTTTTCTGAATGACACTATCAGCACCTTCAATGTAAGATATCCTTTTTGGGATAGATTTCAAGTAGGCCTCATATAGCAGAAACTAGTTACTTTGAGAATGGCAAATTTGGGAATAGTTTTTCAACCCAGAACAAAAAGTGTTCTTTTACGGTCACTACAAATAACTTGACCAGCTAAAACAGTACAGATTTGGTTGAATAGAAATGTGAGGCCTGTTTTTTTTTTTGCGCTGTGTGACAGGTATAGGTTTAATCACAGAATTAGACTTCTATCTGCACGGTAGCGTGTGTCTTAGGTTTTTCTGAATGACACTATCAGCACCTTCAATGTAAGATATCCTTTTTGGGATAGATTTCAAGTAGGCCTCATATAGCAGAAACTAGTTATTTTGAGAATGGCAAATTTGGGAATAGTTTTTCAACCCAGAACAAAAAGTGTGCTTTTACGGTCACTACAAATAACTTGACCAGCTAAAACAGTACAGATTTGGTTGAATAGAAATGTGAGGCCTGTTTTTTTTTTTGCGCTGTGTGACAGGTATAGGTTTAATCACAGAATTAGACTTCTATCTGCACGGTAGCGTGTGTCTTAGGTTTTTCTGAATGACACTATCAGCACCTTCAATGTAAGATATCCTTTTTGGGATAGATTTCAAGTAGGCCTCATATAGCAGAAACTAGTTACTTTGAGAATGGCAAATTTGGGAATAGTTTTTCAACCCAGAACAAAAAGTGTTCTTTTACGGTCACTACAAATAACTTGACCAGCTAAAACAGTACAGATTTGGTTGAATAGAAATGTGAGGCCTGTTTTTTTTTTTGCGCTGTGTGACAGGTATAGGTTTAATCACAGAATTAGACTTCTATCTGCACGGTAGCGTGTTTCTTAGGTTTTTCTGAATGACACTATCAGCACCTTCAATGTAAGATATCCTTTTTGGGATAGATTTCAAGTAGGCCTCATATAGCAGAAACTAGTTATTTTGAGAATGGCAAATTTGGGAATAGTTTTTCAACCCAGAACAAAAAGTGTGCTTTTACGGTCACTACAAATAACTTGACCAGCTAAAACAGTACAGATTTGGTTGAATAGAAATGTGAGGCCTGTTTTTTTTTTGCGCTGTGTGACAGGTATAGGTTTAATCACAGAATTAGACTTCTATCTGCACGGTAGCGTGTGTCTTAGGTTTTTCTGAATGACACTATCAGCACCTTCAATGTAAGATATCCTTTTTGGGATAGATTTCAAGTAGGCCTCATATAGCAGAAACTAGTTATTTTGAGAATGGCAAATTTGGGAATAGTTTTTCAACCCAGAACAAAAAGTGTGCTTTTACGGTCACTACAAATAACTTGACCAGCTAAAACAGTACAGATTTGGTTGAATAGAAATGTGAGGCCTGTTTTTTTTTTTGCGCTGTGTGACAGGTATAGGTTTAATCACAGAATTAGACTTCTATCTGCACGGTAGCGTGTGTCTTAGGTTTTTCTGAATGACACTATCAGCACCTTCAATGTAAGATATCCTTTTTGGGATAGATTTCAAGTAGGCCTCATATAGCAGAAACTAGTTATTTTGAGAATGGCAAATTTGGGAATAGTTTTTCAACCCAGAACAAAAAGTGTTCTTTTACGGTCACTACAAATAACTTGACCAGCTAAAACAGTACAGATTTGGTTGAATAGAAATGTGAGGCCTGTTTTTTTTTTGCGCTGTGTGACAGGTATAGGTTTAATCACAGAATTAGACTTCTATCTGCACGGTAGCGTGTGTCTTAGGTTTTTCTGAATGACACTATCAGCACCTTCAATGTAAGATATCCTTTTTGGGATAGATTTCAAGTAGGCCTCATATAGCAGAAACTAGTTATTTTGAGAATGGCAAATTTGGGAATAGTTTTTCAACCCAGAACAAAAAGTGTGCTTTTACGGTCACTACAAATAACTTGACCAGCTAAAACAGTACAGATTTGGTTGAATAGAAATGTGAGGCCTGTTTTTTTTTTTGCGCTGTGTGACAGGTATAGGTTTAATCACAGAATTAGACTTCTATCTGCACGGTAGCGTGTGTCTTAGGTTTTTCTGAATGACACTATCAGCACCTTCAATGTAAGATATCCTTTTTGGGATAGATTTCAAGTAGGCCTCATATAGCAGAAACTAGTTACTTTGAGAATGGCAAATTTGGGAATAGTTTTTCAACCCAGAACAAAAAGTGTTCTTTTACGGTCACTACAAATAACTTGACCAGCTAAAACAGTACAGATTTGGTTGAATAGAAATGTGAGGCCTGTTTTTTTTTTTGCGCTGTGTGACAGGTATAGGTTTAATCACAGAATTAGACTTCTATCTGCACGGTAGCGTGTTTCTTAGGTTTTTCTGAATGACACTATCAGCACCTTCAATGTAAGATATCCTTTTTGGGATAGATTTCAAGTAGGCCTCATATAGCAGAAACTAGTTATTTTGAGAATGGCAAATTTGGGAATAGTTTTTCAACCCAGAACAAAAAGTGTTCTTTTACGGTCACTACAAATAACTTGACCAGCTAAAACAGTACAGATTTGGTTGAATAGAAATGTGAGGCCTGTTTTTTTTTTTGCGCTGTGTGACAGGTATAGGTTTAATCACAGAATTAGACTTCTATCTGCACGGTAGCGTGTGTCTTAGGTTTTTCTGAATGACACTATCAGCACCTTCAATGTAAGATATCCTTTTTGGGATAGATTTCAAGTAGGCCTCATATAGCAGAAACTAGTTATTTTGAGAATGGCAAATTTGGGAATAGTTTTTCAACCCAGAACAAAAAGTGTGCTTTTACGGTCACTACAAATAACTTGACCAGCTAAAACAGTACAGATTTGGTTGAATAGAAATGTGAGGCCTGTTTTTTTTTTGCGCTGTGTGACAGGTATAGGTTTAATCACAGAATTAGACTTCTATCTGCACGGTAGCGTGTGTCTTAGGTTTTTCTGAATGACACTATCAGCACCTTCAATGTAAGATATCCTTTTTGGGATAGATTTCAAGTAGGCCTCATATAGCAGAAACTAGTTACTTTGAGAATGGCAAATTTGGGAATAGTTTTTCAACCCAGAACAAAAAGTGTTCTTTTACGGTCACTACAAATAACTTGACCAGCTAAAACAGTACAGATTTGGTTGAATAGAAATGTGAGGCCTGTTTTTTTTTTTGCGCTGTGTGACAGGTATAGGTTTAATCACAGAATTAGACTTCTATCTGCACGGTAGCGTGTTTCTTAGGTTTTTCTGAATGACACTATCAGCACCTTCAATGTAAGATATCCTTTTTGGGATAGATTTCAAGTAGGCCTCATATAGCAGAAACTAGTTATTTTGAGAATGGCAAATTTAGGAATAGTTTTTCAACCCAGAACAAAAAGTGTGCTTTTACGGTCACTACAAATAACTTGACCAGCTAAAACAATACAGATTTGGTTGAATAGAAATGTGAGGCCTGTTTTTTTTTTGCGCTGTGTGACAGGTATAGGTTTAATCACAGAATTAGACTTCTATCTGCACGGTAGCGTGTGTCTTAGGTTTTTCTGAATGACACTATCAGCACCTTCAATGTAAGATATCCTTTTGGGATAGATTTCAAGTAGGCCTCATATAGCAGAAACTAGTTACTTTGAGAATGGCAAATTTGGGAATAGTTTTTCAACCCAGAACAAAAAGTGTTCTTTTACGGTCACTACAAATAACTTGACCAGCTAAAACAGTACAGATTTGGTTGAATAGAAATGTGAGGCCTGTTTTTTTTTTTGCGCTGTGTGACAGGTATAGGTTTAATCACAGAATTAGACTTCTATCTGCACGGTAGCGTGTGTCTTAGGTTTTTCTGAATGACACTATCAGCACCTTCAATGTAAGATATCCTTTTTGGGATAGATTTCAAGTAGGCCTCATATAGCAGAAACTAGTTATTTTGAGAATGGCAAATTTGGGAATAGTTTTTCAACCCAGAACAAAAAGTGTGCTTTTACGGTCACTACAAATAACTTGACCAGCTAAAACAGTACAGATTTGGTTGAATAGAAATGTGAGGCCTGTTTTTTTTTTTTGCGCTGTGTGACAGGTATAGGTTTAATCACAGAATTAGACTTCTATCTGCACGGTAGCGTGTGTCTTAGGTTTTTCTGAATGACACTATCAGCACCTTCAATGTAAGATATCCTTTTTGGGATAGATTTCAAGTAGGCCTCATATAGCAGAAACTAGTTATTTTGAGAATGGCAAATTTGGGAATAGTTTTTCAACCCAGAACAAAAAGTGTTCTTTTACGGTCACTACAAATAACTTGACCAGCTAAAACAGTACAGATTTGGTTGAATAGAAATGTGAGGCCTGTTTTTTTTTTTTGCGCTGTGTGACAGGTATAGGTTTAATCACAGAATTAGACTTCTATCTGCACGGTAGCGTGTGTCTTAGGTTTTTCTGAATGACACTATCAGCACCTTCAATGTAAGATATCCTTTTTGGGATAGATTTCAAGTAGGCCTCATATAGCAGAAACTAGTTATTTTGAGAATGGCAAATTTGGGAATAGTTTTTCAACCCAGAACAAAAAGTGTGCTTTTACGGTCACTACAAATAACTTGACCAGCTAAGACAGTACAGATTTGGTTGAATAGAAATGTGAGGCCTGTTTTTTTTTTGCGCTGTGTGACAGGTATAGGTTTAATCACAGAATTAGACTTCTATCTGCACGGTAGCGTGTGTCTTAGGTTTTTCTGAATGACACTATCAGCACCTTCAATGTAAGATATCCTTTTTGGGATAGATTTCAAGTAGGCCTCATATAGCAGAAACTAGTTACTTTGAGAATGGCAAATTTGGGAATAGTTTTTCAACCCAGAACAAAAAGTGTTCTTTTACGGTCACTACAAATAACTTGACCAGCTAAAACAGTACAGATTTGGTTGAATAGAAATGTGAGGCCTGTTTTTTTTTTTGCGCTGTGTGACAGGTATAGGTTTAATCACAGAATTAGACTTCTATCTGCACGGTAGCGTGTGTCTTAGGTTTTTCTGAATGACACTATCAGCACCTTCAATGTAAGATATCCTTTTTGGGATAGATTTCAAGTAGGCCTCATATAGCAGAAACTAGTTATTTTGAGAATGGCAAATTTGGGAATAGTTTTTCAACCCAGAACAAAAACTGTGCTTTTACAGTCACTACAAATAACTTGACCAGCTAAAACAGTACAGATTTGGTTGAATAGAAATGTGAGGCCTGTTTTTTTTTTTGCGCTGTGTGACAGGTATAGGTTTAATCACAGAATTAGACTTCTATCTGCACGGTAGCGTGTGTCTTAGGTTTTTCTGAATGACACTATCAGCACCTTCAATGTAAGATATCCTTTTTGGGATAGATTTCAAGTAGGCCTCATATAGCAGAAACTAGTTACTTTGAGAATGGCAAATTTGGGAATAGTTTTTCAACCCAGAACAAAAAGTGTTCTTTTACGGTCACTACAAATAACTTGACCAGCTAAAACAGTACAGATTTGGTTGAATAGAAATGTGAGGCCTGTTTTTTTTTTTGCGCTGTGTGACAGGTATAGGTTTAATCACAGAATTAGACTTCTATCTGCACGGTAGCGTGTTTCTTAGGTTTTTCTGAATGACACTATCAGCACCTTCAATGTAAGATATCCTTTTTGGGATAGATTTCAAGTAGGCCTCATATAGCAGAAACTAGTTATTTTGAGAATGGCAAATTTGGGAATAGTTTTTCAACCCAGAACAAAAAGTGTGCTTTTACGGTCACTACAAATAACTTGACCAGCTAAAACAGTACAGATTTGGTTGAATAGAAATGTGAGGCCTGGTTTTTTTTTTGCGCTGTGTGACAGGTATAGGTTTAATCACAGAATTAGACTTCTATCTGCACGGTAGCGTGTGTCTTAGGTTTTTCTGAATGACACTATCAGCACCTTCAATGTAAGATATCCTTTTTGGGATAGATTTCAAGTAGGCCTCATATAGCAGAAACTAGTTACTTTGAGAATGGCAAATTTGGGAATAGTTTTTCAACCCAGAACAAAAAGTGTTCTTTTACGGTCACTACAAATAACTTGACCAGCTAAAACAGTACAGATTTGGTTGAATAGAAATGTGAGGCCTGTTTTTTTTTTTGCGCTGTGTGACAGGTATAGGTTTTATCACAGAATTAGACTTCTATCTGCACGGTAGCGTGTGTCTTAGGTTTTTCTGAATGACACTATCAGCACCTTCAATGTAAGATATCCTTTTTGGGATAGATTTCAAGTAGGCCTCATATAGCAGAAACTAGTTATTTTGAGAATGGCAAATTTGGGAATAGTTTTTCAACCCAGAACAAAAAGTGTGCTTTTACGGTCACTACAAATAACTTGACCAGCTAAAACAGTACAGATTTGGTTGAATAGAAATGTGAGGCCTGTTTTTTTTTTGCGCTGTGTGACAGGTATAGGTTTAATCACAGAATTAGACTTCTATCTGCACGGTAGCGTGTGTCTTAGGTTTTTCTGAATGACACTATCAGCACCTTCAATGTAAGATATCCTTTTTGGGATAGATTTCAAGTAGGCCTCATATAGCAGAAACTAGTTACTTTGAGAATGGCAAATTTGGGAATAGTTTTTCAACCCAGAACAAAAAGTGTTCTTTTACGGTCACTACAAATAACTTGACCAGCTAAAACAGTACAGATTTGGTTGAATAGAAATGTGAGGCCTGTTTTTTTTTTTGCGCTGTGTGACAGGTATAGGTTTAATCACAGAATTAGACTTCTATCTGCACGGTAGCGTGTTTCTTAGGTTTTTCTGAATGACACTATCAGCACCTTCAATGTAAGATATCCTTTTTGGGATAGATTTCAAGTAGGCCTCATATAGCAGAAACTAGTTACTTTGAGAATGGCAAATTTGGGAATAGTTTTTCAACCCAGAACAAAAAGTGTGCTTTTACGGTCACTACAAATAACTTGACCAGCTAAAACAGTACAGATTTGGTTGAATAGAAATGTGAGGCCTGTTTTTTTTTTTGCGCTGTGTGACAGGTATAGGTTTAATCACAGAATTAGACTTCTATCTGCACGGTAGCGTGTGTCTTAGGTTTTTCTGAATGACACTATCAGCACCTTCAATGTAAGATATCCTTTTTGGGATAGATTTCAAGTAGGCCTCATATAGCAGAAACTAGTTATTTTGAGAATGGCAAATTTGGGAATAGTTTTTCAACCCAGAACAAAAAGTGTGCTTTTACGGTCACTACAAATAACTTGACCAGCTAAAACAGTACAGATTTGGTTGAATAGAAATGTGAGGCCTGTTTTTTTTTTTGCGCTGTGTGACAGGTATAGGTTTAATCACAGAATTAGACTTCTATCTGCACGGTAGCGTGTGTCTTAGGTTTTTCTGAATGACACTATCAGCACCTTCAATGTAAGATATCCTTTTTGGGATAGATTTCAAGTAGGCCTCATATAGCAGAAACTAGTTATTTTGAGAATGGCAAATTTGGGAATAGTTTTTCAACCCAGAACAAAAAGTGTGCTTTTACGGTCACTACAAATAACTTGACCAGCTAAAACAGTACAGATTTGGTTGAATAGAAATGTGAGGCCTGTTTTTTTTTTGCGCTGTGTGACAGGTATAGGTTTAATCACAGAATTAGACTTCTATCTGCACGGTAGCGTGTGTCTTAGGTTTTTCTGAATGACACTATCAGCACCTTCAATGTAAGATATCCTTTTTGGGATAGATTTCAAGTAGGCCTCATATAGCAGAAACTAGTTATTTTGAGAATGGCAAATTTGGGAATAGTTTTTCAACCCAGAACAAAAAGTGTTCTTTTACGGTCACTACAAATAACTTGACCCGCTAAAACAGTACAAATTTGGTTGAATAGAAATGTCAGGTCTATTTTTTTAGGCGCTGGGTGACAGGCTCAACTTGCCCCTGATGTAGTATATGGCCAAAAAATAACCACACTATTGATGGTTAAATGCACTTGGGTGACACAGGCTCAGCCTGCACCAGATGTAGTATATGGCCAAAAAATAACCAGACTGTTGATGGTTAAATGCACTTCGGTGACACAGGCTCAGCCTGCAGCTGATGTAGTATATGGCCAAAAAATAACCAGACTGTTGATGGTTAAATGCACTTCGGTGACACAGGCTCAGCCTGCAGCTGATGTAGGATATAGCACAAAATAACCACACTATTGATGGTTAAATACACTTGGTGATAGCTTGTGCTGGCGCAACACAAGCCACAAAATGGCCGCCGATCACCCCAGAAAAAAGTGATCTAAAAACGCTCTGGGCAGCCTCAAAAAAGTGAGCAAGTCGATATTAGCACTTCAATGATCCACAGCTGCAGATCGATCACAGAATGAAGTCTTTTGGAGGAGTTAATCTGCCTAATCTCGCCCTAACGTCGCAGCTGCAACCTCTCCCTATGCTTGAATCAGCAGAGTGACGTGCAGCGCTACGTGACCCAAGCTTATATAGAGGCTGGGTCACATGCTGCACTGGCCAATCACAGCCATGCCAATAGTAGGCAAGGCTGTGATGGCCTCTTGGGGCAAGTAGTATGACGCTTGTTGATTGGCTGCTTTGCAGCCTTTCAAAAAACGCCAAGAAAGCGCCGAACACCGAACCCGGACTTTTACGAAAATGTTCGGGTTCGGGTCCGTGTCACGGACACCCCAAAATTCGGTACGAACCCGAACTATACAGTTCGGGTTCGCTCATCCCTAATCCTGACGCAACCTTGGCCACCAAAAACGACGAGACAATATCTCCAAAAACGACGAGACAAGCAAGGTGCCCAGCAAGTGCCGAATTATGATGTTCCTTTAATAATTCGAGACGCAGGTTTAACGGTACAAACAATTTCTCTAACACCTTCCCCTCCAGAACAGAGTGTACAGCAGAGACAACCACTCCTCTTTGTAGAATGGGTACCGAATCACTCACATTACCCCCTCCAGGGAAACTACGAGATAATGCATCCGCCTTAGTATTTTTTGCCCCAGGACGATAGGTAATAAAAAAGTTTACCCTGGTAAAAAATAGCGACCACCTAGCTTGTCTAGGGGTGAGACGCTTAGCTGATTCGAGGTACAGAAGGTTTTTGTGGTCTGTAATCACCGTGACGGGGTGGACTGCCCCCTCTAAAAAGTGACGCCATTCTTCAAACGCTAGTTTAATAGCTAATAGTTCCCGAATTGCCAATATCATAGTTCTTCTCCGCTGCAGATAGTTTTTAAGAAAAGAAAGTACAAAGACGCCATTTGCCCTGAGACGGACCCTGGGACAGTACAGCCCCCACTCCCACCTCTGACGCATCTACTTCAACAATAAAAGGCTGGGAGACATCCGGTTGGATTAGTACAGGTGCCGAGGTAAACCTCTCTTTTAGAAAGGAAAAAGCAATTTTAGCGGCGTCAGACCATTTAGAAAAATCAGTCCCCTTCCTAGTCATGTCAGTAAGGAGTTTGACAATCACCGAATAATTTTTAATGAACTTTCTATAGAAATTTGCGAAGCCCAAGAACCGTTGCAGTGCTTTGAGGTTCTCAGGAAGATACCAATCTAAAATTGCCTGGACCTTCCCAGGATCCATACGGAAACCTGAAGCAGATAATAAATAACCTAGGAACTGTATTTCCTGAACGGCGAAGACACACTTTTCAATTTTCGCATATAATTTATTCGTCCGTAGGACCTGCAGTACCTGTTTGACATGCACCTCATCAGGGCCGGACTGGGGATAAAAACCAGCCCTGGAAAAAGTTGCACACTAGCCCCACAGCATTGCATCATTATTTACTTGTTTATAATAGGAGAAAGCATTCATTTTAAAACACGTGTGTAAACACGAATATGAACTTTGCCCCACGATAGCTCTTTTGTAGAACCCCCATAAAAACTTACAGTTACTTGACTTGGCCCTTGGGGATCTCGGACGCCACTTCCACACTTTGGCCGGGGGCTCGGCGGAGCTGATGTTGTGCTTTATCCTAATGAGAAAGATTTCATAATAAGGATTTGGAGAAGGGGAAGAGGGATAGCAGAGCAGGGGGAGGCTGGTGCTGCTACTAGGGGGTCATACCATGGGGGAGTAATAAAGCCCACCATAATGCCCCCCCAGTAGTAATAATTCTCCTTATAATATGCAAAACATACCGCTTTGTAATGCCCCCAGTTGAGCTAATGTTCCCATAATGTGCCAATATAAAATACCCCTTCTCAGTGCCCCCGTAGATGACCCCCATAGTGCTCCCCCCTTCCCCATAGTACCCACCATAATGTGTCCCAGTATAAAATGCCCCTATACAGAGCCCCCCATATAAAATATCTTCTTTTTAGCCTCAGTAGATGCCCCTATAGTGCCCCCCAATAATCTGCAGTAAGATGTGCCCCCATAGATGCCCCCAATCATGTGCCAGTAATAAGAGCCCCCCCACCATCATGTGCCAGTAGCCAGAGCCCCCCATATCATGTGTCAGTAGCCAGAGCCCCCCATATCATGTGCCAGTAGCCAGAGTGCCCCCAATCATGTGCCAGAAATAAGAGCCCCCCCACCATCATGTGCCAGTAGCCAGAGCCCCCCATATGTGCCAGTAGCCAGAGCCCCCCCATATCATGTGCCAGTAGCCAGAGTGCCCCCATATCATGTGCCAGTAGCCAGAGTGCCCCCATATCATGTGCTAGTAGCCCCCCCATATCATGTGCCAGTAGCCCCCCTTATGTGCCAGTAGCCCCCCTTATGTGCCAGTAGCCCCCCTTATGTGCCAATAGCCCCCTTATGTGCCAATAGCCCCCTTATGGGCCAGTAGCCTCCCTTCTGGGCCAGTAGCCCCCCTTATGTGCCAGTAGTCCCCTTATGTGCCAGTAGCGCCCTTATGTGCCAGTAGCCCCCTTATCATGTGTCAGTAGCCCCCCTTATCATGTGCCAGTAGCCCCCCTTATGTGCCAGTAGCCCCCCTTATCATGTGCCAGTAGCCCCCCTTATCATGTGCCAGAGCCCCCCCACCATCATGTGCCAGTAGCCAGAGCCCCCCATATCATGTGCCAGTAGCCAGAGCCCCCCCATATCATGTGCCAGTAGCCAGAGCCCCCCCATATCATGTGCCAGTAGCCAGAGCCCCCCCCCCCCCATATCATGTGCCAGTAGCCAGAGCCCCCCCATATCATCATGTGCCAGTAGCCAGAGTGCCCCCATATCATGTGCCAGTAGCCAGAGTGCCCCCATATCATCATGTGCCAGTAGCCAGAGTGCCCCCATATCATCATGTGCCAGTAGCCAGAGTGCCCCATATCATCATGTGCCAGTAGCCAGAGTGCCCCCATATCATGTGCCAGTAGCCCCCCCATATCATGTGCCAGTAGCCCCCCATATCATGTGCCAGTAGCCCCCCTTATCATGTGCCAGCCCAGTAGTCCCTCCTTATCATGTGCCAGCCCAGCCCAGTAGCCCCCCTTATGTGCCAGCCCAGCCCAGTAGTCCCCCCTTATCATGTGCCAGCCCAGTAGCCCCCCTTATCATGTGCCAGCCCAGCCCAGTAGTCCCCCCATTATCATGTGCCAGCCCAGTAGCCCCCCTTATCATGTGCCAGCCCAGCCCAGTAGTCCCCCCTTATCATGTGCCAGCCCAGTAGCCCCCATTATCATGTGCCAGCCCAGCCCAGTAGTCCCCCCATTATCATGTGCCAGCCCAGTAGCCCCCCTTATCATGTGCCAGCCCAGCCCAGTAGTCCCCCCATTATCATGTGCCAGCCCAGTAGCCCCCATTATCATGTGCCAGCCCAGCCCAGTAGTCCCCCCTTATCATGTGCCAGCCCAGTAGCCCCCATTATCATGTGCCTGCCCAGTATTGTACCTATATAAAAAAATAAAAAAAAATACTTATACTTACCTCCAGCAATGTGATGCGATGCAGGCCGCCTCTTCCGTCTGTGTCCCTCGCTATACGGCAGTCAGGCGACGCGATGACGTCATCGCGCCGCCTGCACCGGCCTCTGATAGGCTGCCAGCACTAGGCCGGCAGCCTATCAGAGGAACAGGAGGGGACACACCTCTCCCTCCTCTGCCGCAGCACAGGCATCTGTATTGCCGCCCTGAGGACGGCAATACAGATGACTATGGAGATGAGCACTTCCACAATGGAAGCGCTCATCTCCTGCTCTGCCCTGCCGCCGGCCGCGGCCGCCCCCACTTGTCACCAGGGCCGCGGCCTTGCGGCACTCAGGCTTGCCGGCCTACAGGGAAATTTCCCGGTATCCCGGCAGGCCAGTCCGGCCCTGCACCTCATGTGTTTTCAGATCAGACGAATAAATTAAAATATCATCTAGGTATATCACCACAAACCTGCCGATAAGATGACTAAAAATGTCATTAACGAAATGTTGGAAGACAGCAGGAGCATTGGTCAGACCGAAAGGCATGACTAGATTTTCGTAATGCCCCTCAGGGGTGTTAAAAGCTGTCTTCCACTCATCCCCTTCCTTGATACGAATCAGATTGTAGGCCCCCCTAAGATCAAGTTTGGAGAACCACCTAGCACCCGCAATCTGATTGAACAGGTCAGGAATGAGAGGAAGAGGGTATGGGTCTCGGATGGTTATCCGGTTTAGTTCGCGGAAATCTAGGCAAGGACGCAAGACCCCATCTTTCTTTTTAACGAAGAAAAACCCTGCAGCCACGGGTGAAGAAGAGGGTCTGATGTGTCCCTTAGCCAAGCTCTCGGAGATATAATCTTTCATGGCTTGTCTCTCGGGACCCGAAAGATTATATAACCTGGTCTTGGGTAATTTTGCACCGGGAATCAGGTTAACCGGGCAATCATAAGGACGGTGAGGTGGTAACTTCTGGCAACCCTTTTCAGAAAAAAACATCCTCAAAGTCCGAAACAAATGTAGGTAGAGTAGCTATGGAAGCGACTAAGCAATTGCTATTTAAGCAATTTTCTCTACAATGCTCACTCCACTCCAATATCTCCCTGGCCTGCCAATCCACCACTGGATTGTGCGCTACCAACCAGGGAAGACCCAATACCACAGGAGTGGGAAGTCCCTCCAGAACATAACATGAAAGACACTCGTTATGGTGGTCCCCTACCCGAAGGTGTAAGTTATGGACAATGTGAGTGAGGTTTCTCTGAGACAGAGGAGCAGAATCAATAGCGAATATGGGAATAGGTCTCTGTAGCGGACAGAGAGACAAACCCATTGTGCGGGCAAAATGGGCATCTATCAAATTTACCCCTGCTCCACTGTCTAGAAAGAAAGAGATAGTCTCCTTCTTAACACCAAAAACAACAGCTGCTGGCAACACAAATTGAGATGTACGAATGGAGGAAACGTATACCCCCCGGCTGACATCCTCCACACAGCCTGGGGTTAGTAGTTCCGATGGTGTTTTGTTTTTTAGAAAGGAAGGACAGACATTAATGAAATGACCCCTCCCCCCACAGAAAAAACAAACCCCCTGCCTACGGCGAGCCTCAGGAGGACGGACCTGACGAGTAGTTCCTCCTAGCTGCATAGGCTCTTCTAGGTCCGTACAGACTAACTGCTGCTTCGGAGGGGTTATCAATTGCTCAGGATTTTTCAATCTGTTCCTAAGACGTCTATCTATTCTGATAGAAAGGGACATAACAGCATCAAGGGAAAAGGGGGTCTCATACAGCGCAAGCGCATTCTTAACCCTTTCGGATAACCCAGAGCAGAACTGACTTCTGAGAGCCGGGTCGTTCCACTGGGTATCCGTAGCCCACCTACGAAACTCTGAGCAATACTCCTCTGCTGGCCGCTCTCCCAGTAGGAGTCTCCGTAATTTCGACTCAGCCAGGGCGACTCGGTCAGGGTCATCATATATGAGACCCAAGGCCCCAAAAAATTCATCCACTGACCGGAGAGCCTGGGAATTAGTGGGTAAAGAGAACGCCCAGGATTGCGGGTCCCCCTGAAGCAGGGAAGTAACAATCCCCACCCGCTGTTCCTCATTACCAGAGGAGTGCGGGCGCAGCTTAAAATATAACTTACAGGCCTCACGAAACGTCACAAATTTGTCCCTTCCCCCAGAAAATCTGTCAGGAAGAACAACCTTGGGTTCCACAGCAACCTGGTTACCCATAGCAACCGCTGGGCTTGCGGTCTGCTGCAATTGCTGCTGTTGCTGGAGGACCGACGCCTTCAATCCTGTCACCTCCAGATACAGGCCTTGAAGTTGTTTTGTCAAAGCAGCAATAGGATCCATGCTGGATTCTAGATAGGCAGAAGGAAAAGTAAAAATTTTTCATTTTTTTCATTTTTTTCTTTCTACCTACTCAAAATAAGGGCCAGATATAATGTCATGACCGGCGTGCCGATCACATACGTGACGCAAGGGGAGGGAAAAGGGAAGGCCCTGTCCAAGGGAGAGGGAAAGGTGGTGACCCCTAACTCACCTTGAGGCTGGCACCTGACTGCCCTGACGTCCCTAGATGGGTTCCTCACCCGTACGCAGATCACGTGCCTAAACCCTGGCTTTCCCTAAAATGAGCCCTACGTAGTGAATAGGGCGGTGGGAACACTAGTCCGCACCACTAACACTAAAGGAAAGCACCAAGGAGAGGACAGACAATACAGACAAAACATATAATCCCAGGTGGGCGACAACAGCAGACAACAGAAGCCCAACAGGGATCCGGAGGGTAACGCTCTGGAACAACAACCAGGAATCTCAGCTACACAGCTCCAGTGGGTCAGTATAGAAGTCCAGGCAGGAAGCTATATATCTGGCAACCAGAGAAGTGGGAGAGGGGAATATAAGGAGGTTGGGAGTGCTGGACAAGAAACAGCTGAGGAGAAGGAGCTACGGATCCCTGAGTGAGCCAAAAAGGGTTGCAAGGCAAACCCAGAAAGCTACCATTAAGGAACAGCACTATCTTTATACATAGAGCGCGCAGCCACCCGCTGCGACTTCCTGACCCCGGGTATAACGGAGTCAGGCGTGGCTCTTGACACCCTCGTGACAATGGTCCATCACATGATCCATCACCATGGTGTTGGCTCATGTGACGGACCATGTGATGAGCGCAGTGACATTATCACAGGTCCTTTTCCTACTGCACAGCAAAGAAGAAGACAGAAGAGAACCCGGGCCGCGCGAACAAGTAGATGAGGTGAGTTAAATTATTATTTATTTATTGTTAACCCCTCCAGCTCTATTTTACTAAGCATTCTGTATTAAGAATGCTATTATTTTCCCTTATAACCATGTTATAAGGGAAAATAATAAAGATCGGGTCCCCATCCAGATTGTCTCCTAGCAACCGTGCGTGAAAATCGCACCGCATCCGCACTTGCTTGCGGATGCTTGCGATTTTCACGCCGCCCCATTCACTTCTATGGGGCCTGCGTTGCGTGAAAAACAAACAATATAGAGCATGCTGCGATTTTCACGCAATGCACAAGTGATGCGTGAAAATCACCGCTCATGTGCACAGCCCCATAGAAATTAATGGGTCCAGATTCAGTGCGGGTGCAATGCGTTCACCTCACGCATTGCACCCGCACGGAAATCTCACCCATGTGAAAGGGGCCTAAGAGAGAAATGAAAGTTGTTGGTTTCAGAGAATGTAGGAGGAGTTGAAGTTTCTGGGCAAGGAGAGCTGGATTGCTGCGTCCTTGCTGAGGTGTACAGAGAGAGAGTCTGCTGTTGTGGGACAGAGCTACAGGGACTATAAAGTGATTTTTCCTGGCTGCTGTGGGACAGATCATAGTAACATAGTACATAAGGCCGAAAAAAGACATTTGTCCATCCAGTTCGGCCTGTCATCCTGCAAGTTGATCCAGAGGAAGGCAAAAAAAAAACTGTGAGGTAGAAGCCAATTTTCCTCACTTTAGGGGAATAAAAAATTCCTTCCCGACTCCAATCAGGCAATCAGAATATCTCCCTGGATCAACGACTCCTCTCTAGTAGCTATAGCCTGTAATATTATTACACTCCAGAAACACATCCAGGCCCCTCTTGAATTCCTTTATTGTACTCACCATCACCACCTCCTCAGGCAGAGAGTTCCATAGTCTCACTGCTCTTACCGTAAAGAATCCTTTTCTATGTTTGTGTACAAACCTTCTTTCCTCCAAACGCAGAGGATGTCCCCTCGTCACAGTCACAGTCCTGGGGATAAATAGATGATGGGATAGATCTCTGTACTGACCCCTGATATATTTATACATAGTAATTAGATCTCCCCTCAGTCGTCTTTTTTCTAACGTAAATAACCCTAATTTTGATAATCTTTCAGGGTACTGTAGTTGCCCCATTCCAGTTATCACTTTAGTTGCCCTCCTCTGGACCCTCTCCAGCTCTGCTATGTCTGCCTTGTTCACTGGAGCCCAGAACTGTACACAGTACTCCATGTGTGGTCTGACTAATGATTTGTAAAGTAGTAGGAATATGTTCTCATCACGGGCATCTACGCCCCTTTTGATGCAACCCATTATCTTATTGGTCTTGGCAGCAGCTGCCTGACACTGTTTTTTGCAGCTTAGTTTGCTGTTTATTAAAATTCCTAGATCCTTTTCCATGTCAGTGTTACCGAGTGTTTTACCATTTAGTATGTACGGGTGACTTGCATTATTCCTTCCCATGTGCATAACTTTACATTTGTCAGTGTTAAACCTCATCTGCCACTTATCTGCCCAAGCCTGCAATCTATCCAGATCCCTCTGTAGTAGTATACTGTCCTCTTCAGTGTTAATTACTTTACACAGTTTAGTGTCATCTGCGAAAATTGATATTTTACTGTGCAAGCCTTCTACAAGATCATGAATAAATATATTGAAGAGAATAGGGCCCAATACTGACCCCTGAGGTACCACACTAGTGACAGTGACCCAATCTGAGTGTGTACCGTTAATAACCACCCTCTGTTTTCTATCATTGAGCCAGTTACTTACCCACTTACAGACGTTTTCTCCCAGTCCGAGCATTCTCATTTTATATACTAACCTTTTATGTGGTACAGTGTCAAATGCTTTGGAGAAGTCCAGATACACGACATCCATTGATTCGCCGCTGTCAAGTCTTGAACTTACCTCCTCATAGAAACTGATTAAATTAGTTTGACATGACCGATCCCTCACGAAGCCATGCTGATATGGCGTTATTTGCTTATTTCCGTTAAGATGCTCTAACATAGCATCTCTCAGAAAACCTTCAAACAGTTTACCCACAACAGATGTTAAACTTACCGGCCTATAGTTTCCAGGCTCTGTTTTTGGACCCTTTTTGAATATTGGCACCACATTTGCCATGCGACAATCCTGTGGGACATTCCCTGTCAGTATAGAATCTGCAAATATCAGAAATAAGGGTCTGGCTATGACATTACTTAATTCCCTTAGGATACGGGGGTGTATGCCATCCGGTCATGGCGATTTGTCTATTTTAATCTTTTAAGTCGCTGTTGTACTTCTTCCTGGGTCAGACAGGACACTTTTAATGGGGAATTTATTTCAACATTCAGCATTTCATCTGACAGTTTATTTTCCTCAGTGAATACATTGGAGAAAAAAATATTTAACAGCTTTGCTTTCTCCTTGTCGCTCTCTGCGACTCCCCCCTCATTACTCTTTAAAGGGCCGACACCTTCAGATTTATACTTTTTAACATTTATATAATTGAAGAACATTTTAGGGTTAGTTTTACTCTCTTTGGCAATTAATCTCTCGGTCTCTAGTTTGGCCGCTTTTATTTGTTTTTTACATGTTCTATTTTTTTCCTTATAGTTTTTCAGTGCTTCCGTGCTACCCTCCTGTTTTAGTGTTTTATATGCTTTCTTTTTGTCATTTATTGCTTTCTTTACAGTTCTGTTTATCCACATTGGTTTCTTTTTGTTCCTTAACCTTTTATTCCCATACAGTATGTACCTCTCACAATGAGCTTTTAGGATGCTTTTAAAGATATCCCATTTTGTGGCTGTATTTTTATTTGTGAGGACTTTATCCCATTTAGTTAGGCCTATGGCCTCTCTTAGTTGGCTAAATTTAGCTTTTTTGAAGTTTGGTATTTTTGTTCCTCCCTGTAGAAACGCTCTTTTGAATGATAATTGGAAGGTTATTACTTTATGGTCACTATTTCCCAGGTGTCCCCCAACCTGCACGTCTGTTGTTCTGTCAGGTCTATTGGTTAATACTAAGTCCAGTATGGCCGTCCCTCTAGTCGGGTCCTGAACCAGTTGGGAAAGGTAATTGTCTTTGGTTATTGCCAAGAACCTGTTTCCTTTATGAGATATACAAGTTTCAGTTTCCCAGTCTATATCTGGGTAGTTGAAGTCCCCCATAATAACCACCTCATTATGATTTGCTGCCTTGTCTATCTCGTTTAGTAGTAGATTTTCTGTGGACTCTGGTATATTAGGTGGTTTATAGTAAACTCCTATTTGTAATTTATTGTTGTTTTTAGCTCCATATATCTCTACCCACAGTGACTCCACATGTTCATGTCCCTCACTTATATCTTAACGGAGTGTGGGCTTTAGACAGGACTTTACATAAAGGCAGACCCCTCCCCCTCTCCGGTTTTGACGATCCTTTCTAAACAGACTGTAACCTTGTACATTAACTGCCCAGTCATAGCTATCATCAAGCCATGTCTCAGTTATTCCTACTATGTCATAGTCCTCCTCACACATCACTAATTCCAGTTCACCAGTTTTATTAGTCAGGCTTCGGGCATTAGTATACATACATTTGAGAGGCTTATGCATATTTTTTACCCTACACCTTTCCTTCTGAACTGTTCTAGTCCCTCCTTCCATTCCTCCCCCAGTCCCACTACCTTGCCCCCGGTCTCTATCTGCACTATCTTCCCATCCTGTAACGTAATTACCCTCCCCCCCAGTCCCTAGTTTAAACACTCCTCCAACCTTCTAGCCATCTTCTTCCCCTACGATAGAGCCTGTAGCCGATAGAGAAGTCGGCCCAGTTCTCCAGGAACCCAAACCCCTCCTTCCTACACCAGTTCTTGAGCCACTTGTTAATTTCCCTAATCTCCCGCTGCCTTTCTTGTGTGGCCCGTGGTACAGGTAGTATTTCGGAAAATACTACCTTTGAGGTCCTTGCCCTAAGCTTTTGACCTAAATCCCTGAAATCATTTTTAAGGACTCTCCACCTACCCCTAACTTTGTCATTGGTTCCTATATGGACCATGACCGTGTAATGACCGGTGTCACGCACAGGGAGGGAAAAGGGAAAGCCCTGCCCAAGGGAGAGGGTAAGGTGGTGACCCCTGACTCACCTTGCAGCTGGCACCTGACTGCCCTGACGTCCCTAGACGGGTTCCTCACCCGTGCGGCGATCACGTGCCTAAACCCTGGCTTTCCCTGAAATGAGCCCTAGATAGTGAACGGGCCGGTGGGATCGCTAGTCCGCACCACTGAACTAAGAGGGAAACACCAGGGAGAGGACAGACAACACAGACAAACACATACACCCAGGTGGGCGACCACAGCAGTCCACAAAGGTCCAACAGGGATCCGGAGGGTAGCGTTCTGGATCAACAACCAGAGAACGCAGTAACACAGCTCCAGAGGGTCAGAATAGATGTCCAGGAAGGAAGCTCTATTTATGGCAACCAGAGAAGTGTGAGAGGGGAATATAAGGAGGTTTGGGAGTGCTGGACAAGGAACAGCTGAGGAGAAGGAGCTACGGATCCCTGAGTGAGCCAAAAGGGTTTGCAAAGCAAACCCAGAAAGCTACAATAAGGAAACAGCCCTATCTTACATAGAGCGCGCAGCCAACCGCTGCGACCTCCTGACCCCGGGTACAACGGAGTCAGGCATGGCTCTTGACACCCTCGTGACAGACCGCTGGATCTTCTCCAGCCCCTCCCAGTAATCTGTCAACCCGATCCGCGATGTGTCGAACTCTAGCGCCAGGAAGACAGCACACTGTTCGGCGATCCCGGTCTTTGTGACAGATTTCCCTATCTGTTCCCCTAATAATTGAGTCTCCCACTACCAGCACCTGTCTGGCCTGCCCTGCTCTCCTGGTTCCCTGCTTACCGGAGCTGACATTCCTCTGACTGGCAGAGGAAGTGTCCGGCTGTGGCAGTGCCGTCCCTGGACTGATATCCCCCTCATCTGCCAAACGTGCAAACTTGTTGGGGTGTGTCAGATCAGGGCTAGCCTCCCTGGCACTCTTATTTCTACCCCGCTTTCTAACTGTTACCCAGCTAGCTACCTCACTTTCCTCAGCCTCCTCTCTGTCACCCTCCCCCTCATCTACCCCAAAGAGTGCTTGCTCGGTGAGAAGCAAACTCTTTTGCAAATTGTCAATGCCTCTCAGTGTTGCAACTTCCCCATTTAGAGACTCGATTTGCGATTCCAAACGGGTAATTTGCTCACATCTTGAACAAAGATATCGACCCTTGAACGGCTGTTCCAGGACTGCATACATCATGCAAGATGTGCACTGGACTGCGTTGTCAATTGTGCAACACATACTAAATGGGGATTACACCACAAAAGCGAAAAATACAATATAATGTAGTACTAAGAAACTGGCTAATTGCAGTTTCACGCGTCGCGGTCAAACTCGCGTTATATATCTCCTTATATAAATATAAATGCAGCTCACTACACCAGCCTGGTTTGTTTTCCCTCTGGATTCAAAAAGGCTGTGCTGCTCCCACTGCTGAGTTTTTATAGTCTCCTAATTAGACAGCCACACCCTAATTAGACAGCCACACCCTAATTGCTCACCTGTGCAACCCCTGGAGAAGGAAAAAAAATGTGTTATCACAGCACACAATGCAGTCAAACACAGCCACTCATCAATGTCCACACCGACAGACACTGCAAAGTGTGTTCCAGAGGAGCAAAGTGTTAAATTCAGAGACCTGTGACAGGACGGGTTACTCCTGTCAGAGCTGAACTATGTGGATGCCTGCACCTGCAATCTAGAAAAAGAGAGGAAAAGACCGCGCTGGGACAGGCAAACAACCGGATCAGGAGCCAAACTGCACCTGCCTTCACGTGCCAGACCAATACAAGCAGCTATCTGCAGAACTGTGAGTGTGCATCGGTGCTAATCTGTGGTAGGACATAGAGCAGGAGACTTAGTCAATGCGTTTTTAGAAACGTGCCCTGGTTAGCAGGGGCAGACCGGAGAATATTAGAGGAGAGTAGCTTGCATTTTTTTATGTGTTTGCTGTTTAGAGCACATTTTGTTTGGATGCAAAGTTCAGTTATCCTTCCTGTAAATTTATGTAAGCCTGTTTATACTGTTTCTGTTATTTGTAGATTGCGCCTCTGGTGCATCGGCACAATACTGTTAATCCGATTTTCCGGCCGTTATATTTTGCCCTTTAATAAAGCCGGTATCTGCTTCAGACTCCTTGTCTGCTGTACTGTATTTGAATGCTGCCCTGCGGTCTTTTCGTCCCCTGACTGCTACACAGCTGAGGATGCAGCAATATATGGCCCCCTAAAGGAGTTCATGTATTAAACATCTCAATTACAACCATAATATACTGCTTTACAATACGTGGCTGTGCATCTATTGCCTGTCAAAGTCTTGAAGGGGGACAGGAGATAACTAATTTTAATTTAGTGTTTAATGTGGTTATAGCAACATCAGTACAGAGTTGCCCTATGCATATCTCCTTCTCAAACTCCATCATCCTTGTAAAAGCATATCTGGTGAGAGATCTACCATTGTTTCAGGGATATTATGTTATGCAGAACAGTTCAGCTAGTTGTAATTGTTATTCAGGAAGCTGATAATACTGTTAGATAGACTTCTAATCTTATGTATAGGCAGCCATTTTACCATGTACTTCAGTGTTAATGCAAATGCTATAGTACATGCTATCTATACTTTATACTTATACATGTTATTTGTATTCTTGCAGTTTTACCAATCAAATACTCCTGTTTTACCAATCAATCAAGCAATCCTGTTTTAACAATAGACAAGTTAGACTACAAAGAACAGTCCTCTTATTTGGAAGACAGGTTTGGTTTCTGCTGAATGTCAGACTGCACATTGTGTGAACATGTATGAAGACAGAACACAAAGCTTGCACAGGACAATGTTTCTGTCTTCTTGCAGCGTAGAGAAAAAATGTCAGACGGGAGATACTCACACAGAGCTAGAGGCAGCTGAGCTTGGCATAGCTCTGGCACGTTTTAGGCCTAGTGTACCCACAGTGTCAGCGGCATCACCAGATCACCGTGCTCTCTGTTGCTGTCGCCACCACGCTTTTCCTCTGATGTTGCCCTTGCTCAGCAGGCTCCCACATTCTGTCCAACATACAATCGTCATCAGAGCCCTCACCCTCCCTGCCACTTTTATCAGACTGTAAGATACCATGGTCGGTTCCTTGAGACCCTCTCCTGCTCTGCATTTGCCCCGACTGCCACTGTCTCTGCCCCCACCACCAATACAGTAGCTACGTATGCAACTATTACCACCATCAACACAGTTATGCATGGGGTTTCCAGCCTGCAAGGATGAGAAGCAAGGAATAATCCTGTGATCCCTAGCTCCACGCTACAGTGTCAGACTCAGAAGTCACCTCCACAATATCCTGCTGCGACTGAGAGAAGTAGTGAGCCATATAATCCACAATCTCAGCCTACTACTACTACTACTACTACTACTACTACTACTACTACTACTACTACTACAACTTCTAGCCAGATAGCTGGTGCAGCTACTAACCACATTCTGGCTCTGGGCATTCCTGACATTTTGGGTGCCTAAATGTACACAGTAAGGGTTTGTTCACATCAGCGTTTAGCCTTTCGTTCGGCTCTCCGTTATGTTTTGTGTCCATTCGTGAAATGAAACGGATTCATTCATAACGTAACATAACGTACACCTTTAGGTACGTTTAAAAATGGATATCATAAACGGATACGTTAAAAAACGGAGTAAAAAATGTCAGTTCAATGTCCTTTCAATCGGTTATGCAAGTCTAGTAACGGATCAGTTTTCCCTTTTTTTTTTTTTTCATTTGTCCCTCCCACATCTACATGTTTATATTTAATGGTGCTATATTCTGATATCTTTGCTGGAAGAGGAACAATGCTGCCTGCTCATGTCCTTTTTTCTGTGGATTATATGATATGAAAACTCAGAAACATGCGAATGTCATCCATGAAAAGGAGACGGCGATATTGGGTGCATCCCATTACATCGTACCGAATGACACGCAGTGTTTTTTCCACCCTTTATCAAGAACTTAGAAAACATCCTGTCAAATTTTATGAGTATCTCCGTGTCAGTGTCTCAAGCTTTGATGACCTTATCCAACGTTTACGTAGACGATTGAGACGCAAGGATATGAAATTTCGTCGAAGTGTAACTCCAGAAGAACTACTGATGGTCACTCTGAGGTATGTATTGTACTAATCACCAACTTTCACATTTTTGCTACTACTGTGTTTTATTGGCTTTTGTAAGCACAATTTTAATTTTCTAATATATTGAGAGTATGGGATTTTAATCTCAGGAGACAATATTTCTTGTCTGAACATATACAGTGCATTGATATAGTTCCAAAAATTAGTAAATTTCCTTTTAAAGACTTTTTGTTAATGTTATATAACATATTTTCTTTAATTAATGTGTAAAATACATCGTTTTTCAACAGCTAGGTACTGTATGATAATTTTTATTTTTATCAATTTGTTGTTAAGTACCTTGAAGGCCGCTTGTTAAACACTCCGAAAACTTGTTATGCTGTATGAAAACTGTCTGTATTGTTACATTATGAATAGTATGTGGTACTTATGTTTATATTTTATTTTTTTTGAGGTTTCTGGCCACTGGTGAAAGTTTTTCCAGTCTTCATTTTCAATTTCGACTTGGAAAATCTACAATTTCGTACATACAGTCAAGTCTATAAATATTGGGACATGGACACAATTCTAATATTTTTGGCTCTATACACCACCACAATGGATTTGAAATGAAACGAACAAGATGTGCTATAACTGCAGACTGTCAGCTTTAATTTGAGGGTATTTACATCCAAATCAGGTGAACGGTGTAGGAATTACAACAGTTTGCATATGTGACTCCCACTTGTTAAGGGACCAAAAGTAATGGGACAGAATAATAATCATAAATCAAACTTTCACTTTTTAATACTTGGTTGCAAATCCTTTGCAGTCAATTACAGCCTGAAGTCTGGAACACATAGACATAACAGACGCTGGGTTTCATCCCTAGTGATGCTCTGCCAGGCCTCTACTGCAACTGTCTTCAGTTCCTGCTTGTTCTTGGGGCATTTTCCCTTCAGTTTTGTCTTCAGCAAGTGAAATGCATGCTCAATCGGATTCAGGTCAGGTGATTGACTTGGCCATTGCATAACATTCCACTTCTTTCCCTTAAAAAACTCTTTGGTTGCTTTTGCAGTATGCTTTGGGTCATTGTCCATCTGCACTGTGAAGCGCCGTCCAATGAGTTCTGACGCATTGCCCACGTCATGACACTACCACCACCATGCTTCACTGATGAGGTGGTATGATTAGGATCATGAGCAGTTCCTTTCCTTCTTCATACTCTTCTCTTCCCATCACTCTGGTACACGTTGATCTTGGTCTTATCTATCCATAGAATGTTGTTCCAGAACTGTGAAGGCTTTTTTAGATGTCGTTTGGTAAACTCTAATCTGGCCTTCCTGTTTTTGAGGCTTTATGCTGAACCCTCTGTAGTTACTCTGGTGAAGTCTTCTTTGATTGTTGATTTTGACACACATACACCTACCTTCTGGAGAGTATTCTTGGTCTGGCCAACTGTTGTGAAGGGTGTTTTCTTCACCAGAAAAATAATTCTTCGGTCATCCACCACAGTTGTTTTCCGTGGTCTTCTTGGTCTTTTGGTGTTGCTGAGCTCACCGATGCGTTCCTTCTTTTTAAGAATGTTCCAAACAGTTGTTTTGGCCACGCCTAATGTTTTTGCTATCTCTCTGATGGGTTTGTTGTGTTTTTTCAGCCTAATGATGGCTTGCTTCACTGATAGTGACAGCTCTTTGGATCTCATCTTGAGAGTTGACAGCAACAGATTCCAAATGCAAATAGCACACTTGAAATTAACTCTGGACCTTTTATCTGCTCATTGTTATTAGGATAATGAGGGAATAACACACACCTGGCCATGGAACAGCTGAGAAGCCAATTGTCCCATTACTTTTGATGCCTTAACAAATGGGAGGCACATATGCAAACTGTTGTAATTCCTACACCGTTCACCTGATTTGGATGTAAATACCCTCAAATTAAAGCTGACAGTCTGCAGTTAAAGCACATCTTGTTTGTTTCATTTCAAATCCATTGTGGTGGTATATAGAGCCAAAAATGTTAGAATTGTGTCGATGTCCCAATATTTATGGACCTGACTGTAGTTAACCCCTTAAGGACTCAGCCCTATTTCACCTTAAGGACTTGGCCATTTTTTGCAAATGTGACCAGTGTCACTTTAAGTGCTGATAACTTTAAAACGCTTTGACTTATCCAGGCCATTCTGAGATTGTTTTTTGTCACATATTGTACTTCATGACACTGGTAAAATGAAGTAAAAAAAAATTCTTTTTTAATTATAAAAGAATACCAAATTTACCCAAAATTTGTAAAACATTGCATATTTCCAAGTTTCAATTTCTCTACTTCTATAATACATAGTAATACCTCCAAAAATAGTTATTACTTTACATTCCCCATATGTCTACTTCATGTTTGGATCATTTTGGGATTGATATTTTATTTTTTGGGGATGTTACAAGGCTTAGAAGTTTAGAAGCAAATCTTGATTTTCAAAAACCCAATTTTTAGGGACCAGTTCAAGTCTGAAGTCACTTTGCGAGGCTTACATAATAGAAACCACCCAAAAATGACCCCATTCTATAAACTACACCCCTCAAGGTATTCAAAACTGATTTTACATACGTTGTTAACCCTCCAATTAATGGAAAATAGAGATACAATTTAAAAATTTCACTTTTTTAGCAGATTTTCCATTTTAATAATTTTTTTCCAGTTACAAAGCAAGGGTTAACAGCCAAACCAAACTCAATATTTATAGCCCTGATTATGTAGTTTACAGAAACACCCCATATGTGGTCGTAAACTGCTGTACGGGCACACGGTAGGGCGTAGAAGGAAAGGAATCCCATGCGGTTTTTGGAAGGCAGGTTTTGCTGAACTGTTTTTTTTTACACCATGTCCCATTTGAAGACCCCTGATACACCCCTAGAGTAGAAACTCCATAAAAGTGACCCCATCTAAGAAACTACACCCCTCAAGGTATTCAAAACTGATTTTACAAACGTCGTTAACCCTTTAGGTGTTCCACAAGAGTTATTGGCAAATGGAGATGGAATTTCAGAATTTCAATTTTTTGCCAAATTTTCCATTTTAATAATTTTTTCCAGTTACAAAGCAAGGGTTAACAGCCAAACCAAACTCAAAATGTATGTCCCTGATTCTGTAGTTTACAGAAGCACCCCATATGTGGTCATAAACTGCTGTACGGGCACACAGCGGGGCGCAGAAGGAAAGGAATGCCATACGGTTTTTGGAAGGCAGATTTTGCTGGACTGGTTTTTTTGACACCATGTCCCATTTGAAGCCCCCCTGATGCACCCCTAGAGTAGAAACTCCAAAAAAGTGACCCCATTTTAGAAACTACGGGATAGGGTGGCAGTTTTGTTGGTACTAGTTTAGGGTACATATGATTTTTGGTTGCTCTATATTACACTTTTTGTGAGGCAAGGTAACAAGAAATAGCTGTTTTGGCACCGTTTGTATTTTTTGTTATTTACAACATTCATCTGACAGGTTAGATCATGTGATATTTTTATAGACCAGGTTGTCACGGATGCGGCGATAACTAATATGTATACTTTTTTTTATTTATGTAAGTTTTACACAAAAAGGTTTTGAAACAAAAAAAATCATGTTTTAGTGTTTCCATAGTCTGAGAGCCATAATTTTTTCAGATTTTGGGCGATTACCTTGGGTAGGGTATGATTTTTGCGGGATGAGATGACGGTTTTATTGGTACTATTTTTGGGTGCGTGTGACTTTTTGATCGCTTGCTATTACACTTTTTATGATGTAAGGTGACAAAAAATTGTTTATTTTGCACAGTTTTAATTAAAAAAAAATTATGGTGTTCATCTGAGGGGTTAGGTCATGTGATATTTTTATAGAGCCGGTCGATACGGACGCGGCGATACCTAATATGTATACTTTTTTTTATTTATGTAAGTTTTACACAATAATATCATTTTTGAAACAAAAATAAAAATCATGTTTTAGTGTCTCCATATTCTGAGAGCCATAGTTTTTTCAGTTTTTGGGTGATTATCTTAGGTAGGGTCTCATTTTTTGCGGGATGAGATGACTTTTGATTGGCACTAATTTGGGGTGCATATGACTTTTTGATCACTTGCTATTACACTTTTTGTGATGTAAGGTGACAAAAAATGGTTTATTTAGCACAGTTTATATTTTTTATTTTTTACGGTGTTCATCTGAAGGGTTAGGTCATGTGATATGTTTATAGAGCCGGTGTATACGGATGCGGTGATACCTAATATGTATACATTTTTTTTCCCCCTATTTTTTACCAATTTTTTTTAACTTTATTTGGGGAAAATGACATTTTTGTTTATTTTTACTTGAAACTTTAAATTTTTGGGGGGAAAAACTTTATTTTTTCAACTTTTTTTTTTTCACTTTATTTTTTTTCCCACTTTGGGACTTGAACTTTTGGGGGTCTAATCCTTTACAATGCATTCCATTCCAAACTTGCGGTTTGCGGCGATCGCCGACACTGGGCGGTCACGGGACCCCCCCCCCCTGCGCATTTAGCCGAGGTGCCTGCTCAATGATTTGAGCAGGCACCTTGTTCCGATCATTGCCCGCCGGGTGGCGGTGATCGGAACAACACATGACGTACCGGTACATCATGGGTCCTTAAGGACTCGGGAACCATGCCGTACCGATACGTCATGCGTCCCTAAGGGGTTAAAGATACCTGCCAGGCAATATAGAATCTTCTGCGTGAAGAATTTATTCCCCCTCCTAGTTGCCAGCAGTGGGTCAGCATAGCCGACAAGTTTTTCAAGGTCACCCAGTTTCCCAATTGTATTGGTGCAGTGGACGGAAAGCATGTAAGAGTCTCGAAGCCCCCACGTAGTGGATCCTTTTTTTTAACTATAAAAAGTATTTTTCTGTGATATTAATGGCAATTGTGGATGCACAATACAAATTTGTGGCTGTCGATATAGGAGCTTTTGGACGAACAAATGATTCTCGTGTTTTAAAAAATTCTAATATGGGAAGAAGACTGTACTCAGGAAACTTTGATATACCTGAGCCCAGGCCTTTACCTGCTACTACAAACCCCGCTCTTCCATTTGTTCTTGTTGGAGATGAAGCTTTCCAAATGTGTGGAAATTTACTGAAGCCACATGCAAGCCATGGTCTAGACTATCGAAAAAGAGTATTCAATTACAGATTGACTCGCGCCAGAAGAATGGTAGAGTGTGCTTTTGGCATATTGACTGGAAAATGGCGAATATTCACTCGGGCAATACAATTAAAAAAAGATACTGTGGATGACGTAATAAAAGCATGTGTTGTGTTGCACAATTATGTACTGATCAAAGAGCTTTTGCTTTTAGACCCCCTGTCAGTAAATACACCCGGAGATTACGTTCAAACTGGGCCAAGATCAACAGTTGCTGTGAGTCGCATGCGTGATCAATTTGCTGAATATTTAATCTCTTCTGCTGGATCAGTGCCTTATCAGTGCAATACTCAGAGACATGGCCAAGGTAAGAAAGGCTGAAAGACGACCACCACTGAACAAGACACACAAGCTGAAACGTCAAGACTGGGCCAAGAAATATCTCAAGACTGATTTTTCTAAGGTTTTATGGACTGATGAAATGAGAGTGAGTCTTGATGGGCCAGATGGATGGGCCCGTGGCTGGATTGGTAAAGGGCAGAGAGCTCCAGTCCGACTCAGACGCCAGCAAGGTGGAGGTGGAGTACTGGTTTGGGCTGGTATCATCAAAGATGAGCTTGTGGGGCCTTTTCGGGTTGAGGATGGAGTGAAGCTCAACTCCCAGTCCTACTGCCAGTTTCTGGAAGACACCTTCTTCAAGCAGTGGTACAGGAAGAAGTCTGCATCCTTCAAGAAAAACATGATTTTCATGCAGGACAATGCTCCATCACACGCGTCCAAGTACTCCACAGCGTGGCTGGCAAGAAAGGGTATAAAAGAAGAAAATCTAATGACATGGCCTCCTTGTTCACCTGATCTGAACCCCATTGAGAACCTGTGGTCCATCATCAAATGTGAGATTTACAAGGAGGGAAAACAGTACACCTCTCTGAACAGTGTCTGGGAGGCTGTGGTTGCTGCTGCACGCAATGTTGATGGTGAACAGATCAAAACACTGACAGAATCCATGGATGGCAGGCTTTTGAGTGTCCTTGCAAAGAAAGGTGGCTATATTGGTCACTGATTTGTTTTTGTTTTGTTTTTGAATGTCAGAAATGTATATTTGTGAATGTTGAGATGTTATATTGGTTTCACTGGTAAAAATAAATAATTGAAATGGGTATATATTTGTTTTTTGTTAAGTTGCCTAATAATTATGCACAGTAATAGTCACCTGCACACACAGATATCCCCCTAAAATAGCTAAAACTAAAAACAAACTAAAAACTACTTCCAAAAATATTCAGCTTTGATATTAATGAGTTTTTTGGGTTCATTGAGAACATGGTTGTTGTTCAATAATAAAATGAATCCTCAAAAATACAACTTGCCTAATAATTCTGCACTCCCTGTAGTAAGTGCAGGGGGACCCCTGGGCGCCGCTCTGCCCACTGATATAGTTAGTTTTTAGTTTTTAAACTAGTGAAAGGTCCTCTTTAACGTTAAGAGAAACTGCTGATTAGGGTTAAGGGGTTCAGGACGACTAACTACCTTGATCTGCCGGATCATGGTAGTTAACTCTTGCTTATACAGAGTTTGCTATTCCTCTACTTTTAATAAAAAATCTCTAAAGATTTGTGCGAGATCCTCAAAGACTCTATGTTGTCTCCGAACTGGTCTCAGCCTACTTAAAACTCTATCAAAGGAAGAAGAAATGAACCTTCGAGTATCATCAATCTGAGCACATGTTTCAATTTGGCGACTGTGAGACTCCAGAGCAGAATCCTGTGACTGAGACGGTACAGAAGTTTGAACGGTAGATAGTCCAGACAGTTGTTCGGTTGAAACACCATGTTCAAGAGGTTCTGCTTCAGGAGGGAGTGTGCTTGAATGAGTCCTAAAATATATATAAAAAACAAAAAAAATTTATAATCTCCATAGTAATTATTGAATATTGCTTCCATTTAGGATATTTCACCCACGTGCGCGGCTGAAAACAACGTAGAAGAAATTGAAGATGGGGTGCATATCGGTATGGTTTTCTCCTAGAAGCCCCAGAATCACGTGGCGCTGTTTGTTCATGATTAAGGTCACGCATAAACCGATCACGGATTGACCTCCAGCGTGTTGATATGATTTCAGCTGAAAAGAAAGAATCACAATTTTAAATTCAATATATTATAATACCTGTAATAACTTCTGTATGTATTCTTTTCTGTTCGACATGGGATTGCATAGAAAGTGCTACCCCTGCTTGTCTAAAAATCTGCACTGTAGATCACTGTATTTAACTGTGATTTTGCCCGGGTACCTTAGGTTGAAGTAGCAGCATCTGTTGAAACCAAGATTTCATAACAGAAAACACATTGGCATTTCAATGTTCTTCCAATGTGAAACATCACTATCAAATCTTATTTCTATATCCAAATGAAACGGGAAAAAAATAGAAGGAAATTAATGTACTGTACCACAATTCTTTTGAGCCTGATGGCTCAAATCATTCCATGTGGGTACCACATTGGCATAAGCCTCTTGCCATTGTCGACGAGTGGTGTTGTGATCTGAGTGTTTGGGGTCTGATTGGTCCCATAAAGCTGGCCTGGCTTCTACTAGATGTATTAGCAGCTCACAGTTTATGATTGGGACAAATAGGCTATCTTCCTTGTCCACGTCTTGCTGTCTATTACATAGAATGTGTCGGCAGATAAGAACCATTTGGCCCATCTAGTCTGCCCAATTACCCTATTTGGTTTAAAACAAATGTTATCAATACTTTAAAAATTTATATAGAACATGTTGAATCTGCCTGCAATGCCAACTTCACATGACTGGTTTTGTTGAATAATGTATACAGAACATGTTGAATGTGCCAGCACTGGCCACAGCATCTTGTTATTTAAAAATAAAAAATATAAGAAAATTTTTCATTTCCTTCCTATTATTTTGTATTTTTAGGTCTTTCTGTGTGTGTGGGTATAAATATATAGACACGGGAAAAGGGTCGTTGCATGTCTAAAAATTTATGAGTGGGCCCTGTCAGTCACTTCCTGGTACATCCATTAGGGGATGGTTGCAACATTACCAATCCTCACGGTCAGATAGTGTAATCATTTTTATTTTTTTGGTTGTTTTTATGGATGATGGCCACAGTATCTAATAGGCGATATGCGATACTGTATGATGGGGGCAATGTGGACAGCTCACATCACAGCACATGTGCCTACCCACACAGCGTCTACGTTCACGACGACCGCCATGCCCACTCTGTCCACGACCACCACGCCTTGAAATTCTTGATCGAATAGGTGATAGAGTGTCACTTTGCCTGTTTCTTTCCTAATAAATAATATTATAGTTTACTACAAAAGACAATTGGTTTCTTTACAGAACCTAAGAATATATACTATAAATATAAAGAAATGTCGCACTAGAGTGAGGTGGAGATCCAACAGAGGTGCTCCCACTGACAGACAACACCCAGTCTGAAATAGTAGAACAAGTATAAAGTAGAAGTGGGGCACTCTCTTAAGTAAAGGGATCTTTATTGTACAGCAGTAATATATATATAAAACGACATTTATTACAACAGTGAATAAAAGCAAAGTATCAGTCTTACAATAGTATAAAAATTGTGTTAAAAATGAATTAAATAGTAATCAATATAAATATGGATCCCAGATAAATATAAAATAAATAGATTATTGCATAATTATTCCCCTCTCCAGAGGATATGGATTCATAAAGATATTTACATGGACGTAGTAAATTTCAATAACAAGCCTGCAGGCAAATGAAAAAATAGTCCATTGATATAACCAGTCTTCTATAACCTTCAGTCAGTGACTGTGCGGAAAGTTCTCCTATTGGGAATAGTAGCAGGTTGCAGTTCAATGTGTCTGCAACTTTATATCAACACATGTGCGTAATTATCCACAGTTCAAAGAAATGTAGCTATTCAAATAGTTGCGTTATATATTAGAAGAGCTACTAATACTTGCAGCGGCGTCCCGCTGTATTTGATAAAGCGATCGCTGTAGGATCAATGCAATCTTACCCGGCGGTCTTCTTGTCTGGACAATGAGCCCTCGACTCGGCACACTTTACTTATGAAATCCCGGTCTCAAGGGCTGTTGTTTAAGGATTTGAATTGTGGCGCCAATTGGATCTGTGTAGTCCACGTGTTCTCGGCGTCTCCAGTATCGCAGTTAGATATAACAAATCCTTTTTTAGTATGCGGCAGTGTCCAAGTCACCGGAGTTGCACGGTCCTTTCCTTCTTTAAGGGGGGATTCGCACCAGACGCGTTTCGGGGATTTAAAATATTGACCCCTTCCTCAGTGGTCAACCTCCCTCTTCCGTTCCCCTGCTTTTATAGTAATAGATGCACATGTGGAAAGCTGAACTGGAATATTAAGTTTTCAAGGATTGGGATCCAAATGCGTTATTTTCAACCTAAAACCGAACTTGTTAGTAAAAATTGCATATCGGTTATAAAATATATATGTATATATATATGTATGGATGGGCTTATTGTCACGTGTGGGTGTATGCATATTTGTGGATGTGCCCCAAACATCCATGAATGTGCATATACTTATAATATAACTGTGTATATATATATATGTATATATATGTGTATGGATGTGCCCCAAGCATCCATACACATATAGTATAGGAACCAGACGTGCCGCCCCCCCCCCTCATGCATCCCTGCAGGGGATGAGAAGGTCTCCAGATGGCTGGACAATTATGTCCAGCCTCTGGTGACCTCAAAAGGCATGGGATCAATAGAGATCCGATGCCTTTTGGTATTTAACTATCCCCAACCGTTGGGGATAGTTAACATAACAGAGAGAGGAACAAACGTCCCTCCCTCTGTTATCTGCACACCTCCGGCGCGATAATTATCGCACCGCATGGTATGCAGATGCGCTACAGGCGGAGGATCAAAGGAACCCTCCGCCTGGAAGCGCGCTCCGGGATGCGCGGGCCGGCGCGGTGACGTCATATCACCGCGCCGGCCCACGTGTTCTGGCCGGCGGCGCGCACGTGCACGTCCGGACGTGCTGCCTCGGGAGCGAGCGCCGCCAAACTTAAATAGTCAGGCGGCGCTACGCTGAGGCACTTCTGTACAGAGCCCCAGCCGGAGAGGATCATCCCTGGACGAACGAGCAACCCCTGGACAACGCGCATTATACCTAAGTACCCCTCTGATACCCCCCTATTATATACCCCACTACTCTCACTCCCTATATACCCCACTACTCTCACTCTCCCTATATACCCCACTACTCTCACTCTCACTATATACCCCATTACTCTCACTCACTATAAACCCTACCCTATATACCCCTGATAACCTTACCCTATATACCCCTGGTAACCTTACCCTATATACCCCTGGTAACCTTACCCTATATACCCCTGGTAACCTTACCCTATATACTCCTGGTAACCTTACCCTATATACCCCTGGTAACCCTACCCTATATACCCCTGGTAACCCTACCCTATATACCCCTGGTAACCCTACCCTATATACCCCTGGTAACCCTACCCTATATACCCCTGGTACCCTACCCTATATACCCCTGGTAACCCTATCCTATATACCCCTGGTAACCCTACCCCTTATTACCCCTGATAATCCTACACCCCTGGTAATCCTTTCCCTGATTTACCCTAATCACCTCCCGCGGTATATTTATGCTTTATGGTTGGCTTACACCCTAGTAAGACCACCGTCAACCTTCGTCTACCCCATAGGGATAGTTTATAGTACTAGGTGGGTGGGCTGTTAATATTGAATGTGTGTATCGTATAGTTAGTTTGTGGGTGGAATTGGGAATGTGTAGTGTAGTTGAGTACTGTATAATTAGTGCTGTATTGTTAATGTATTGCGTAGTGTATTGTTAATAAATACTGTTATATTTGTATCCATCTGTAACGTGTAGTTATTGGCGATAGTTAGTTAGTAAGGCGCATGCAGCTAGTGTAGCGATCAGTGTAAGGCATAGTGAAGGTATTATTATTATTATATAAAGGTATAAATAGGCAGAGTTATCAATAGACGGCTCCTCCTATTTATGAATATTAATTATCGATATTTGCATAAATATTGGTGATTAATATTCCCCCTCTACATTGGCGAGCCAGGCCCACTGCTAAGAATTTGTTTTCTGTGTTTGGGTTTTGGTGAAAAGAATCGCTTACGCTGTGAACTAGTCAGGCGGGTGGGACGCGGTCAGTGGATTCTGAGCGTCCATTGCCTGATAGTTCGTATAGGTAAAGCGGTTTGTTCAATCAGAACCAAACACAGAGCAACCTCTACAGCAGAGAATCTAAAATCTTTTCTGATTTTTCTGTATTAATATTTTCTGATTCCCTTACACGCCCACTGGAGAGAAGTCATCACCTACACCACTGAAGAGAGAACCGTCGTCATTGAAGTCGAACATAAGTCGTCTGGCTGGTCGGGAGAAGGCGTTCCGAATATTGAAGGACCTCCTCCACGCAGCAACACAGCACAACAAACGACACCAATGAAGATGGCCTCTCGTCAAAAAGTAAGTATGAACTTCACCACACTGCAACACCTCAGCAAACATAGCACATACAACCCCATCATGCCCACCACGTACAAATCCACTGAGCTGCTATGGTCCACTTTATTGGACCAGGCATACGCTCATGACAAACTCTGCATTAATCGCAGCATGTTTAAAAAAAACAAAAAACGGCTCCAAATGTTAGCCAAATTGGTTCACACCTTTGAGGATATCATTTGGAAGCCGGAACATCTGGAAACACTTAACAGCACAGCAAAGGCAGAGGAAGTTTCCAACACTGCAAACTTCCACTGCAATTGTTGTGTTGAGAACATTAAACAGTTACACACATTACAAACACAACTACAAGAGAAATCCCAGTGTACGGTCGAGAGGGGCAGGGAAATTTGCGTGTTAGAGTCTAGACTCTCTGACAAGGAGAGTTTCTACTCTGACATGGATAAAGAACTGCTCAGACTGTACACTGAGATAAACCAGTTCAGGAACAATACGGTATCTATGGATAACATGATTGTTCAACTTCGAGAGGACCTGGCTGCAAAAACGCAAACCATTGCGGATTTGCAGCAGGTCATCTCGAATCTGTCACGGCCTGGTGCTAACAGTATGGTGCCCACGAAACAGGTTTGTGTTTCGGAAACGGCACAGGGGGAGATAGCGGCGACAGCGCCAAGTTCTTCCACGGATCAAACATCCGATACAGTAGACACTAGGGGACAGGTGGAACGGACGCTACATTTCACCCACACACCCAGGGAGAATAGTAGCAACCGATCCCAGGAACAGGGCAACGATTGGAGAGAGGAAAGTGGTTGGCCATTTACCACTTCCAATCCGCCAACGCGTCCGGAAAGACAGGAAGATTTTTATCCTAACCATTCCAGTATGGAAAGGATAAACTTCCTGTTACGGATCTGCAAGGAGATCCCAAAATATGATCCCAGTGTAGATCCGTTTACTTCATGTGATATCTTCGAGGGTCACTGTAACAAGTATTCAGTGGCTCACGAATATCGCATGGAGTTATTCAAGTTATGGTTACCTACACACCTAAACCAAAGGTATGAGGTAACGGGGAGGACGCAACCCATGAATGGACAGTTTTATGACAAGGAGGAACGTCTCTCCATACTCATGAGACTGGCAACGGGCCATTGGGACGTCACTCCGGATATCCTGTCCAAGTTCAAACCCACTATACATGACGAACCTCTGTCTATGTGTAGTCGGTTTGAAGCAATGTACAGAAGGGTTATCGGAATTCCACAGGGTATGATACGTATGTTTGTGGAAAAATTCCCATACCTTGACACTGCAATCCGGTTGAGTGCAGCTAGGGAGCCATCCCTCACGGATGCTGCTATGATTATTGAGCAGTGCAGACAGGATACACTGCTCAATAAGAAATCCGTCAAAGTGACGGAGCGTGCGCCTGTACACGATACATCTCAAGATGAACGGGTACAGCACACAAAAGGTAACTCGGCTATTCGCCCCACAGCCCCGCCATTGGAAAGGATGGGAGGCATTCGATGCTTCCTATGTTTACAATACGGGCACATAAAGAGGAATTGTCCACAATGGTCACGTAACAACCGGACAAATCCTGAGAGAACAGGCAATAATAACGGTTTCAAGATGAAACCTAATTATGCCAAACCAGTGGGGGAATATCTGGGACATTCACAGGTCCAGACACCAAAACGTGTGGCTGTTGTGAATGACCCAGCGCGTTCGGTAATGAGTGTGGAATCCCTGGAATCCACACGAAGGGTTCATAGCAAGAACCCACAAGTGGCAGTATGTACCTCACAGGTACCTACTGGGAGTCTGGTAGAAATTGATTGAAGATCAGGGATCCCTAAAGATCTGGCGCCAGTATGTCCCATCATACTGGATTCTTCAGGGAGACCCCACATAAAGGCCAAAATCAAAAATCAGGACGCCGAAATCATGCTTGACACTGGTGCGGAAATTTCCATTACCAATGTCAAACATGATTTACATCCCAACAGCCCTCAGTGTGTGGTGATCGGATTTGATCACCAACAAGGGGGGGTGAGGGCCCACAGAATAGAAGAAGTAATTGTCCAGATTACCAGTCACACGACCCTTAGGATCCCCATGTGGTATTACCCCGGTTCTGACAACATTATTGGAACCGACGTAATGACACAAAATGGGTGGATCTTAGATCTGGCAAATAGTATTGTATGGAGGGGTCCCAGACAATCCAAGGTGTTTGTCATCCAACGCCAGTTTCTGGGACCACCATTGCCAACAATAGATGACTCTACTGAAGTACTTGAACACAAATGGCCTGAGATCTCGCATAATCCAGACCTGGAGCCTATTGTGTATGAGTACCCCGATCTGTGGGCCCAGGGAAAAAACGATTGTGGCAGACTGATTGGTGTTCAGGTGGACATACAGGGTCCCGACCCTCCACCTCAACGCCAATACCGCTTTCCGCCAGAAGCCACCCATTCAATTTTGGACACCGTCCAAGAATTAAAAACTAGGGGGGTGGTCATAGAGGGCAATTCTAAATGCAACAATGCCCTCTGGCCAGTAAAGAAAAAGGACACCAATGCATGGAGGCTCACCATAGACCTCCGGGTCCTCAACAAATACACCCCAATGTCCGCTCCAGTGGTGGCACAGACTCCTGACATCATGGCCAGAATAAGCGGCAAAAGTCGCATATTCTCAACCATAGATGTTGCCAATGGGTTCTTCTCAATTGAACTCACTGAAAACTGTAGGTACAAATTTGCCTTTACAGTAGGGGACAAACAGTACATGTTCGGTGTACTCCCCCAGGGGTTCCACAGTAGTCCCACGTATTTTCACCAGGCATTGGCGGCCGTTCTGAGTGTATTCTCACAGCCGGAATGCCTTCTGCAATACGTGGATGACCTGCTCTTACACACAGAAACCATAGAAGAACACTTGGTTCTGTTAAAAGAGCTATTGGGACTCCTGGCCAAGTCAGGACTCAAGCTGAGTCCCCACAAGGCAAATTTGGCCAGAACAGAGGTAACTTTCCTTGGAGTCCAAATTTCTTTTGGAGCCAAAGGAATCGTGGCAGCCAGAGTGGAAGCCATGGTAAAGTTACCTAGACCGGGCACTCTACAAGATTTGAGAAAATTCCTGGGAGTTGCTAATTTTATGAGGGAGTTCATAGAGGATTTTGCTGCCAAAGCAAAACCCCTCTATGAACTCCTCAGAGGAGAAGACCCCTCAATCAAAGGTTGGTCTGATGCACAGGAAGGGGCCTTTTCTACTTTGAAAAGGGACCTCTCCTCTGCCCCTGTATTGGCCACTCCCCATCCTGAAGGGGAAATAGCCATACAGGCGCATGCAGGGACGGAGTCTATCTCAGCGGTCCTCCTACAGCAGATAGGGTATGACACTAGACCGCTGGGATACTTCTCCAGGTTACTTTCGCCTGTTGAACGAGGGTTCGATGAGTGTGCCAAACAACTGGCAGCCATACACTATGCCGTCAAAACCACTGAGCATATTGTAGGCTTCAGGCCCCTCACTTTACAGACTCCACACTCTCCATTGGCCCTCTTGCTCCGTGATACACTCCCTGGAGTCTCCCAACAGAGATTCGGGAGGTGGATTATGGATCTCAGTGGCCGGAGTCTGCAGGTGAACCACAAAGCCAAGTATGTTCTGTCCCAGTTATTGAACCTAACTGGCACCGAACATGACTGTGGCCAACCAGCGCATATCAACGCGCCACAAATTTTCAGGACCGATAAACATCCAGAAGACAGAGTCATCTTTGTGGATGGCTCTCGATTTTTCATGGATGGGACCTATGTCACAGGTTTTGCTGTGCTGGATGAGACTACAGGTACCCAGAATCTTGTCAAGTTACCAGGTCACATGTCGGCACAGCGGGCGGAACTGGAGGCGGTCAAGGAAGCCTTGCTTCTTCAACCCCCAGGGAAACGAACTATATATAGCGACAGTTCATATGTAGTTCGTTCTCTCACCCTGCACCTGGACACATGGAAAAGACGAGGATTTGTGGATAGCCAAAACAAACCTCTGGCTCATTTGTCGGTCCTGAAAGAACTTTGGGAATGGGGCATGGCACACACGGCGGAAGCAGCCATCATAAAAATCCCTGCGCATCAGAAAGGGGATGAGCCTTTGACGTTAGGTAACAACAAGGCGGATGAATTGGCCAAACTAGCGGCAGTGTCTGGGATCCTTCAGGAAACAGACACTGAGCCGTTACCGGCCTACCAGATTGCAGTTCGTACCAACCTGAGTAAAGGCCCGGTGTCATTTGAGGAGGAACAAGCAAAAGATCCTCTTCTAATGACACACCTCACATCTCCACAGCATCCCTGGTCAATACAGCAGGGGATCCTGTGTTACGATACCGGTACACAGCAACTTCCTCTTCCCGTGGTTCCACAGCATCTGCAAGCAGAGCTAACCAGATTGAACCACCAACTGTTTGGACACCTGGGCCGGGATAAACTCTTGTCTCTCCTGAGAGACAAATTATACTGGCAGGGAATGTCCAACACAGTAGAGGAAGTAACACAACAGTGCCTGGTTTGTGCTCAGGTTAACCCAAGGGCGTCGGCCCTGAAGCCGGTGTTGCAGCGAGTTCCTCCTGCAGATGGTCCATGGTCCGCACTACAAATAGATTTTATAGGACCTTTACCAACAGGAAGTCGTAACTATCGTTACGCACTGGTGGTAGTGGATGTCTTCTCTAAGTGGGTAGAAGCCATCCCCACGGTTAATGATTCGGCTACAACCACTGCCCGTGTTCTCTGGGAACAGGTTCTGTCACGATGGGGTATCCCCAGATTGATAGAGTCGGACAGAGGGACCCATTTCACGGGTAAGGTAATGAAAGCACTTTGTGGTCTTTTAGATATAAAGCAAAGGTTTCATGTGCCTTACCACCCTCAGTCTGCGGGCATCGTGGAGCGGATGAACCGGACCATAAAAACACGACTTTCTAAAGCACTACTGGAGAAAGGTTCCTCATGGGTAACCTCTCTGCCAGCCGTGCTAATGGGAATTCGAGCTACCGAGGCTACTAGTACCGGTATCACCCCATTTGAACTAATGACCGGACGCAAAATGCCCCTATGCCTACCCAATGAACCCCTAGTGTCAGGACCAGTGAAGAACGCCATCGCCAGAGACCTGTTTCTCCAACAGGTACAACTAAACCTGAAGGAGTTATTGCCTCATGCAGCGATACGGCTACACAGACCGTATCTACAGGGGGAAACGCCAATGCCCTCTGTAGGAGAGCTAGTGATGGTGAAAATCTTCCGTCGGGCCGGCCCCTGGGATGCAAACTGGGAAGGACCCTATCAGGTCCTTGAAGTAATGGGTGACACCATGCTAAAGGTGCAAAGGCCGATGACGACCAAGAAAAAGTCACGTAGGCGACAGGGAGTTTTATGGATCCATATCGACCAGGCCAAAGCCACCCGAGCCTCCCCAACTCAATAACATGAACCCTCAAAGAGTTGGGTGACCGGGGGGGGGGGTGTTTTGGTGGGGTCGAGGGTGGATCCATGAAGCTAATTACATTCACATTGAATTAACAGATCACGGGAGGGAGACTCACCAAGGTTACGACTAGCCTGAAAAGATCTAGAAATCCTCTGAACATGGCATATCCCGAACTTGTGGTACTGGTGGTAAGCATGATGATGGCAGGCTCAACCTTTTCGGGGGAGGGCCTGGGAGTTAATAATGATATGACTGACATATCTATGAATAAACCCGGCCTTTTAATGGTGGAATGTTTGGAGGGCAAAATCCTGAAACCATACGAGAACTTTTCCTTCACACCAGGACAGTGGTATCTGTATGGTTTCCAGAGGGAGAGTTTTGCCCAAGGTGTAATTCAACATTATACCCCTGTGGAGAATGTGTCTGCCATACAACATGATTTACATGCACTCTGCCTCAAAGAATTCAGACATTTTCGGGACTCTGACCCTACTCCTATGAGATCCTTAAGATGGGTGTCTAAGGACCCTCACTTACATCCTTACAAACAAGTGGAAGCCAACACTACCACAGTGTTGTGTCCCGAGGATGTCACGGGTGCAGAGTATAGTGGCTGGTATATCCTTAAAGCTACCTTCATAAGGAGGGATAGCCAAGATGGGCTGAGGGTAAGGACATATTTTGACAGACCCATTCCGGTAAAGGGCACCCTAAAAGCTTATTGTATGTTAAGAGATTCCCAGATGATTATCACTAGGGAATCCAGTTATGTTCAGGGACATGTGTCCACAGATTACATACGAACCAGTATAGTGATGCTAAAGTTAAATTGCAGTAACTCTGGCCAGGCCCTATGGAATGACCAGAGTGGTCCGGTAAAACTGGAAGGCTTTTACCGAGCCACCGTTTTAAAAGTACGGACAGATGCCAAGGATCCCAGGTATGCTCAGTTAAAGGGATCTCCATCCATACGGTCCTTTATGATCACCATCATGAGAGACAATTGTGTTCAGGAGGTGACTGGATATTATTTCGTCACCTATGCCCACTGGGAACAAGATACCCAGATGGTAACCTTGGACACTAATCCCTGGAGTTGGGATTTAGTGTGCAATGGGGTGGATACCCCTACAGTGGATGTATGGATGGACGGTACCCCTATGAATGAGGAATACCGGGGTAGGTATGTGTCTTCCGATTGGAAAGACCCCAGTGGCAGGGATATTAACTTTGACATCAATATAGATGGTTCGTTTAGATGGCCTTTTTGCGAGGCAGTAGATGAAGGGTGCTGGACATTTACACAATGGGCCTATCTGTCTAAATCCAAACCCGTAGGAAAACTAGTGCTACAGGTTGGAGAAAGTGACCAATGGTATCCGTTCAGAGGTAGAGGGCAAGTTTGTGTGACGGTGGTGAGGATCCCCTATGAAGCGACAGGTCTCCAACCTGTAAAAATGCATTTAGACTCTTGCAACGCCCCTATCCATCAATTGGCAGATCCTATAGCTCCTCAACTGTCATCCCCATGGAAGATCATCACGGGGACAAAATTCGTCCTATTTACTTGGAGAATTTCCGTAGATGACTTCCGAGTCGACCAGTGGGATCACAGATGTGGGGAGTTTGTGAGGAACCAAATTGACATGATAAGAGGTTGGATAGAGGCAGGGCAAGAGGTAAGAAAAGACGATCTCATACATAGAAATCACCGGGGAAGAAGAGATCTGATAGCCATGGGACTAGGCGGAGGTGCATTGGGAGTGGGCGCCCTGAACACTATGGATATGGAAGTCCTGAGAGGTAAACTTGGGGATGTTGCGCGACACGCCGGAGAAGGATTCGAGACCCAGCTTGATGTAAACCACGTCTTAGAGGGTTTGCAGCATTCGCACATAGATGCCACTACCTCTCTATCGTCTGCTTTACGAGAGAAGTTTAGAAGGTTAGTTGTGGGTCTCTTGGAAGAACAGGATAGAGCTCAGCTCGCTCTGGCGTGTACGCAGGTCCAGAGTGAACTCTCAGGCAACCTTAAACATATTGTATCATCATTGTACGGCGGCCACTTTCCATTTAACCTCCGCCAACGGGTAAGTCCTCTTATATCTCCTTTTGCAGCCAATCACACCAACTGGTGGGTAGTCCAGTGGCACGGCTGTAGGAATCTCACTTGCACTGCTTCGTCATTGGCCCCTGTATCTGGCCATCTTAGACAGGGTTACAGTGCAATTAACTTAGGGATTGTCATAAATAACCAGACGGTGCTTCATCCACAGCTCCCCCCGGGCGTTCTAACCTATGAGAGAGGCCATCCTTATCTGTTAGACACAGAGGGATGTTGGAAGAAAGAGGATGCTATCCTCTGTCAAGGTAGTCAGGATCGGGTGTTAAGACACCAATGTTGGAGCACCGAGGGGTCCTGTGAGATGAAGGCCAGCCCAATACCCTCCTCCCTTAAATACTTGGGACAGGGGTATTGGTGCTGGTACCAAAGGCAAAACATGTCTTATACAATCTATGGAACTAACTGCACTGAGAGAGGAGAACTCCTCCCTGGAGCATATTGCACCCTTAGTCCCGTCCTAGGTTTAGATGTCGCAGAGTTACAAGGAAGGACACCAATCACCCCGGAGAAGAGACTCGACATCCGCCCTGACGTACCCGTGAGACTCCAGAAGATCCCTCTTGGCTTTGAGATAGAACTCAAACATCTCCTGCTAGACTTCAGCCAAGAAGACGAAATAATTAAGAATCTTCGAGAAACAGAGAAACAGGCCACCATCCAACTGATGCACGACAAGAATAAAATAACGGCAATCACAACTGCGTTGGACAAAGACTCCAAGATCTCCTGGTGGGAAAGTCTGTTCGGCTACAGTCCAAAGGCAACATCCTTCTTCAACCTATTGATTCATCCGGTGATAGTTCTTCTGGTTCTAGTAATCATCATGTACACGGGACTGTGTCTAATCTACAGGAGGGTCAAGAGACTTGCGGACCAACTAAACCAGAACCAGACAGAACTTCACGAAGTTAATCGTAGGAGGCTCAGGACTTAGCTCCAACAAAGTCCTGAAACCAGAGATCGCATGGACATACGGTTTCCTATGAAGGTCGGGATGAAAATCCAAAAGCCATCCTGTGACCTCATAGTATTGTGTGGGTGTGTATATAAATATTGTGTGGTAGTAGCTTTTCCTATGAGGGTTCAGGATGTACCTCCAAAGCCATCCTGTGACCTCATAGCATTGTGTGTATGTATACACGTATTGTAGTAGATTTTCGTAGGAGGGTTCGGGGTATAATCATAGGCCACCCTGTGTCCTCATCATATTGTGTATAGATTTACATTGATTATTTGTATATATGTGTCCTCATGTACCCATGGACACTCTAGGTGTAGATGTGCGACAGCCATACTACAATATTGCTGGACGCACACTTGCATCCTATAGTCGTTTCCCCAAGGACACAAAGGTCTGTTAACTACCAGTGTCTTGGGAGGTATAGAGAGTAGGCCAAGGCATGAGTCTCTATGGGTACACACTGAATTGAATTGGGCTGTATTGGGAGGGATATGACATGTTCGTGTGAGTGGGGTAGAGTAGATTCCCTAGGGTCAGGCCCCTCATCTACTAAAGTATTTGCCGCTTCAATATCGACAATGGTGACTTTTTGTAGGGGTTGGATTGAATGATGGTAGTGCGGGGTTCTTTCCCGCAGGTAGAATTTAGGTACTATGACATCACCTCCCCCCCCCCAGAAAATCTGACCTGCCTTGTAAAAACCTATGTATCTGTCCATGGGAGAACCTCTCTAACAACTGAGTCTTCAATTAAGATGAAAATCATACTGGTGTTAAAAGGTACGGCCGTCCATACCCCATAAGGAGGTGCTACATGAATTACCGGCACTAACATTGGGGGTAACGGACGTCAGAAGAACAACACTGGCCAAGAGAGAGACGGCAAGGGTGAAGCCATTCCGGAGTCAGAAATAGACTACATAGGGAGTGGCTGACACCTGAGGAACATAATGTAAGATGCCGAGGAAGTTATCCAAGGAAAAGACGGTGTATTCGGTGGACGGAGGCGTTGGTGAAGGGCAGGTCGGAGATGTTAGTCATGATAGGTGATGTCTAGGTACCTAAGGGTCATACTACTTCAGTCCTTCCTGAATTGTCACCTAGAGTGCGATTGAGAGGGGGTAAATACCTCCCAACCCTTCCCCCAAAATGTTTATTGTCGTATTCCCGACAACAAGGGGATTGTTGAAGGAAGTGTTATATTTAAATATATATGTATATATGCCCTGACATATATACATGTATATTGGCCCTTGACTGTGGGCCCGTCCAGGTGGGACCAGGGGATATACATGGAGATGTATGTAGGCCTCCTTGACAGGCATACATCTCTATGTATATATATATGTATGGATGGGCTTATTGTCACGTGTGGGTGTATGCATATTTGTGGATGTGCCCCAAACATCCATGAATGTGCATATACTTATAATATAACTGTGTATATATATATATGTATATATATGTGTATGGATGTGCCCCAAGCATCCATACACATATAGTATAGGAACCAGACGTGCCGCCCCCCCCTCATGCATCCCTGCAGGGGATGAGAAGGTCTCCAGATGGCTGGACAATTATGTCCAGCCTCTGGTGACCTCAAAAGGCATGGGATCAATAGAGATCCGATGCCTTTTGGTATTTAACTATCCCCAACCTTTGGGGATAGTTAACATAACAGAGAGAGGAACAAACGTCCCTCCCTCTGTTATCTGCACACCTCCGGCGCGATAATTATCGCACCGCATGGTATGCAGATGCGCTACAGGCGGAGGATCAAAGGAACCCTCCGCCTGGAAGCGCGCTCCGGGATGCGCGGGCCGGCGCGGTGACGTCATATCACCGCGCCGGCCCACGTGTTCTGGCCGGCGGCGCGCACGTGCACGTCCGGACGTGCTGCCTCGGGAGCGAGCGCCGCCAAACTTAAATAGTCAGGCGGCGCTACGCTGAGGCACTTCTGTACAGAGCCCCAGCCGGAGAGGATCATCCCTGGACGAAAGAGCAACCCCTGGACAACGCGCATTATACCTAAGTACCCCTCTGATACCCCCCTATTATATACCCCACTACTCTCACTCCCTATATACCCCACTACTCTCACTCTCCCTATATACCCCACTACTCTCACTCTCACTATATACCCCATTACTCTCACTCACTATAAACCCTACCCTATATACCCCTGATAACCTTACCCTATATACCCCTGGTAACCTTACCCTATATACCCCTGGTAACCTTACCCTATATACCCCTGGTAACCTTACCCTATATACTCCTGGTAACCTTACCCTATATACCCCTGGTAACCCTACCCTATATACCCCTGGTAACCCTACCCTATATACCCCTGGTAACCCTACCCTATATACCCCTGGTAACCCTACCCTATATACCCCTGGGTAACCCTACCCTATATACCCCTGGTACCCTACCCTATATACCCCTGGTAACCCTATCCTATATACCCCTGGTAACCCTACCCCTTATTACCCCTGATAATCCTACACCCCTGGTAATCCTTTCCCTGATTTACCCTAATCACCTCCCGCGGTATATTTATGCTTTATGGTTGGCTTACACCCTAGTAAGACCACCGTCAACCTTCGTCTACCCCATAGGGATAGTTTATAGTACTAGGTGGGTGGGCTGTTAATATTGAATGTGTATATTGTATAGTTAGTTTGTGGGTGGAATTGGGAATGTGTAGTGTAGTTGAGTACTGTATAATTAGTGCTGTATTGTTAATGTATTGCGTAGTGTATTGTTAATAAATACTGTTATATTTGTATCCATCTGTAACGTGTAGTTATTGGCGATAGTTAGTTAGTAAGGCGCATGCAGCTAGTGTAGCGATCAGTGTAAGGCATAGTGAAGGTATTATTATTATTATATAAAGGTATAAATAGGCGGAGTTATCAATAGACGACTCCTCCTATTTATGAATATTAATTATCGATATTTGCATAAATATTGGTGATTAATATTCCCCCTCTACAATATTTATCTGGGATCCATATTTATATTGATTACTATTTAATTCATTTTTAACACAATTTTTATACTATTGTAAGACTGATACTTTGCTTTTACTTTGCTTTTATTCGCTGTTGTAATAAATGTCATTTTATATATATATTACTGCTGTACAATAAAGATCCCTTTACTTAAGAGAGTGCCCCACTTCTACTTTATACTTGTTCTACTATTTCAGACTGGGTGTTGTCTGTCAGTGGGAGCACCTCTGTTGGATCTCCACCTCACTCTAGTGCGACATTTCTTTATATTTATAGAACTTTTATTCACCCATAATGTCGGCACAGAATGAGGAGTTGACCAAAAGTATTTGGGATCACGTTGAAATTAAGAAACAGATGGTGGATAATTTTTCATTTGCAACTTTAGAGTCGAAAATCAGCAATACTACTATATCCACAAGAGACACATTTAGGGAGCTGGAAACACTCCTGGTCAGACAACTTAAACAAAGGTGGGAAATTAAGACTCTGACCAGATTTATAGAGTGTAACAGCATCCCTAAAGGTCTTACATTGACAAAAAATCCAGCACAAGAACTATGTAACCAACCCTTTATTAAAGAATGGGACGAAACATTACATCAGTACTCCATTTCTCTTGTTAAATTAATTATTAAGAGAAGATCGGAAATTCTGACAGATACTACTAACCAAATAAATGAATTACGCCCAATGGTTGATAAACTGCCACAGAACGCAGAATTCTTGTCCTCTCAGTCCAGATTGTGCCTCAATCTGGACAGAATAGAACAAGAGATTATAGAGAAAAAAACAAAAAAGATGAATTATTCAAATAGATCTAGCAAAAAAAAGGTGGATAGTGGAGAAACACAACGGGAAACACAAGTTAGACCAAACATACCGAATTTGAAACAAAATGAGGATACATATAATAGGGATACATTTGGAAATTATTTCTCTATACCACTTCAGAATAGATTTGAAATTCTAGAAGAACGGGAACATTTTTTAGACAGGACTCCACCACACCACAGGACACGGACACGACACAAATCACAAGAAACACGGACACAGAATCAAGAATCATTAACAGATCACCAGTACAATTTAAGACACAGACCACAAATTTCACACGATACACACAGATCACATCACTACAGAACAGAAAGAATACAGTCACAGGAACACTACAACAACCAGGAACACAGAATGAGAACAAGGAATCACGGGGAAAGGGAACGATACGTAGAGGAGGGAGAAAAAAGAGGGAAAAGACACAGATAAATGATATCACCATCACTAACGACTCTATTATTAATTTAAGTACAAAAACCTTAACAAAAGCACAAGTCACTTTATTAAATAAAGGCCTCAAATTTGCTCCGACTAATAAATTAAACAAGTTTGAGACATTTATTGGTGTAGAAAAATTTATGAGACGTCTCTGTCTGAAAAAATATTTTATCAAGAATCCCATTAATCGTGATATGTTGAATAATGAGTTCAAACATACTGACCTCAAAAGACCATCAAAGAAATACCCTAGAAATGAAACGAGCCAAGAGATGGCCAGTTTTAGAAAGTGTGTTGAACATGACATACGGAAACTAAAAGAAAAAACCAGATATAAACGAAATAATCTAACTAATGTAGAAGTGAAGGCATTAAAAGAGTTGCAAAAAGAAGAAAGTATTGTTATCCGCCCAGCAGATAAAGGCGGCGCAATAGTGATACAGGACTTAGAAAAATATAATTCCGAATGCCTACGTCAGCTTTCTGACAGCACAACATATAGAAAACTTCAGAAGGATCCTACGGAAACGTTTTTAGCAGAATTAAAAACATTTTGTAGTAGAGGCAAAGATATAGGTATTTTAAATGAAGATGAATACAATTTTTTAACAAATATATCCCCACGCATTCCTGTTTTTTATTGTTTGCCCAAGGTGCATAAAGATAATATCAACCCACCTGGCCGTCCAATTATATCTGGAATTGGCTCCCTGACGTCAAATTTATCTAAATATGTTGACATAACATTACAGTCTAGAGTAAAACAAGTTCCCTCATACGTCAAGGACACTACTCAAATCATAAAAATCATAGAATCTTTAGATTATAAAGAAAATTGGATTATGGGCACCCTTGACGTACAATCACTTTATACTGTAATTAAACACGAACAGGGCAAAAAATCGGTTACATCACAACTGTTACTAGAAGGCACCTTAAATTCAATACAAATAGAATATGTTGTGGAAGCTATAGATTTTATTTTAACACATAACTATTTTAACATTTTAGAAGATTTTTATATTCAGATGCAGGGCACAGCCATGGGCACCAGGTTCGCCCCCAGCTATGCAAATTTATTTATGGCACAATGGGAACATGAGAATATTCAACCCAAGCTGGGGACGAATCTGGTACTCTGGCAACGATACATCGATGATGTATTTTTTATATGGCAGGAAGATGGGAATTCTTTGAACCATTTTTTAGATGACATTAACAACAACAAGTGGAATTTGTCTTTTACGGGAAACACTAGCAAAAGTACATTAGAATTTTTAGATTTAAAAATTTCTAACCATGACGGAAAATTACAATGCACGACTTTTGTCAAACCCACTGCCTGTAACAGTTACATTTTATTCAATAGCTGTCATCTCCCCAATTGGTTAATTAATATTCCACAGGGCCAATTGAGGAGAGCAAAACGTAACTGTACACAAGATGAGGATTTCAAAAAAGAAGCTAAAAATATGACTGATCAATTTTTAGATAAAAAATATCCCACAGAAATCCTAGATGCTGCCTTTAACAAAGTGAAAGAGATGAACAGGCAGGAATTTTTTGTTGAGAAAGAAATGACGAAAATTGAAACTACAGATTCCAGTTTATGTTTAATTTTACCTTTTAATGGAAGCTTTGGAAAGGTCCGATCTATTATTCATAAACATTGGCATCTGTTGAAAAATGATAAAATATTAAATACTATAATACCGTCTAAACCAAAAATTGTATTTACTAAGGCCCCAAATTTAAACATTAAAATAGCTCCCACCATTCAAAAAAAGACCATAAATACTACTACGGTCCAATCTTGGGCAAATATCCAAGGATTTTTCCGCTGTGGGAGATGTAATAATTGTAAATTGACTTCATTCCCCAAAAAAACAATTGAGGTAAAATCATTTGCAAATAATCAGATCCATAAAATCGAGGAATTTCTCACCTGCTGTACAGAAAATGTGATCTATGTGATTGAATGCCCTTGTGGGCTTCAATATATAGGGAGAACGAAGAGAACACTTAAAAAGCGTATTGCAGAACATATCAGCAATATAAAGAAGGGTCTTGAAACCCATTCATTATCATGTCACTTTAAAATAGTACACAATCAAGACCCTTCGGGGTTAAGATTCACAGCCATTGATAAGGTACAGAAAGATTGGAGAGGTGGAAACCATATAGAAAAAATGTCACGGTTGGAAACAAAACGAATTTATGAATTGAATACTTTACAACCATCAGGATTAAATGCAGACTTTGAACTGTTTGGTTTCCTATAGAGTGGACGCAATCTGCCGACAATCAACTGGACTATATTTCAAAATGGTCCAGTTTTTTCTCTGCATTTTGCCTCCACTCTAATATTCCACTATGGCTAACGAGTAATAAACTATAAGGAAAATAAGAATAATTAGCTTTTTTCATGTTGTTGATGTTATTTATATATGGATCTAATGCATATGGATCTTTATGTTCATAATTATGCCCTTTAAAAAAAAATTTTAGGTAACTTTTAAGATATTTTAAAGTCTTGGTCTTAGATCCATCTTTGGAGATTATTAAATGAACCTATTGGATAGAATCATTGTAACATTGAATTTTTTGAGAAAACGCACCGGAAACGCATTAAAACCGCACGCGATACCGGTGCGTTTTTTCTATTGGTCGACCATAGAGAAGTTGGTGACCGACCGCACATAAGGATTTTATATAATTTGTATATTTTATAACCGATATGCAATTTTTACTAACAAGTTCGGTTTTAGGTTGAAAATAACGCATTTGGATCCCAATCCTTGAAAACTTAATATTCCAGTTCAGCTTTCCACATGTGCATCTATTACTATAAAAGCAGGGGAACGGAAGGGGGAGGTTAACCACTGAGGAAGGGGTCAATATTTTAAATCCCCGAAACGCGTCTGGTGCGAATCCCCCCTTAAAGAAGGAAAGGACCGTGCAACTCCGGTGACTTGGACACTGCCGCATACTAAAAAAGGATTTGTTATATCTAACTGCGATACTGGAGACGCCGAGAACACGTGGACTACACAGATCCAATTGGCGCCACAATTCAAATCCTTAAACAACAGCCCTTGAGACCGGGATTTCATAAGTAAAGTGTGCCGAGTCGAGGGCTCATTGTCCAGACAAGAAGACCGCCGGGTAAGATTGCATTGATCCTACAGCGATCGCTTTATCAAATACAGCGGGACGCCGCTGCAAGTATTAGTAGCTCTTCTAATATATAACGCAACTATTTGAATAGCTACATTTCTTTGAACTGTGGATAATTACGCACATGTGTTGATATAAAGTTGCAGACACATTGAACTGCAACCTGCTACTATTCCCAATAGGAGAACTTTCCGCACAGTCACTGACTGAAGGTTATAGAAGACTGGTTATATCAATGGACTATTTTTTCATTTGCCTGCAGGCTTGTTATTGAAATTTACTACGTCCATGTAAATATCTTTATGAATCCATATCCTCTGGAGAGGGGAATAATTATGCAATAATCTATTTTTTTTATATTTATCTGGGATCCATATTTATATTGATTACTATTTAATTCATTTTTAACACAATTTTTATACTATTGTAAGACTGATACTTTGCTTTTACTTTGCTTTTATTCGCTGTTGTAATAAATGTCATTTTATATATATATTACTGCTGTACAATAAAGATCCCTTTACTTAAGAGAGTGCCCCACTTCTACTTTATAAGAATATATACTCACATCGTCATTTTGTTAATGCCGACTTTGTGGAGTTTCAAAGGAATGTGTACCCTCCTGTGTATGAAAAACAAAGCGAGTTTAGTACTCGCTCACATTGCCGTGTGCCTGCCATGATGCAACATAAGGGCATCACCCATATACACTCTTTTCTGTAAAGTCATTTAATAGCGAGTGGTTCCAATAAATTATCGTCTCTATTCTTTGGTGGTGCTGGCCGATCATGGACCTTTTCTTTAGGAGTCTGTATCCATTGTACAAAAATTGGAACCCTTGAAACTCTAATATACATTTCTATAAAAATTTAAATAAAACATTTCAGACTTACGAGTCTGAAATTGGCTCAGGAGAAAAACACAATTCCTCTGCATCAGAGGATTTGGTGGGGGAGTCTCCCTGAAATATGTAAATATGTATTGTGGGTCATATATATATTTTTTTGAACATTATGTTTTTTTTATATATTGATTTAATACTGACATCTGAAAGGATGGAGTACTTCGACTGCCAACCGAAGGGGAAGGTCGAAGACATCTGAAATAAAAAAGTTAAAGAACCGTTTTGATACAAGCGCTTCCATTGACATATTACAATAGACACATTGGCCCAAGATTCAACAAGGGTTTAGAGGGGGACTATTTTTAACATTGCTCCTCAGGTCAGTACAACAATAAGAACCCCTATGTAATTCGACTTTAGCTGACAACAACAGACCAGACCACCAACAATGTGAATGACTCACAATCAGACCGCAGATAAGAACCCCATGCCTCTCATCCAGCCCACAGTAGCCTAATAGCATCCCCCAGTAGCCTAATACTAGCCCCCAGTAGCCAAATAGCATCCCCCAGTAGCCTAATAGTAGTCCCAAGTAGCCTAATAGAATCCACAAAGTTTCCTAATAGTAGCCCCCAGTGGCCAAATGGCATCCCCCAGTAGCCTAATAGAAGTCCCCAGTAGCCTAATAGCATCCACACAGTTTCCTAATAGTAGCCCCCAGTGGCCAAATGGCATCCCCCAGTAGCCTAATAGAAGTCCCCAGTAGCCTAATAGCATCCACACAGTTTCCTAATAGCATCCCCCAGTAGCCAAATAGCATCCCCCAGTAGCCAAATAGCATTCCCTAGTAGCCTAATAGCATCCCCCAGTAGCCAAATAGCATCTCCCAGTAGCCTAATAGCATCCCCCAGTAGCCTAATAGTAGCCCCCAGTAGCTTAATAACATCCCCCAGTAGCCTAATAGTAGTCCTCAGTAGCCTAATAGCATCCACACAGTTTCCAAATAGTAGCCCCCAGTAGACAAGATTCCCACAGTAGCCTAATAGCATCCCCCAGTAGCCAAATAACTTCCCCCAGTAGCCTAATAGTAGCCCCCAGTAGCCAAATAGCATCCCCCAGTAATCTAATACCATCCTCCAGTAGCCTAATAGTATTCCTTAGTATCCTAATAGCATCCACAGTTTCCAAATAGTAGCCCCCAGTAGCCAAATAACATGCCCCAGTAGCCAAATAGCATTCCCTAGTAGCCTAATAGCATCCCCCAGTAGCCTCATAGCAGCCAAAAATAAGGTTCTGTGGAACTGATCAAAGTAAACTTTTCAATTGCATCAATTCATACCCTTTTCTTGTCACTTTCTCAAACTTGACCATCTGCATCCAGAAATGGCGAGGAGTAGCGCTCACGTGACTGTCACATGACACTCCCTGTTTTCCTGTCTTCGTTTGGAAGTTCCTGTTTGTTCTGCGCATGTTCATAACCAAAAAAATGTACGATATAAACGTTATGCATGAAAAGGCAATATTTTAAAATCCGTCTCTCATTGACTACAATGAACGTGAAGGGACGCGCCATCATGAATCCACTTTTTTGAACGTAGAAAAAAATCCTGCAAACAGGATTTTTTTTTCGTCTTAAAAAACAGATTCAGAACGTATTACCAACTAACGAACACAAACATATACGTCAATTTAGGTCTATGGGGGGGTTGAACGGATACGTTTTTCAAATTTTGTTTCAACTTCCGGACGGACAAAAGGAACGAAGAGCTTGAAATCTGATGTGAACATAGCCTAACACAAAGTATGGAATAGTATGCAAATCTAGTTTCTGGAAGTTAAAGAAAGGGAGGTGCAATAAAATGTCCTTCCCTTTCCACAAACTCCCTGAAGACACTGCTACTGACAATTGACTTTAGAAAAAATCAGCGCCACTAACAGATTTGGGCTAAGGTGTGTTATGCATTAAAATATGTAGATTTGGAAAAAAGCTTTCTCTAGTGTAAAACACAAGTCCTCAAAACTGCGATTATTTCCCCCTCATCACCACACCAACACTTGAACTGTCTGGAGATGCACTGACAAGGATTTCTGCCTAGTATACCATGTTATCACTCAGATGTAAACCGCTACCATTTGACAAAAATATTTAACAAAAAAAAAATTTGTACTGCCTGGAGATGCACCGACACAGATTTCAGACAAGTATTTCACGTTATCACTCAGAGATATAAAACGTCTGCTACCCTTCTTATTGTAAAACACACATATATGTTATTTTCCCAAACCGGAACAAAATTTTTTAATTTGAACTGCCTGGAGATGCACCAACACAGATTTCAGACCGGCATATCACGTTATCACTCAGAGATATAAACTGTCCACTTCTCTTTGTATTGTAAGACACACATATATGCTATTTCCACAAAAAAAAAAAAATAATTTGAACTGCCGCGGATTTCATAAAAAAATTTGCTGTGGGGCCCAGTCAGTTCTAGTTGCACAACAATGTCTTATTTGGAGATGATTTTACTTAATTTTATATTCACTATGGTGTAAGTAAAGAAAGAACTAAGCGTAACCATTTATCATTTTGTAACTACATGGACTACAGCACCCTCTGCTGTTGGAAAATGTCAAGCTGCAAAGACTAATTTCTCCATTATTAACCCCTTAAGGACCACCGCCGTACATGTACTGCCCCACTTTTTCTGTGTGCGAGTTGTGACCGCCAAGTGCTGTTCAATGCATACCTGCCTGATCACCACCTGGAGATTATTTGTGCTGATTTTTTGGTAACTTTTTAATTTTTTGGGGTTAAAAAAGTAGTTAGGGCTTTATGTAAATATATATAGAGTTCTATATTTCTATATATACTGTATAGATATAAGTAAAATGTTTAGCAAGTATTCACTTTTTTAACACTGTAGTGATTTTTTATACTAGTTTTTGCTGCAGAGCACTGATCAGTAGTGTGCTCAGAAGCATCTGCACATTTTTGAGTTTTTTTTGGTTTTTTTGGTGTAAAAAAAGCTGCATTTAGTGGTATTAAGTTAGGCTACTTTCACACTAGCGTTCTGCTGTCCGCTCGTGAGCTCCGTTTGAAGGGGCTCACGAGCGGAGAAGAACGCTTCCGTCCAGCCCTGATGCAGTCTGAATGGATGCGGATCCGCTCAGACTGCATCAGTCTGGCGGCGTTCAGCCTCCGCTCCGCTCGCCTCCGCACGGCCAGGCGGACAGCTGAACGCTGCTTGCAGCGTTCGGGTGTCCGCCTGGCCGTGCGGAGGCGAGCGGATCCGTCCACACTTACAATGTAAGTCAATGGGGACGGATCCGCTTGAAGATGACACAATGTGGCTCAATCTTCAAGCGGATCCGTTCCCCATTAACTTTCAATGTAAAGTCTGAACGGATCCGCTCAGGCTACTTTCACACTTAGAAAATTTTCTAAGTTTTAATGCAGACGGATCCGTTCTGAACGGATGCGAACGTCTGCATTATCGGAGCGGATCCGTCTGATGAAACATCAGACGGATCCGCTCCGAACGCTAGTGTGAAAGTAGCCTTAGAAATATATATACACTGAACAAAAATATAAACTCAACACTTTCGGTTTTGCTCCCATTTTGCATGAGCCGAACTCAAAGATCTGAAACATTTTCTACATGCACAAAAGACCCATTACTCTCAAATATTGTTTAAAAATCTAAGTCTGTGTTAGTGAGCATTTCTCCTTTGCCGAGATAATCCATCCCACCTCACAGGTGTGGCATATCAAGGTGCTGATTAGACAGCATGAATATTGCACAGGTGTGCCTTAGACTGCCCACAATAAAAGACCACTCTGAAATGTGCACAGTTTTGCCTTACTGGGGGGGCAGAAAACCAGTCAGTATCTGGCGTGGCCACCATTTGCCTCACGCAGTGCAACACATCTCCGTCGCATAGATATAAACCGCAAGGTTGGACCCCAGTAAGTGCAGCAGAGATGACAACATTTTGGGGACTCGTGCTGCATATGGACGTAGTAAAGAAGCCAAACATTAGACAATATTGGAATTAGGACATTTTCTACCAGACTCCAATTTACAGTCAGACCATGACCCAGAAACGATTTGAGTCAATTCGGAAATTCCTACATTACAATGACAATGCACAGTGCCCACCCCAAAATGACCCAACATTTGACTGTCTATTCAAAGTTAGGCCTGGTGAAGTTTACAACCCCGATATAAATGTATGTGTAGATGAGTCCCTATTACTGTTCAAAGGGAAGATTATATTCCACCAGTACCTGCCTAGCAAACGGGCAAGGTATGGCATAAAGCAGGGGTGCACAACGTTTCCTGGTTGGGGGCCACATTGCCAGACTGAACCAATGATGAGGGCCGAAATTAAAATTTAAAGTTGTATTAACTACCTCCCGACCGCCTAACGCACGGATGCATCCGGAAGGTGGTTGATTCATTCCTCCTGGACGCATCCGTGCGTCATCTCGCGAGACGCGAGATTTCGGTCAGAGCCGGCCCGCGCATGCGCATCGCGGGCCGGCAAAAGTTAAAGAACAAGTTCGTCACCAGCCTGCCAGCAAACTGAACTGTGAGTAGCACCAACACTACACTGTAGCCCCAGATCACCCCCCTGCACCCCAATTAACCCTTTGATCACCCCTTTGATCGCCCCTGTCAATCACTAGTGAAAGGAAAAAAAGTGATCAGTGTAAACTGTCACTTTTTTTTTTTACTGGTATTGACTGTTAGGTTTTAGGGATAGTTTAGGCCCCTTGGTTAGGTAGTTTAGCGTGAGGTAGCGCCCAGCCCACCGCACCGCAGTCACTTTTATTCGCTGTTTAGCGTATCGCTAATCAGCATTTGTACTTTTATAGTATCTGTAAGTGATCAAAACTGATCACGGTCAGATCTATAATAGTATTAGTGTCACCTTAGCTCGCCCTCCACCCAAAACGCAGTGTTTGCCCGATCAGGCCTGATCGGTCACCCACACGTGCGTTCACCCACGCCCGCCCCGCCGCAGTGACAAAAAATATATATTTTTTGATCACTGCACATTCACTTTACACGCACTGCGGCGATAAAAAACAGGGGGTATTCTTCTGAAGAGGCCTACAGGATTCTGACCCAGTCGGATGAGGAGTGGGAACCCTCATCTGATGAATCTAGCGGGTCAGAATATGAACCTGTAGAAAGCAGTGGCTCTCTGACCCAAAGTTCGGACGAGGAGGTTGAGGTCCCTGACAGCACCAGGCGTACCCGGCCCCGTGTCGCTAGACCACAGGTTACGCAGGATCCGCTTCAAGAGCAGCAGAGTGGGGCTGTCGCTGCCGGATCACGTGGTGAGGCATACACCAGCAGCGCAGCCCTTCCTGGACCTAGTACCAGCACTGCCGTACAACATGGTGAAGTAGCGAGCACCAGAAGGGCAGTTGAAGCTGGTACGATGGCACGTGCAGTAGTTACCCCGTCGCAGCCACCGCACAGACAGGCCCGTAGAGCCCCTAGAATCCCTGAGGTGCTGGCAAACCCTGATTGGCAGTCACCAACTTCAGCCGCACCATTAGTTCCCCCTTTCACCGCCCAGTCTGGAGTTCGGGTTGAGACGGCTCATATCGGTTCGGCCCTGGGATTTTTTGAGCTGTTCTTGACTGTGGAGCTCTTAGACTTAGTTGTGGCAGAAACAAACCGGTATGCCACACAATTTATAACCGCAAACCCGGGAAGCTTTTATGCCCAGCCTTTCCGGTGGAAACCAGTCCAAGTTTCCGAAATTAAAATTTTTCTGGGCCTTCTCCTCAACATGGGTCTAACTAAAAAGCATGAATTGCGGTCATATTGGTCCACGAACCCAATTCATCACATGCCCATGTTCTCTGCTGCTATGTCCAGGACACGATTTGAGACCATCCTGCGTTTCCTGCATTTTAGCGACAACACCACCTCCCGTCCCAGAGGCCACCCAGCTTTTGACCGGCTCCACAAAATTCGGCCCCTCATAGACCATTTCAACCAGAAATTTGCAGATTTGTATACCCCCGAGCAAAACATCTGCATAGACGAGTCCCTTATACATTTTACCGGGCGCCTTGGCTTCAAACAATACATCCCAAGCAAGCGTGCCCGGTATGGGGTCAAATTGTATAAGCTCTGTGAAAGGGCCACAGGCTATACCCACAAATTTCGTGTCTATGAGGGAAAAGATCAGACCCTGGAGCCGGTCGGTTGCCCTGACTACCTGGGGAGCAGTGGGAAGACAGTCTGGGACTTGGTGTCACCCTTATTCGGCAAGGGGTACCATCTTTATGTGGACAATTTCTACTCAAGTGTGGCCCTCTTTAGGAATTTGTTTCTAGAACGGATTTGCGCCTGTGGCACCGTGCGACCTAGTCGCCGGGGCTTCCCCCAACGGCTCGTTACCACCCGTCTTGCAAGGGGGGAGAGGGCTGCCTTGTGTAACGAAGAACTGCTCGCGGTGAAATGGAGAGACAAGCTTGACGTTTACATGCTCTCCTCCATTCACGCAGACACGACAATCCAAATTGAGCGAGCAACCCGTGTCATTGAAAAGCCCCTCTCAGTCCACGACTATAATTTGCTCATGGGAGGGGTGGACTTCAATGACCAGATGTTGTCTCCGTATTTAGTTTCCCGCAGAACCAGACGCTGGTATAAGAAGGTGTCTGTATATTTGATTCAATTGGCGCTGTATAATAGTTTTGTTCTCTACAATAAGGCTGGGAGAACACGATCCTTCCTCAAATTCCAGGAAGAGATCATCGAGAACCTCCTATATCCAGAAGGTTCCGTGGCCCCATCCACCAGTGTAGTTAGCCGTCTACACGAGCGACATTTCCCCAATGTCGTTGCTGGTACCTTAACCCAACCGTCACCCCGAAAAAGATGTCGTGTCTGTAGCAGGAGTGGAATAAGGCGTGACACCCGCTATTTCTGTCCTGACTGTCCTGACCTCCCTGCCCTATGCTTAGGAGAGTGTTTCCGGAAGTACCACACACAGGTACACCTAGCATAGGGATCACATCTCACCAGGACAGGCACACAGGGCTATTAGGGCCCATTCACTCACAGCTGCTGCAAACGTCTCCTTTCACATGGGACAAAGTGCATAACGTACTTCGCCACATCTTTGGGCGATTTGCGCTTTGCACATTGACCCATGGGGAAGGAGAGGTTTGTTCTATAAAGGTAAAAAAAAAAACACCAGTAAGCAAAAAGGTTAAAAAGGTTAATGTTCAGTTCAAAAAGTTAAAGTTTATATGTTCTCTTCCAAAGTTAATAAAATTATTGTGTTGCGGCCTGGATTTTTTTTTTTTTTTTTTTTTTTTTTTACCTTCCAGGTGGACCAACCGATCGACTAGCTGCAGCACTGATGTGCATTCTGACAGAAGCATTGCGCTGCTGTCAGATTACACGCAAGTCGGTGTATGCGGCGCTGCAAGACGAGATTTCTCCTCTGCAGTAAAAGATACGTTTGCCGAGGCATATGAGCTGAGGAGGTGGCGGTGTTCCTATGCTTTGGCAAACACTTTGTATATAAAAAAATAAAAAAAATCCCGGCAATGATTTATTCATCCACATCGATTGATGTGAATGGAGAAATCTGGTTTGCCAGGGCATACGAGCTAAGTGGGTATGGATGTTGGGCGGAGCTCCTATGTCCTGGCAGACGCCTTTCCCCTCCTTTTTTTTTTTGGCAGAGATTTTTTCATCCACATTGATCGATGCGAATGAAGAAATCTGTGCCGTTCATTTTTTTCTTTCAGCCCAGAGGCTGAACGGAAAAAAAAAATCTCATTACCCGTATGCTCAATATAAGGAGAATAGCAGAAACTCCTAATGCTGGTCATACATGTAATGATTGCGGAGACCCTCAAATGCCAGGGCAGTACAAACACCCCACAAATAACACCATTTTGGAAAGAAGACACCCCAAGGTTTTCGCTGAGGGGCATATTGAGTCCATGAAAGATTGAAATTTTTGTCCCAAGTTAGCGGAAAGGGAGACTTTGTGAGAAAAAAATCAAAAAAATAAATTTCCGCTAACTTGTGGCAAAAATATTTTTTTTCTATGAACTCGCCATGCCCCTCATTGAATACCTTGGGGTGTCTTCTTTCCAAAATGGGGTCACATGTGGGGTATTTATACTGTCCTGGCATTTTAGGGGCCCCAAAGCGTGAGAAGAAGTCTGGTATCCAAATGTCTAAAAATGCCCTCCTAAAAGGAATTTGGGCCCCTTTGCCCACCTAGGCTGCAAAAAAGTGTCACACATGTGGTATCTCCGTATTCAGGAGAAGTTGGGGAATGTGTTTTGGGGTGTCATTTTACATATACCCATGCTGGGTGAGATAAATATCTTGGTCAAATGCCAACTTTGTATAAAAAAATGGGAAAAGTTGTCTTTTGCCAAAATATTTCTCTCACCCAGCATGGGTATATGTAAAATGACACCCCAAAACACATTCCCCAACTTCTCCTGAATACGGAGATACCACATGTGTGACACTTTTTTGCAGCCTAGGTGGGCAAAGGGGCCCACATTCCAAAGAGCACCTTTCGGATTTCACAGGTCATTTACCTACTTACCACACATTTGGGCCCCTAGAATGCCAGGGCAATATAACTACCCCACAAGTGACCCCATTTTGGAAAGAAGACACCCCAAGGTATTCCGTGAGGGGCATGGCGAGTTCCTAGAATTTTTTATTTTTTGTCACAAGTTAGTGGAAAATTATGATTTTTTTTTTTTTTTCTTACAAAGTCTCATATTCCACTAACTTGTGACAAAAAATAAAAACTTCCATAAACTCACTATGCCCATCAGCGAATACCTTGGGGTGTCTTCTTTCCAAAATGGGGTCACTTGTGGGGTAGTTATACTGCCCTGGCATTCTAGGGGCCCAAATGTGTGGTAAGGAGTTTGAAATCAAATTCTGTAAAAAATGACCAGTGAAATCCGAAAGGTGCTCTTTGGAATATGGGCCCCTTTGCCCACCTAGGCTGCAAAAAAGTGTCACACATGTGGTATCTCCGTATTCAGGAGAAGTTGGGGAATGTGTTTTTGGGTGTCATTTTACATATACCCATGCTGGGTGAGAGAAATATCTTGGCAAAAGACAACTTTTCCCATTTTTTTATACAAAGTTGGCATTTGACCAAGATATTTATCTCACCCAGCATGGGTATATGTAAAATGACACCCCAAAACACATTCCCCAACTTCTCCTGAATACGGAGATACCACATGTGTGAAACTTTTTTGCAGCCTAGGTGGGCAAAGGGGCCCACATTCCAACGAGCACCTTTCGGATTTCACTGGCCATTTTTTACAGAATTTGATTTCAAACTCCTTTCCACACATTTGGGCCCCTAGAATGCCAGGGCAATATAACTACCCCACAAGTGACCCCATTTTGGAAAGAAGACACCCCAAGGTATTCGCTGATGGGCATAGTGAGTTTATGGAAGTTTTTATTTTTTGTCACAAGTTAGTGGAAAATGATAATTTTTTTTTTTTTTTTTTTACAAAGTCTCATATTCCACTAACTTGTGACAAAAAATAAAAAAACTTCCATGAACTCACTATGGCCATCAGCGAATACCTTGGGGTGTCTTCTTTCCAAAATGGGGTCACTTGTGGGGTAGTTATACTGCCCTGGCATTCTAGGGGCCCAAATGTGTGGTAAGGAGTTTGAAATCAAATTCTGTAAAAAATGACCAGTGAAATCCAAAAGGTGCTCTTTGGAATATGGGCCCCTTTGCCCACCTAGGCTGCAAAAAAGTGTCACACATGTGGTATCTCCGTATTCAGGAGAAGTTGGGGAATGTGTTTTGGGGTGTCATTTTACATATACCGATGCTGGGAGAGAGAAATATCTTGGCAAAGACAACTTTTCCCATTTTTTTATACAAAGTTGGCATTTGACCAAGATATTTATCTCACCCAGCATGGGTATATGTAAAATGACACCCCAAAACACATTCCCCAACTTCTCCTGCATACGGAGATACCACATGTGTGACACTTTTTTGCAGCCTAGGTGGGCAAAGGGGCCCACATTCCAACGAGCACCTTTCGGATTTCACTGGCCATTTTTTACAGAATTTGATTTCAAACTCCTTACCACACATTTGGGCCCCTAGAATGCCAGGGCAGTATAACTACCCCACAAGTGACCCCATTTTGGAAAGAAGACACCCCAAGGTATTCCGTGAGGGGCATGGCGAGTTCCTAGAATTTATTATTTTTTGTCACAAGTTAGTGGAAAATGATGATTTTTTTCTTTTTTTTTTCTTACAAAGTCTCATATTCCACTAACTTGTGACAAAAAATAAAAAACTCTAGGAACTCGCCATGCCCCTCACGGAATACCTTGGGGTGTCTTCTTTCCAAAATGGGGTCACTTGTGGGGTAGTTATACTGCCCTGGCATTCTAGGGGCCCAAATGTGTGGTAAGGAGTTTGAAATCAAATTCTGTAAAAAATGACCAGTGAAATCCGAAAGGTGCTCTTTGGAATATGGGCCCCTTTGCCCACCTAGGCTGCAAAAAAGTGTCACACATGTGGTATCTCCGTATTCAGGAGAAGTTAGGGAATGTGTTTTGGGGTATCATTTTACATATACCCATGCTGGGTGAGATAAATATCTTGGTCAAATGCCAACTTTGTATAAAAAAATGGGAAAAGTTGTCTTTTGCCAAAATATTTCTCTCACCCAGCATGGGTATATGTAAAATGACACCCCAAAACACATTCCCCAACTTCTCCTGAATACGTAGATACCACATGTGTGACACTTTTTTGCAGCCTAGGTGGGCAAAGGGGCCCACATTCCAAAGAGCACCTTTAGGATTTCACAGGTCATTTACCTACTTACCACACATTTGGGCCCCTAGAATGCCAGGGCAATATAACTACCCCACAAGTGACCCCATTTTGGAAAGAAGACACCCCAAGGTAATCCGTGAGGGGCATGGCGAGTTCCTAGAATTTTTTATTTTTTGTCACAAGTTAGTTGAAAATGATGATTTTTTTTTTTTTTCTTACAAAGTCTCATATTCCACTAACTTGTGACAAAAAATAAAAACTTCCATAAACTCACTATGCCCATCAGCGAATACCTTGGGGTGTCTTCTTTCCAAAATGGGGTCACTTGTGGGGTAGTTATACTGCCCTGGCATTCTAGGGGCCCAAATGTGTGGTAAGGAGTTTGAAATCAAATTCTGTAAAAAATGACCAGTGAAATCCGAAAGGTGCTCTTTGGAATATGGGCCCCTTTGCCCACCTAGGCTGCAAAAAAGTGTCACACATGTGATATCTCCTTATTCAGGAGAAGTTGGGGAATGTGTTTTGGGGTGTCATTTTACATATACAAATGATGATTTTTTTTTTTTTTTTTTCTTACAAAGTCTCATATTCCACTAACTTGTGACAAAAAATAAAAAACTTCCATGAACTCACTATGCCCATCAGCGAATACCTTGGGGTGTCTTCTTTCCAAAATGGGGTCACTTGTGGGGTAGTTATACTGCCCTGGCATTCTAGGGGCCCAAATGTGTGGTAAGGAGTTTGAAATCAAATTCTGTAAAAAATGACCAGTGAAATCCGAAAGGTGCTCTTTGGAATATGGGCCCCTTTGCCCACCTAGGCTGCAAAAAAGTGTCACACATGTGGTATCTCCGTATTCAGGAGAAGTTGGGGAATGTGTTTTGGGGTGTCATTTTACATATACCCATGCTGGGTGAGAGAAATATCTTGGCAAAAGACAACTTTTCCCATTTTTTTATACAAAGTTGGCATTTGACCAAGATATTTATCTCACCCAGCATGGGTATATGTAAAATGACACCCCAAAACACATTCCCCAACTTCTCCTGAATACGGAGATACCACATGTGTGAAACTTTTTTGCAGCCTAGGTGGGCAAAGGGGCCCACATTCCAACGAGCACCTTTCGGATTTCACTGGCCATTTTTTACAGAATTTGATTTCAAACTCCTTACCACACATTTGGGCCCCTAGAATGCCAGGGCAGTATAACTACCCCACAAGTGACCCCATTTTGGAAAGAAGACACCCCAAGGTATTCCGTGAGGGGCATGGCGAGTTCCTAGAATTTATTATTTTTTGTCACAAGTTAGTGGAAAATGATGATTTTTTTCTTTTTTTTTTCTTACAAAGTCTCATATTCCACTAACTTGTGACAAAAAATAAAAAACTCTAGGAACTCGCCATGCCCCTCACGGAATACCTTGGGGTGTCTTCTTTCCAAAATGGGGTCACTTGTGGGGTAGTTATACTGCCCTGGCATTCTAGGGGCCCAAATGTGTGGTAAGGAGTTTGAAATCAAATTCTGTAAAAAATGACCAGTGAAATCCGAAAGGTGCTCTTTGGAATATGGGCCCCTTTGCCCACCTAGGCTGCAAAAAAGTTTCACACATGTGGTATCTCCGTATTCAGGAGAAGTTAGGGAATGTGTTTTGGGGTATCATTTTACATATACCCATGCTGGGTGAGATAAATATCTTGGTCAAATGCCAACTTTGTATAAAAAAATGGGAAAAGTTGTCTTTTGCCAAAATATTTCTCTCACCCAGCATGGGTATATGTAAAATGACACCCCAAAACACATTCCCCAACTTCTCCTGAATACGTAGATACCACATGTGTGACACTTTTTTGCAGCCTAGGTGGGCAAAGGGGCCCACATTCCAAAGAGCACCTTTAGGATTTCACAGGTCATTTACCTACTTACCACACATTTGGGCCCCTAGAATGCCAGGGCAATATAACTACCCCACAAGTGACCCCATTTTGGAAAGAAGACACCCCAAGGTAATCCGTGAGGGGCATGGCGAGTTCCTAGAATTTTTTATTTTTTGTCACAAGTTAGTTGAAAATGATGATTTTTTATTTATTTTTTTCTTACAAAGTCTCATATTCCACTAACTTGTGACAAAAAATAAAAACTTCCATAAACTCACTATGCCCATCAGCGAATACCTTGGGGTGTCTTCTTTCCAAAATGGGGTCACTTGTGGGGTAGTTATACTGCCCTGGCATTCTAGGGGCCCAAATGTGTGGTAAGGAGTTTGAAATCAAATTCTGTAAAAAATGACCAGTGAAATCCGAAATGTGCTCTTTGGAATATGGGCCCCTTTGCCCACCTAGGCTGCAAAAAAGTGTCACACATGTGGTATCTCCTTATTCAGGAGAAGTTGGGGAATGTGTTTTGGGGTGTCATTTTACATATACCCATGCTGGGTGAGAGAAATATCTTGGCAAAAGACAACTTTTCCCATTTTTTTATACAAAGTTGGCATTTGACCAAGATATTTATCTCACCCAGCATGGGTATATGTAAAATGACACCCCAAAACACATTCCCCAACTTCTCCTGAATACGGAGATACCACATGTGTGACACTTTTTTGCAGCCTAGGTGGGCAAAGGGGCCCACATTCCAACGAGCACCTTTCGGATTTCACTGGCCATTTTTTACAGAATTTGATTTCAAACTCCTTACCACACATTTGGGCCCCTAGAATGCCAGGGCAGTATAACTACCCCACAAGTGACCCCATTTTGGAAAGAAGACACCCCAAGGTATTCCGTGAGGGGCATGGCGAGTTCCTAGAGTTTTTTATTTTTTGTCACAAGTTAGTGGAAAATGATGATTTTTTATTTATTTTTTTCTTACAAAGTCTCATATTCCACTAACTTGTGACAAAAAATAAAAAACTTCCATGAACTCACTATGCCCATCAGCGAATACCTTGGGGTGTCTTCTTTCCAAAATGGGGTCACTTGTGGGGTAGTTATACTGCCCTGGCATTCTAGGGGCCCAAATGTGTGGTAAGGAGTTTGAAATCAAATTCTGTAAAAAATGACCAGTGAAATCCGAAAGGTGCTCTTTGGAATATGGGCCCCTTTGCCCACCTAGGCTGCAAAAAAGTGTCACACATGTGGTATCTCCGTATTCAGGAGAAGTTGGGGAATGTGTTTTGGGGTGTCATTTTACATATACCCATGCTGGGTGAGAAAAATATCTTGGCAAAAGACAACTTTTCCCATTTTTTTATACAAAGTTGGCATTTGACCAAGATATTTATCTCACCCAGCATGGGTATATGTAAAATGACACCCCAAAACACATTCCCCAACTTCTCCTGAATACGGAGATACCACATGTGTGACACTTTTTTGCAGCCTAGGTGGGCAAAGGGGCCCACATTCCAACGAGCACCTTTCGGATTTCACTGGCCATTTTTTACAGAATTTGACTTCAAACTCCTTACCACACATTTGGGCCCCTAGAATGCCAGGGCAGTATAACTACCCCACAAGTGACCCCTATTTAGGAAATAAGACACCCCAAGGTATTCCGTGAGGGGCATGGCGAGTTCCTAGAGTTTTTTATTTTTTGTCACAAGTTAGTGGAAAATGATAATTTTTTTTTTTTTTTTTTTTACAAAGTCTCATATTCCACTAACTTGTGACAAAAAATAAAAAAACTTCCATGAACTCACTATGGCCATCAGCGAATACCTTGGGGTGTCTTCTTTCCAAAATGGGGTCACTTGTGGGGTAGTTATACTGCCCTGGCATTCTAGGGGCCCAAATGTGTGGTAAGGAGTTTGAAATCAAATTCTGTAAAAAATGACCAGTGAAATCCGAAAGGTGCTCTTTGGAATATGGGCCCCTTTGCCCACCTAGGCTGCAAAAAAGTGTCACACATGTGGTATCTCCGTATTCAGGAGAAGTTGGGGAATGTGTTTTGGGGTGTCATTTTACATATACCCATGCTGGGTGAGAGAAATATCTTGGCAAAAGACAACTTTTCCCATTTTTTTATACAAAGTTGGCATTTGACCAAGATATTTATCTCACCCAGCATGGGTATATGTAAAATGACACCCCAAAACACATTCCCCAACTTCTCCTGAATACGGAGATACCACATGTGTGACACTTTTTTGCAGCCTAGGTGGGCAAAGGGGCCCACATTCCAACGAGCACCTTTTGGATTTCACTGGCCATTTTTTACAGAATTTGATTTCAAACTCCTTACCACACATTTGGGCCCCTAGAATGCCAGGGCAGTATAACTACCCCACAAGTGACCCCATTTTGGAAAGAAGACACCCCAAGGTATTCCGTGAGGGGCATGGCGAGTTCCTAGAGTTTTTTATTTTTTGTCACAAGTTAGTGGAAAATGATAATTTCTTTTTTTTTTTTACAAAGTCTCATATTCCACTAACTTGTGACAAAAAATAAAAAAACTTCCATGAACTCACTTTGGCCATCAGCGAATACCTTGGGGTGTCTTCTTTCCAAAATGGGGTCACTTGTGGGGTAGTTATACTGCCCTGGCATTCTAGGGGCCCAAATGTGTGGTAAGGAGTTTGAAATCAAATTCTGTAAAAAATGACCAGTGAAATCCGAAAGGTGCTCTTTGGAATATGGGCCCCTTTGCCCACCTAGGCTGCAAAAAAGTGTCACACATGTGGTATCTCCGTATTCAGGAGAAGTTGGGGAATGTGTTTTGGGGTGTCATTTTACATATACCCATGCTGGGTGAGAGAAATATCTTGGCAAAAGACAACTTTTCCCATTTTTTTATACAAAGTTGGCATTTGACCAAGATATTTATCTCACCCAGCATGGGTATATGTAAAATGACACCCCAAAACACATTCCCCAACTTCTCCTGAATACGGAGATACCACATGTGTGACACTTTTTTGCAGCCTAGGTGGGCAAAGGGGCCCACATTCCAAAGAGCACCTTTCGGATTTCACCGGCCATTTATTACAGAATTTGATTTCAAACTCCTTACCACACATTTGGGCCCCTAGAATGCCAGGGCAGTATAACTACCCCACAAGTGACCCCATTTTGGAAAGAAGACACCCCAAGGTATTTGCTGATGGGCATAGTGAGTTCATGGAAGTTTTTATTTTTTGTCACAAGTTAGTGGAATATGAGACTTTGTAAGAAAAAAAAAAATCATTATTTTCCGCTAACTTGTGACAAAAAATAAAAAGTTCTATGAACTCACTATGCCCATCAGCGAATACCTTAGGGTGTCTACTTTCCGAAATGGGGTCATTTGTGGGGTGTTTGTACTGTCTGGCCATTGTAGAACCTCAGGAAACATGACAGGTGCTCAGAAAGTCAGAGCTGCTTCAAAAAGCGGAAATTCACATTTTTGTACCATAGTTTGTAAACGCTATAACTTTTACCCAAACCATTTTTTTTTTACCCAAACATTTTTTTTTTATCGAAGACATGTAGAACAATAAATTTAGAGCAAAATTTATATATGGATCTCTTTTTTTTGCAAAATTTTACAACTGAAAGTGAAAAATGTCATTTTTTTGCAAAAAAATCGTTAAATTTCGATTAATAACAAAAAAAGTAAAAATGTCAGCAGCAATGAAATACCACCAAATGAAAGCTCTATTAGTGAGAAGAAAAGGAGGTAAAATTCATTTGGGTGGTAAGTTGCATGACCGAGCAATAAACGGTGAAAGTAGTGTAGGTCAGAAGTGTAAAAAGTGGCCTGGTCTTTCAGGGTGTTTAAGCCATAGGGGCTGAGGTGGTTAAAGGGCTTCTGTCACCCCACTAAAGTCATTTTTTTTTTTTGGGCTAGTTAAATTACTTATACTGCGATATATGAAAATATAATGGTCTTACTTACTTTGATTCAGCAGTTTCTTCTAAAAACGAACTTTTATAATATGTAAATTAGGTCTCTACCAGCAAGTAGGGCGGCTACTTGCTGGTAGCAGCTGCAGAAAACCGCCCCCTCGTCGTGTTGATTGACAGGGCCAGCCGGGATCTCCTCCTCCGGCCAGCCCTGTCGGCATTTCAAAAATCGCGCGCCTGTGTTCATTCGGCGCAGGCGCTCTGAGATGAGGAGGCTCGCCTCCTCAGCACTTCCTCAGTGCGCCTGCGCCGATGACATCTTCTTTTTCAAACCCAGGCCGGGGAGGGTCCCATTACTTCAGGAAGTTATGGTGCCCGTGTTGTACCAGGGCAACATTTTCCAGGTCAAGTGCCCCAGACAGCAAAGAAGGGTGTGTTCCAAAAGGGGGATAAGGAAAGACACCATTTACCACAGCGAAACCTGCCCTGAAAAACCTGGCCTGTGCATGCAGGAGTGTTTCAGAATATACCACTCATCCATGGAGTATTAATTTAATTCCATCCTTTATGCTCCCTGTAATATTTCCACTTTATATCTCCGATTTAGTCCACCTCGCTTGCATATCCACTTTCCAACAACCACTACATATTATTTTCTGTAAGACAACTGTTAGGTCAAAAGTGCCCTTTCCACCCCTTAAAATGTTCGTACAGGGGTGCTGTTTCCGAAATGGGGTCACTTCTTGGGGTTTTTAATTTCTGGGGACCTTAGGAATTTTATTAATGCGACATGGCAGCTAAAATCCATGTCTGTTTATTCAGGCCTGCAAAAACAGACATGGATTTTAGCGGCCATGTCCCATTAAAACAATTCCTGAGGTCCCCAGAAATTAAAAACCCCAAGAAGTGACCCTATTTCAGAAACAACACCCCCGTATGAACATTTTAAGGGGTGGAAAGGGCACTTTTGACCTAACAGTTGTCTCACAGAAGACAGAAAAACTTGTGACATTATTTCAAAGCACACATTTGCTAAAATGAAAAATTACTAGCAGACCTCAATTTTTCACTTTCACAAGGGGTTAATGGAGTGCACTTTGCCCCTAGAGCCCTGTTGTGCACCCCAGTATATGTTCCCCATTTTCTCCCCTTTTTGCAAACACCCCATATGTACTTGTAGCCTGCTGTATGGGTGCACAACAGGGCTCTAGGGGCAAAGTGCAAAATATGACTTTGCACTTTGCCTCTAGAGGTTGACATTATACAATTTTAGTGTCTCCCTCTGTCACTTAGTCAGCGCGGGTTCTATTTTTCCTTTTGTTTATACTAGGTTTTCCTACTTATACCGGGTTTTTTGGCAATTATCCCTGTTTCAGAACCCAGCAGCGACGCGCCCCACTGTAACCCCCTTGCAGTGTGGGTGATCCCTAAAATACCACCCCCCCTCCCCAATAGACGGCAGCGCTAGTATCTCTGCTTCCTCTTGTTATTATACAATTTTAGACGTGAATAAACCCCTGCTCTGCATAGGTGACAGGGAACAAAATTTCTGAAATGCTTCTTTAATTGATGCGCGCCACCTCCTTTGATTCAATGCTTTAACAAGTTGTACCACATTTGCACTTCAATAATTTGTCCCACATTTCTGCTATACTCTTTTGGCCCACATTTGGGCTTCTGTAATGTGTACAACATTTGTGCCTTAATAGCTTTTCCCACATTTCTGCTTGACTCTTTTGGCCCACATTTGGGCTTCTGTAATTTGTCCCACATTTGCACCTCAATAGCTTTTCCCACATTTCTGCTCGATCCCCCAAAAAATTTATAAATTTATCTCCCTTAAATTTGGTCTCTTTTTCTCACGCTCCCTCTCCGGCCTGGAACCCTGATTCCCCCCCACCCGTGATCATCAAGGTAGGCGCATGAAAGAACATCGAAAGTTGATATGGGAGATTTCAATCTATTATGGGAGATTTCAATCTTCCAGATATAAACTTGAAAACCAAAATAGCAAGTTCTACCAGGAGTACAGATATTCTAAATTCCCTACTGGGGTTATCTCTACAACAAGTGGTTGAGGAGCCAACCCGGAGGGAGGCCATTTTGGATTTGGTATTCACAAATGGGGATTCGGTATATGATGTCATTGTAGGCGAAACCTTGGGATCTAGTGATCACCAGTCAGTGTGGTTTAATATAAGAACTGTGAAAGAGTCCCACCACACAAAAACAAAAGTTTTAGATTTTAGAAAAACAGACTTTTCAAAAATGAAATTAGTCATAAATGAGTCCTTATTAGACTGGAACGGATTACATGGAGTCCAGGAGAAATGGGACTACTTAAAAGGTGCATTATTGAAGGCAACAGAAAATTGCATTAGACTTGTCAGTAAAAGCAAAAAAAAGGAGGAGACCACTGTGGTACTCAGCAGAAGTGGCCCAAATCATTAAAAATAAAAAGCTAGCATTTTGTAATTATAAAAAAACCCAGAGCAATGAAGATAAGGAAATCTACAAGATTAGGCAGAGAGAGGCCAAGCAAGTTATAAGAACTTCTAAAGCGCAGGCAGAAGAAAAACTAGCTCAGTCTATGAAAAAAGGGGATAAGACATTCTTCAGATATATAAATGAAAAAAGGAAATTAAAACAAGGAATAACTAAATTAAAAACAAAGGACGGAAGGTATGTAGAAGAGAATAAAGGGCTAGCCGACTGCCTTAATGAATACTTCTGTTCAGTTTTTACAAAAGAAAAAGGAGAAGGACCTCCACTAGAAAGAATGACTAATAAATCATTTGATGCATGTATCTTTACAGAGGAAGATGTTCTAAGTTTGCTGTCTAAGGTGAAGACAAATAAGTCACAGGGGCCTGATGAGATACACCCAAAATTATTAAAAGAGCTTAGTGGTGAGCTGGCAAAACCGTTAACAGATTTATTTAACCAATCATTAGTAACAGGAGTCGTCCCGGAAGATTGGAAATTGGCAAATGTCGTGCCCATTCACAAGAAAGGTAGTAGGGAGGAATCAAGCAACTATAGACCAGTGAGTCTGACATCAATAGTAGGCAAATTAATGGAAACCCTATTAAAGGATAGGATTGTGGAACATCTAAAATCCCATGGATTGCAAGATGAAAAACAACATGGGTTTACTTCAGGGAGATCATGTCAAACAAATCTTATAGATTTTTTTGACTGGGTGAATAAAATAATAGACGGTGGAGGTGCAGTAGACATCGCATATCTAGATTTTAGTAAGGCTTTTGACACTATCCCACATAGAAGACTTATCAATAAACTGCAGTCATTGAGCATGGACTCCCATATTGTTGAGTGGATTAGGCAGTGGCTGAGTGACAGACAACAGAGGGTTGTAGTCAATGGAGAACATTCAAAACAAGGTCATGTTACCAGTGGGGTTCCACAGGGATCTGTACTGGGACCGATTTTGTTTAATATCTTCATAAGTGATATTGCAAAAGGCCTCGATGGTAAGGTTTGTCTTTTTGCTGATGACACAAAGATATGTAACAGGGTTGATGTTCCTGGAGGGAAACGCCAAATGGAAAAGGATTTAGGAAAACTAGAAGAATGGTCAGAACTCTGGAAACTGAAATTTAATGTGGATAAGTGCAAGATAATGCACCTGGGGCGTAAAAACCCAAGGGCAGAATATAGAATATTTGACACAGTCCTGACCTCAGTATCTGAGGAAAGGGATTTAGGAGTAATTATTTCAGAAGACTTAAAGGTGGGAAGACAATGTAATAGAGCAGCACGAAATGCCAGCAGAATGCTTGGATGTATAGGGAGAGGTATAAGCAGTAGAAAGAGTGAAGTGCTTATGCCGCTGTACAGAACACTGGTGAGACCTCACTTGGAGTATTGTGCTCAGTACTGGAGGCCATATCTCCAGAAGGATATAGATACTCTAGAGAGAGTTCAGAGAAGAGCTACTAAACTAGTACATGGATTGCAGGATAAAACTTACCAGGAAAGGTTAAAGGACCTTAATATGTATAGCTGGGAAGAAAGAAGAGACAGAGGGGATATGATAGAAACTTTTAAATACATAAAGGGAATCAACTCGGTAAAGGAGGAGAGCATATTTAAAAGAAGAAAAACTACCACAAGAGGACACAGTTTTAAATTAGAGGGGCAAAGGTTTAAAAGTAATATAAGGAAGTATTACTTTACTGAGAGAGTAGTGGATGCATGGAATAGCCTTCCTGCAGAAGTGGTAGCTGCAAATACAGTGAAGGGGTTTAAGCATGCATGGGATAGGCATAAGGCCATCCTTCATATAAGATAAGGGCCGGGGGCTATCCATAGTATTCAGTATATTGGGCAGACTAGATGGGCCAAATGGTTCTTATCTGCCGACACATTCTAGGTTTCTATGTTTCTATGATAGAGCAGATATCAAATTAGATTGTGAACATCACGGGGACGTGCGACATGGTGGGGCAGTAAGTATGCACACGCCTACACGAACTAACTGACAGGGATCAGCCCCTGCAACTTCTGGGTCTCCAAATTGGGCACATGGCCTGAGCTTGCCCTTTACGCCTTGGAGGTGCTGGCCTGCCCTGCAGCCAGTGTATTGTCTGAACGTGTGTTTAGCACGACTGGAGGGTTACATTTCCCAATGTTTTGGGGTGTACCCTAATTTAAAAAAATATAAATAAATTTTAAACCAAAAAGCAGTGTAGGCTACCTCCTCCTCCTCCACCGCCACTTTCACCTACACCGCCACATCCACCACCTCCTCAACCTTCTACTCCATATGGACCTCGTCCTCCTAGATCAAGATTATTATTTTTTATTTTAACGAATTTTATGTTATTTAAAGTCATTTCCCTAACCACATTTGTTTGCAGAGCACTTGCCATGCTCTTAACCACATTTTGACGCCATTTGCAGCCCTCTAGCCCTTTTCATGACATTTTTACAGCCATTTTAGTGCTCAAAGTTCGGGTCCCCATTGACTTCAATGGGGTTTGGGTTCGGGTCCCGAACTCGAACTTTTTTGTGAAGTTCGGCCGAACCCGTCGAACCCGAAGATCCAGGTGTCCGCTCAACTCTATCCAAAACCACAAGTGTATGTTACCTTTATTGTCTCAGCACAGCCTGCATGGTCCTCAAACATCTGAAAAATTACATTGCTTCTTTCGCTCTGAGGTATTTCTCAGTAAAGTTGCTTTTCTGACAACTTGCCACTCATAGGAAAGCTGCCAGAAAGTCCTCTCTTTGAGTCCTCTCCATTATGTGTATGAGCAGGGGAGTCCTCTCAACGCATTTTACTGCTAGTTTGTGGGAGCACAGCATCAGAAAGCAAGTGAGTATGAAGATAAAAATTACATAACTGGACTCGGCATCACTTACACTGTACACCTCTTACTCTAGTTTGGAGGAGTTTGGGATCTGACAGATTCCGTTTAGGGTCCATTCACACGTCCGTAATGGTTTGCTGATCCACTATATACCCGACCGACACCTCCATAGAATTGCCTATCTTTGTCCACAATTGCCACGGACCGGAAGTTGGGGCCACGCTCCGGAAATGCGGATGCGGACCGCACACTGTGTGCTGTCTTCATCCATTCCTGCCCTATAGAGAAGGAATGGGTCCGCACCCGTTCCGGATAATTGCTGAACGGTTGCGGACACATTCTACGGATGTGTGAATGGACCTTTAAGCTAAAGTCTTATCAAACTGATACAAATTTCAGTCAGAGAAATTTCCTGCAGAGAGCAGTCCGGATCACAAATAATCAAATTGATTTTTTTTTAAGAATTGATTAATCTTAAGCACAGTTTTCCACTTGCAATTCGGTGTCTCTGAAGTTGAGTATGCTCCCCCTGCCACTTGGTTGACAGGGTGGGACATCTTGGCTGGTATTGGCAAGCATCTGCATGTAGTGACGCAAGAACAAAGACTCTGCTCCCATAATCGGTGCAGCAACTGTTCATGCGCCACAACCCAGAAGTGTAGCTCTATTAACTTGCTTTATTATCTACTCACAAAACTTTAAACCTACAGCATTTTCACACTTCTCTCTCCTGCCTCCTGCTTTTAAGAGCAGACAGGGAGACACCTATCACAAGCAGAAGGAATGGGAAGAAGCACTGAATCTGCATCAAATAGGATACACTTAGACTCTGCAGTGTGATTTTGGGGGCAGTAGTTCTTTGTCACTGATGTCTCACTTGCTGCCCTTAGAATAAATCAAGAGCAGCGTGAGAAGACTCCATCCTGGTTGTCTCTGCAAAGCCAGTGGTATCATAAGTAAATGAAGGTTGTGTTATGGGAAACATAACAGTGAAGCCAAGGAGGTAGACAACCCTTAATTTAAAAAAAAAATGCAAAAACACAAATGCAATAGCACTCTGCAACCAGCACTCTGCCCTGCCTCTATGCTGGATGTTGAATGAGGCATTGGTGTACATTTTGGCCAAAGCGTAATAAGCCACTCACCACGTCAAGGTCGCCTCTATGAGTGGTCCCTAACACTAGTTCCTACCTGTTATGGGCCATGATAGCCACACAAAGTCCAGGGAGCGCAGGTACAGCATGCACGCCAGGCACACTCTGCTTTTAACCCCGTCCGGTGCCGTGACAGCTTTCATCGGATCCAGGGATGTAAGCACCAACATGCATGCTGAGCCCACTATATACTTCTCCTGGAGCCAAATGGCTACTGGTAGGCGCTGTAAAATCAGACTCAGTTTTATACTGACTTTAAAACCAGCCTCCAGGGCATACTAACTGGTCAGGTGTGCATGACTGCATGGAGATCGCCACGCCTCCAATATATACTACAAAGAAAAAATGTGGGGGGTTCAGTCAGCACAACCCTGTATGCAGGTGCACATCGCTATGGCGAAATACACATACAAACGCAAAAACACAAATGCAATAGCACTCTGCAACCAGCACTCTGCCCTGCCTCTATGCTGGATGTTGAATGAGGCATTGGTGTACATTTTGGCCAAAGCGTAATAAGCCACTCACCACGTCAAGGTTGCCTCTATGAGTGGTCCCTAACACTAGTTCCTACCTGTTATGGGCCATGATAGCCACACAAAGTCCAGGGAGCGCAGGTACAGCATGCACGCCAGGCACACTCTGCTTTTAACCCCGTCTGGTGCCGTGACAGATTTCATCTGATCCAGGGATGCAAGTGCCAACATGCATGCTGAGCCCACTATATACTTCTCCTGGAGCCAAATGTCTACTGGTAGGCGCTGTAAAAGCAGACTCAGTTTTATACTGACTTTAAAACCAGCCTCCAGGGCAGACTAACTGGTCAGGTGTGCATGACTGCATAGAGATCGCCATGCCTCCAATATATACTACAAAGAAAAAATGTGGGGGGTTCAGTCAGCACAACCTTGTATGCAGGTGCACATCGCTATGGCGAAATACACATACAAATGCAAAAACACAAATGCAATAGCACTCTGCAACCAGCACTCTGCCCTGCCTCTATGCTGGATGTTGAATGAGACATTGGTGTACATTTTGGCCAAAGTGTAATAAGCCACTCAGCGCCTACCAGTAGCCATTTGGCTCCAGGAGAAGTATATAGTGAGCTCAGCATGCATGTTGGTACTTGCATCCCTGGATCCGATGAAAGCTGTCACGGCACTGGACGGGGTTAAAAGCAGAGTGTGCCTGGCGTGCATGCTGTACCTGCGCTCCCTGGACTTTGTGTGGCTATCATGGCCCATAACAGATAGGAACTAGTGTTAGGGACCACTCATAGAGGCGACCTTGACGTGGTGAGTGGCTTATTACGCTTTGGCCAAAATGTACACCAATGCCTCATTCAACATACAGCATAGAGGCAGGGCAGAGTGCTGGTTGTAGAGTTTCTGTTTTTGCGTTTGTATGTGAATTTCGCCATAGCGATGTGCACCTGCATACAGGGTTGTGCTGACTGAACCCCCCACATTTTTTCTTTGTAGTATATATTGGAGGCGTGGCGATCTCCATGCAGTCATGCACACCTGACCAGTTAGTCTGCCCTGGAGGCTGGTTCTAAAGACAGTATAAAACTGAGTCTGCTTTTACAGCGCCTACCAGTAGCCATTTGGCTCCAGGAGAAGTATATAGTGGGCTCAGCATGCATGTTGATACTTCCATCCCTGGATCCGATGAAAGCTGTCACGGCACCAGACGGGGTTAAAAGCAGAGTGTGCCTGGCGTGCATGCTGTACCTACGCTCCCTGGACTTTGTGTGGCTATCATGGCCCATAACAGGCAGGAACTAGTGTTAGGGACCACTCATTGAGGCGACCTTGACGTGGTGAGTGGCTTATTACGCTTTGGCCAAAATGTACACCAATGCCTCATTCAACATCCAGCATAGAGGCAGGGCAGAGTGCTGGTATTGCATTTCTGTTTTTGCGTTTGTATGTGTATTTCGCCATAGCGATGTGCACCTGCATACAGGGTTGTGCTGACTGAACCCCCCACATTTTTTCTTTGTAGTAGATATTGGAGGCGTGGCGATCTCCATGCAGTCATGCACACCTGACCAGTTAGTCTGCCCTGGAGGCTGGTTTTAAAGTCAGTATAAAACTGAGTCTGCTTTTACAGCGCCTACCAGTAGCCATTTGGCTCCAGGAGAAGTATATAGTGGGCTCAGCATGCATGTTGGCACTTGCATCCCTGGATCCGATGAAAGCTGTCACGGCACCGGACGGGGTTAAAAGCAGAGTGTGCCTGGCGTTCATGCTGTACCTGCGCTCCCTGGACTTTGTGTGGCTATCATGACCCATAACAGGTAGGAACTAGTGTTAGGGACCACTCATAGAGGTGACCTTGACGTGGTGAATGGCTTATTACGCTTTGGCCAAAATGTACACCAATGCCTCATTCAACATCCAGCATAGAGGCAGGGCAGAGTGCTGGTTGCAGAGTGCTATTGCATTTGTGTTTTTGCGTTTGTATGTGTATTTCGCCATAGCGATGTGCACCTGCATACAGGGTTGTGCTGACTGAACCCCCCACATTTTTTCTTTAAAAAAAAAATGCCACCAAATTTCAATGAACTGCTAATTAAACATCAAGGAATAGAGGCTGGAGGATAGTGAGTGTGTAGTTCCACCTTTGCCTTCTTCAAAAATAACAAAGAAAAGTGCAAAGATACAGCTGATCTGAATGCAGGAACTTCTGTTGGTTATACACCATGCAAATATTGGAGGAGGGTGCACGGCACTTTTGGATTATGAAGCTTGATAGTTAATTTTTAAGGTAAGTATATAAAAATCCAGCACTCTGTTAAAAAAAATTCTGACAACTTTGATGGTAGTCCTTGTTAAAACGTAATACATGTCAACATTTTCTGTATGTTTCAAGCAGCACATGTTCTTACTCAGCTCTTTGTGCCACCATTGAGTACATTTATGGGGCCTATGGATGAGAGGGAAAAGAAAACTATTTGGTAATTGTGCAGTTCTATATTTCTCAACATTAAAATTGCAACAGCAAGAAGGAAAAGCTTAAGCAAATTGAGGAAGTAACAGGTGTCGTTAAGATTATCAAGTTTTCAAGCACCTAGATCCAATCAGTGGCATGTGGGAGGGGCATAAAAACCAGATTGAAAGCAATAGTTTTTTAGCCACCTGAAAACTTGGATGAACTCATGTAGGATGATTGTTTGGTACCACCTGTACATTGATGTGTCAGTTATCACCCCCTGCTGCAGAATCCTTGAACTATAAGACACTAGTTTATCACTCTGGCAAGGCAAATCACTATGCGCCTAGGCCGAGATCCATTTTATGCACTTATATAGCGCTACTATATTCCTCAGCACTTTACAGACATTAGTATCACTCTCTCCCTATCAATATGTCTTTGGAGTGTGGAAAGAACCGTAGAACCCGGAGGAAACCCATGCAAACACAGGGAGAACATACCAACTCCATGCTTAAGTTGTCCATGGTCAGATTCAAACCCAGGACCCCAGCCATGCAAGGCACCAGTGCTAACCAATGAGCCACCGTGCTGCCCTCCACACTGTTCAACGTTGTGTGTCCCATGCTTGGGAAAACAACAAATGAACTGAAATGACAGCAAGAAGTGCTCAGAGATGAACCTCTGATATCATAGCTGGAGTGAGCTGCTTTTTAAGTTCAGCAAACCAACAGTTGTAAAATAGAGTGAAAATGTCTCACATGCAGGTATTTAAGAAACCTCAGTTCCCAAAGGGCATGTCACTATTTACTGTGCAGATGGGAAAAACGTGGTGGTCACTATAGTGTTGCACTATAGTTACTATATGACAGGGATCAGCAACCTTCAGCACTCCAGCTGCTGTAAAACTACAACTCCCAGACTGCAAACATTCTTGGCTGTTCTTCTAACTCCCACAGAAGTGAATAAAGCATTCTGGGAGTTGTAGTTTTTGAACAGCTGGAGTGCCGGAGGTTGCAGATCCCTGCTATATGAAAAAAACTGAATGGCAACTAAATAATGAAGTCCTACAATGATGAATTAAAAACACACACATTTATTGTACCCATGTCGATATAAAACATCTCACAATAAGGACACCCTACTGCATAAAAACTTTTCACAATTAAATGGCCCAACTCAAGTTTTACTAGTTGCATCCTCTGTGGGCCCCGAACTGTTGCTTTGCTGAACTAAAAGAGCAGCGCACTCCAGCTCTGATATTGTTCATGAAGGTTTGGCCTATCTCTTTTGGAGGTACTGCACTGAATGTAAACTGCACAAATAATCACTTTTTTTAATATTTGGAGATGTGAACTAGAAGAATCCCACATTTTTGGACATCACATTCCATGAAAACTGTGTCTACACACACTTTAGAAGGCGTTTGCACCACATTGGGCTATGAGCCAGATGTCCAGCTACATGTGTTGACTTGACGCCACCGCTATCAAAGCCTATCATGGTGCACATCAATGGAGGCAGGACTGAAGGTCTATCCTCTTCAGTGATGTGTCCCGCTTTTTTCTCAGACACAACGATAGCTGAAGATTGTGGAGACCATATGGGCAAAGCGATGAAGAGGCCTTAACAAGGGAACGTCAAACTGGTCCTACTCTCGAAATTATGGTGTGGGGTGGCATAATGTACGGTAGCGGAACTCCTCTAGTCTTCATTTCTGGTACACTCACAGCTCCGCATTACACTGATTTGGTTGTGGAACGAGTGGTATGGCCATTTCTCCAAAGTGTCCCAGGAGCAGGAAAATGCCAGGTTCCATGTTCCTCGTGCTACTGCGAGCAACCTGCGTGCACTAAAAATGATACTATGGCCTGCAGCGTCTTCGGACTTATTTCCCATAGAGCACATCTGAGACATCATTGGTCAACGGTCGGCAATTGCAAAGAGAACCGCCAGCAGCAGATCTTGATGACTTGTGTGCCCAAGTGTACCCAGCATGGCAGAAGATTCCTCAGACAACGCCTAATAACCTCATTGATAGCATGTCAAGGCATATAAGTGTGTGCGTGTACGCTGCGCTCATCTTCCATACGGAATAAATAAAGGTGTTTAAAATATTTAAGTTTCCAAAATATCATATCATTAACATGTCTATCAATCCTGTGATTTCCATAATTCCACAACTTGTCTTTCTTGGTGTTGCAATTTCAATGTTGAGGAATGTACTTACCGGTATATGTTATAAAGGGCACCCAAGATTGTACATCATTGCCTATAAAATAGAGGATTTTCATTTTATATGAGAAATTTTGTAGCTCTCATCCAGTCACTCCTGGTCCCTACAGAAATACCATTTTGAGGGCTAACAAGGCACAAATGGTTAAAGAATTGGCATATAAATGAGATTGGAAGCTACGGTGAATGTCCAGCCCCCTCTTCATGTATAACAGGACAGAGGGGGCCGTAATCAGCACTTCTCGCCTCTCTGACTGCTCCACACACATCCAGCTTTACAACAGTGAGTACCAGACTCTGTATTTCATTAAAAGGAATCATTTATCTATTATTCATTAAGATCTGACCTTCACTATCCATTTATCTAAATTTTCTTCTTATTCTATATTTATTACATCGTTTCCTCGAATATTTTATCCTTTTTACACTTGAGCATCCTCTTAGATAACATTTCATAAGATGATGCCATGATTTTCGTCTAACAGAGTCATTTCTTTTTGTTTTTTGTTTTTTTGTGACATGGGATGTAAGTAGAAATTCTTTTACGGTAATATTCTGGTAGTACGATCATATGATATGCCAGTCAATCATGATAAGATTCCAGAGATGTGACCTCCGCCGCTCTTCCAGAGTAAGTCGTTTCCTGCACTGATTTTAATGTAAAGATGTTCGGTGGCCGCTTCTGCAATGAAATCAATAGGGGTTTTTAAAACCTGCAAGTAGTAGGTCATCTCTCCATTAGAATTACACTGCACACCAGTTGACTCTGAGCGAGATGTGATAGTGTTGATAGTAGAGGATCACCTGATCATGCCATAATATTCGTAGGTTGTAATGTGAGGATGTATGAGAAAAGTTAACTTCAGGTCTAGAGTAGTAGGAAGCAGGTCTGGTAGCTTAAAGGGGTTGTCTGGGTTCAGAGCTGAACTCGGACATACCTATAATTTCACCTCGGCAGCCCCCCTGACTTGAGCATCGGAGCAGTTCATGCTCCAATCCGCTCCCCTACTCTGCGCTAAATCGCTCAGGGCAAGGGCTTTTCTGTTTACAATAACACACGGCCGAGCGGAAGCTTCCGCCCGACAGTGTTTTCGGTGACGTCACCAGCTCTGATGGGCGGGCTTTAGCGCTGCCCTAGCCGTTTTACTGGCTAGGGCAGCGCTAAATCCCGCCCATCAGTGCCGGTGACGTCACCGGGCTTCCTGGCAGCCCCATGGAGAGCCCCAGTACGTCACCGGATCTCCAAAAAATGCTTTTGCCCTGCGCGATTTAGCTCAGGGCAAAGGAGAGCATCGAAGCATGAACTGCTCCAATCCTCAAGTCAGGGGGGCTGCCGGGGTGAAAATGGAGGGATGTCAGCTATCAGCTATGAACCCGGGCAACCCCTTTAAAGAGGACCTGTCACCTCTTCTTAGTAACTACCTTCATTTTCCATGTAATAACAATCCTGGTGGATTTATTCTAAGACACCGATGTTGTGCCATTCCTCTATTATTCCTACAAGAAGTTTGTGAATGAATTGGCAGCAGCCTGCAATAAAGGTCCGTCTAGGTTTTACCAGTTGGGGGTGTCCCTGCACCGTCTGACACTACGAAACCACTGCTGCCAATGATCTCACTTTAGCTAAATAGCAGATTGTGCCATTTTCTCTACTATAAGTCCAGACCTTACATAGGGCGGCATATACTAAGCTGATCAGTCTGCTGTAAGTGTTTGCGGAAACTAAGCTATAGTTTCAAATATCATAATCCTCAAATAAATAATAATAGCCATAATGTTGATTATTACTTCTGCTTCCCCGTCTCCAGTTATGGTCTCTGCATGGTCTTGTGTGTAAGGTTGGTTTACACAGATGCAGCAGAGCTGAGTTTCCCAGTAAAACTCATAGCGATAACCCTTTTTTTTGTCTATGGTTTTAAATATGTAGGTGAACCTAATGCATCATCTTAACTCAGAAATGTATCTTAACGCACAAAAACTACAGCCTTAAAGACTTATCTTGTGTCCTCCCAGGTCAGTGGTATTCACATTTCCCTGCTCCCCCTTGCTCCATCTCTTCACTTGACTTCTGGTCCCCGTCTGTCAACTTCTGCACAGGCAATGCACCACTGCAGCCAGTTACATGTCCCCAAGCGGTGCAGCACCCAGCAAGGACATTCCACTTGGGGACATGTCACCGCTGAGACCAGTCATTGGCTGCAGTGATGGATGTGACCCTGTCCATGAGGAGGTTGATACTGTAAGTGAAGAAAACAGAGGAGCCACAGAGCCAGAGCAGCGGGGAGCAGGAGTCTTCTCAACAGGTCACCTCAATGTGATTGCACCCATGGCTGGCTTATGACATTTACACACAGTTTGCATTGCAGAGACGCATAATATATGTGCCAAAGCAGGACAACCCACAGAGGAATGTTAGATGATCCTGTGACAATGACACAGGCATGTCGTGACACCTCGACACTTGCACCCATCAGACTTTTTGGATTTTTTTCACCATGCACTCATTTTCATAGGAGCCGGCAGACCTCAATCCGGCGGCAGCTCCTGGGGAAGACATTCATCAAACAGGTTAAATGATACCTGCCTGATCCTGTTGTTTTCACTGGAGATAAGCAGCAGGGGCAGCAGCTTATCTCCACCCCTCTATCGATATATCATAAATGTTCTTCCCACACGGTTTCGTACGTGTATGATTTTACAGGAGCACATAAGTAAAAGCTCATGACAGTAACAGTATGAAGGATAACAGTGTCGGCTTGTGGCAGATGGGGAGATTATATTTTTTGGCAATGATACTGCGACAGAAGATAAAGGGTCATGATCGTGAAAATCAGGTCACTAGTGGATGTTGTAGGGAGCAAATAACATATACAGTATTTTACAGCTGGAGGTAAGATATATTATACATTCATGACTGATATGCCGCTGCAATATCATGGTGTGTATGGACTCTTAAGGCCCCTTTCACACGGGCGAGAATTCCGCGCGGGTGCAATGCGTGAGGTGAACGCATAGCACCCGCACTGAATCCTGACCCATTCATTTCAATGGGGCTGTGTACATGAGCGGTGTTTTTCACGCAGCACTTGTGCGTTACGTGAAAATCGCAGAATGCTCTATATTCTGCGTTTTTCACGCAACGCAGGCCCCATAGAAATGAATGGGGCTGTGTGAAAATCGCACTTGCTTGCGGATGCGGTGCGATTTTCACGCATGGTTGCTAAGGAGACGAGGGATGATCAACCCGGGACCCCATCTACATTATTATTTTCCATTATAACATGGTTATAATGGAAAATAATAGCATTCTTTGATGCAGAATGCAAAATCCAATGTCAATTGAGGGTTAAAAAATAATAAAAACTTTACTCACCTCATCCACTTCATGAAGATAGAAGGACCTTTTATCTTCGTTCAGAAGGACCTGCGCTGACATCATCGCGCTCACCACCGTCAGCGAAGGTCCTATTGCAGGTCTTTCAAGAAGAACAAAGAAGGCGATGCCGGCTGCACGATTAAGTGGATAAGGTGAGTTATGTTTTTATTATTTTTTAACCCTTAATTGACATTGGACTTTGCATTCTGTATTAAAGAATTATATTATTTTCCATTATAACCATGTTATAATGGAAAAAAATAAATTCTACAGAACACCGAACCCAAACCCGAACTTCGGTGAAGAAGTCCGGGTTCGGGTCTGGGTACCACATTCAGTTTTTTATCACGTGCGTGCAAAACGCATTGCACCCGCGCGATAACAACTGAACGCGAACGCAGGCAAAACTGAATGACTGTGCCTGCGAACTCACTCAGTTTTCACTGAACGCAGACGCAACGCATCCGGACCTAATCCGGACACGCTCATCTGCAAGGGGCGTTAGGCCTCTTTCACACGAGTCTGACGGATTAGGCCTCATGCACACAACTGTTTTTTTTTTCCGTTTACATTCCGTTTTTTGCGTTCTGTATACAGAACCATTCATTTCAATGGGTCCGCAAAAAAAACTGAATGTACTCCGTATGCATTCCATTTCCGTATTTCTGTTTTTCCATTCCGTTCAAAGATAGAACATGTCCTATTATTGTCTGCATAACGGACAAGGATAGGACTGTTCTATCAGGGGCCAGCTGTTCCGTTCTGCAAAAAAAGGAATGCACACGGACGTCATCCGTATTTTTTGCGGATCCGTTTTTTGCAGACTGCAAAATGCTGAAAAAGCCATACGGTCGTGTGCAATAGGCCTTAGGTCCAGATGCGTTCAGGGTGCGTTCAGTGAAACTCGCACCATTTTGCAAGCAAGTTCAGTCTGTTTTGTCTGCCATTGCGTTCAGTTGTTTAGTTTTTCCGAGCGGGTGCAATGCGTTTTGATGCGTTTTTTCACACGCGTGATAAAAAACTGAAGGTTTACAAACAAAATCTCTTAGGCCTCTTTCACACGACGTTGCGGGAAAATGTGCGGGTGCGTTGATGGGAACACCCGCGATTTTTCCGCACGAGTGCAAAACATTGTAATGCGTTTTGCACTCGCGTGAGAAAAATTGCGCGTGTTTGGTACCCAAACCCGAACTTCTTCACAGAAGTTCGGGCTTGGGATCGGTGTTCTGTAGATTCAATTATTTTCCCTTATGACATGGTTATAAGGGAAAATAATAGCATTCTGAATACAGAATGCATAGTAAACTAGCGCTGGAGGGATTAAAAAAAAATTAAAAAAAATTTAACTCACCTTAATCCACTTGCTCGCGCTGCCGGCATCTTGTCTGTCTCCTCCTGTGCTGAGCATTCATTCCAGGACCTTTGATGACGTCACTCCGGTCATCACATGATCCATCACCATGGTAAAAGATCATGTGACGTACCATGTGATGACCGGAGTGACGTCATCAAAGGTCCTGTAACTGTACTTAATGCTCACCACAGGTCCTATTCAACAAAGGAGACAGAAGCAGATGCCGGGCTCCGCGATCAAGTGGATTAAGGTGAGTTAAATTATTTTTTATTTTTTTTTAACCCCTCCAGCGCTAGTTTACTATGCATTCTGTATTCAGAATGCTATTATTTTCCCTTATAACCATGTTATAAGGGAAAATAATAATGATCTGGTCATCATCCCGATCGTCTCCTAGCAACCGTGTGTGAAAATCGCACCGCATCCGCACTTGCTTGCGGATGCTTGCGATTTTCACGCAACCCCATTCACTTCTATGGGGCCTGCGTTGCGTGAAAAATGCACAAAGAGGAGCATGCTGCGATTTTCACGCAACGCACAAATGATGCGTGAAAATCACCGCTCATGTGAACACCCCCATAGAAATGAATGGGTCAGTATTCAGTGCGGGTGCAATGCGTTCACCTCCCGCATCGCATCCGCGCGGAATACTCGCTCGTGTGAAAGGGGCCTTAGGTCCCTTTCACACGAGCGAGTTTTCCGCGCGGGTGAAATGCGTGCCGTGAACGCATAGCACCCGCACTGAATCCTGACCCATTAATTTCTATGGTGCTTTGTACATGAGCGTTGTTTTTCACGCATCAGTTCTGCGTTGCGTGAAAATCGCAGCATGTTCTATATTCTGCATTTTTCACGCAGCCCTGGCCCCTTAGGCCCCTTTCACACGAGCGAGTATTCCGCGCGGATGCGATGCGGGAGGTGAACGCATTGCACCCGCACTGAATACTGACCCATTCATTTCTATGGGGCTGTGCACACGAGCGGTGATTTTCACGCATCACTTTTGCGTTGCGTGAAAATCGCAGCATGCTCCTCTTTGTGCGTTTTTCACGTAACGCAGGCCCCATAGAAATGAATGGGGTTGCGTGAAAATCGCAAGCATCCGCAAGCAAGTGCGGATGCGGTGCGATTTTCACGCACGGTTGCTAGGAGACGATCGGGATGGATACCCGAACCTTATTATTTTCCCTTATAACATGGTTATAAGGGAAAATAATAGCATTCTGAATACAGAATGCATAGTAAAACAGGGCTGGAGGGGTTAAAAAAAAATAAAAAGTCATTTAACTCACCTTTATCCACTTGCTCGCGTAGCCGGCATCTCCGTCTGACTCTTTTACTGTCTAGGACCTGTGGAGAGCATTAACTATAGTTTAAGGACCTGGGATGACGTCACTTCGGTCATCACATGGTACGTCACATGGTAAAAGATCATGTGACGTACCATGTGATGACCAGAGTGACGTCATCCCAGGTCCTTAAACTATATGTTATAAGGGAAAATAATACTATTTACAGAACACCGATCCCAAGCCCGAACTTCTGTGAAGAAGTTCGGGTTTGGGTACCAAACACGCGCGATTTTTCTCACGCGAGTGCAAAACGCATTACAAGGTTTTGCACTCGCGCGGAAAAATCGCGGGTGTTCCCTCAACGCACCCGGACATTTTTCCGCAACGCCCGTGTAATAGAGGCCTTAGAAGTGAATGGGGCTGCGTGAAAAACGCATTGCATCCGCAAGCAAGTGCGGGTGCGATGCGTTTTTCACCGATGGTTGCTAAGAGATGTTTGTAAACATTCAGTTTTTTATCACGCGCGAGTTTCACTGAACGCACTCTGAACGCATCCGGCCCCAATCCACGATGCCCGTGTGAAACCAGCCTTAGAATATAGAACATGCTATTTTCATGCAATGCAGAAGTGATGCGTGAAAAAAACGCTCATGCACACGGCCCCATAGAAATGAATGGGTCCGGATTCAGTGCGGGTGCAATGCGTTCACATCACGCATTGCACCCGCGCGGAATACTCGCACGTGTGAAATGGGCCTAACAGATGAAGGTTGGACCTGATCAAACTATAGGGTGTGAAGTTATATTGTGCTACTCACTGGGTTCCAACATAATTATATGTAGTTAGTCAATGCATAAAGCAAGTTTGAAATGTCACATATTGATGATACTGGTGAATAGAACCATCAAGCACTCAAATTCCACTATTAAATAATTTAAACTCTGCAATGAGGATAACGAGGCGGCACAGCTACACATATGACCCGCGGCAAGCGAGGTATACGGCAATTCCACTGATCTTCCAATCACATACACTATCGATGGTGCACAGCTGATAGTAAGTGAGAGTAAAAATAATAAGTGTCGAAGAAGGAAATGAGCAGCGGCACTCCCCAGTGTGTAACTTTAAGGCCTCTTTCAAACGAGCCTGTCCGGATAAGGTCCGGATGCGTTGCGGCAAACCCGTGCGAGTAAGTACGCAATTGCAGTCAGTTTTGACTGTGATTGCGTCCCGTTGTTTAGTTTTTATCGCGCGGGTGCAATGCGTTTTGCACGCGTGTGATAAAAAACTGAATGTGGTACCCAGACCTGAACTTCTTCACAGAAGTTCAGGTTTGGGTTAGTTGTAGTGTAAATTGTATTATTTTCCCTTATAACATGGTTATAAGGGAAAATCATAGCATTCTGAATACAGAATGCTTAGTACAATAGGGCTGGAGGGGTTAAAAAAAATATATAATTATTTAACTCACCTTAATCCACTTGTTCGCACAGCCGGCATCTCTTCTGACTTCATCTGTGAGGAATAGGACCTTTGATGACGTCACTGCGTTCATCACATGGTCCATCACATGATCCATCACCTTTGCGAAACGGCCGTCGCTGTTTGGTGTGTGTTAGAGTGTCTGTCTGCCCCATGCCTTGATTGAAACTATGTGAATAAAAGCATCGACTTAGGCCTCATGCACACTGCCGTGACGTTTTTTGTGGTCCGCAAACCGCGGATCCGCAAAAAACGGAAGCCATCCGTGTTGCCTTCCGCAATTTGCGGAACGGAACGGGCGCCGGCAATACAAATGCCTATTCTTGTCTGCAAAGCGTTGTTATATTTATTTAACGGGGCCGCGGAACGGAGCGGCACGGATGCGGACAGCACACGGAGTGCTGTCCGCATCTTTTGCGGCCCCATTGAAGTGAATGGGTCCGCATCCGAGCCGCCAAAACGGCGGCTCGGATGCAGACCTAAACAACGGTCGTGTGTATGAGGCCTTAAAGTTACACTCTGGTGAGTGCCGCTGCTCATTTCCTTCTTCGACACTGATTAAATAATTTAAAACACCATATCTTATTCACATAATTATCAAAAAAATTGCAAACTATACCTATAAAGAAAACAAGTGCATTCATAGTTCATGAATATACAAGGTTACAACCGACTACCCACTGGCCAGCGAATAATGAAATGATATGTCTCAAGATGTAACAATATAAAAGAAAAAATACATAGATTAGGCAGTAACCCAGTCACCACAAATAATTTTCAAATTAGACTGTTAGTTCAGTTCAGTAAACTTTCTTAGGGAAAGATGGCTCTTTGTATTAGAAAACAGGGTGTAAAAAGTATTTTTAGGAAAGCTGTAACAGAGCGCTGTTAAGGAGAATCTGTCTTCAGTCTTCAGTTCTACTGAGCGCTGAAGACTCCTGTGTGTAACAAGTCAGATAGGCAGGGAGATGGGCAGTGATAGTTAGGACACATGTACATAGGCAGGGACTGGGGGAGTGACAAGAGATAGCTGGAAACCTCTGTATGTTACAAATAGGCGTCTTGAGCGCTCAGTAGAACTAATGCTGAGTTCGAACTTTGCTGCACCCTGTTTTATAGTACAAATAAACTTTTTAGGCCTCATGCACACAGCAGTTGTGCGGCCATTCCGTGCATTGTGGATCCGCAATTTGTGGTGCTTCCGTGGGGTTCCGTGCGTCTGTTCCGCACCGCAGCTCCGGATTGCGGACCCATTCAAGTGAATGGGTCTTCATCCGTGATGCGGGGAGCACACGGCCGGTGCCAGCATATTGCGGACCCGCTGTTTGCGGGCAGTAATACGGCAACGGCCGTGTGCATGAGGCCTTACAGTGACAGTTACACTTTCTCGGGTTAGGGTCCATTCACACGTCCGCAAGTGTTCGCAGTTCGCAAATTGCGGATTCGCAAAACACGGACACCTGCCGTGTGCACCCAGCATTTTGTGGACCGCACATGGCCTGCACTATAATAGAAATGCCTTTTCTTGTCCATGTCTGTGGACAAGAACAGGATATGTTCTATTTTTTTGCGGGGCTGAGGAACGAAAATGCGGATGCATGGAACGGATGCTGACCCATTTTTCGGATGTGTGAATGGACCCTTAGTCTGACAGGTTCAATGTATGGTCAGTTAGTAGGAAGTTCAATAAACTCAGATGGCATAATAGATAGAAACTGTAAAATTGCTGGAGAGACACATGCACTGGTAGAATACTACACCACTGTGCAAATGAATCAAAGTAAGGCTACTTTTACACCAGCGTTTTTGCTGGATCCGTCATGGATCAGCAAAAACGATTCCGTCACGATGATAAAATCGTCTACATCCGTTATGAACGGATCCGATTGTATTATCTTTAAAATAGCCAAGACGGATCCGTCATGAACACCATTGAAAGTCACGTTTTCTATTGTGTCCGACGTGGTGCGGAGTATGACAGATTCGTCATGACTCATAATGTAAGCCACTTGCGGCGTTATTCTGTCCGCGATGTGGACGCAGCCAAATAGAACATTCTGCATTCTGGCGCATACCGTTTCGTTCAGTTTTGTCCCCATTGACAATAAATGGGAACAAAATGGAAGTGTTTTCTCCCGCTATTGGGACCCTATGACGAATCTCAATAGAGTAAAGGGATAACGCTGGTGTGAAAGTAGCCTTAATCATTTTGTCCCAAAAAGATCCGCACTATACCACACAGTGGACACATATTGTAAATAACCATCCATCAAGTAAATCGCTTAGTGATATAACTGTAACCCATCCACACATCCAAAGGGGGGAATTTATCAAGACAGTAATATTTGGAGTTTGATTTGAGTTTGGGTTGGCAATTGCACCAAATGTATCAAATGTTGCACTTTGCTGCAATTTTAAAACCTAACATTTTTGTCTAGAAATACTACGTTTTGAAAAAGTTGCATTGATAAATCAGGAATGAAACTAATTCACGTGGTTAACTACGTCCACTTTTCCACCCACTTTTCAAAACTGGAATGAGTGGTGTAAATATGCAAATAGTCACAATTTTTCATGCAAAAAGTCACAAAAAATATAATTCTAGAGTGATAAATCCCCCCTTCCTTCCAAGTGTTAGTAGTCATTTCACATGAAGAGGCATCCAAGTTAACCAGCCATGTGTGCCATAATCATATGAGTTAGGCAGCTGCTGCCAAGGCCAATAAGATAATGGTTTGCATCAAAAGGGGCATAGATGCCCGTGATGAGAACATAGTCCTACCACTTTACAAATCATTAGTCAGACCACACATGGAGTACTGTGTACAGTTCTGGGCTCCTGTGAACAAGGCAGACATAGCAGAGCTGGAGAGGGTCCAGAGGAGGGCAACTAAAGTAATAACTGGAATGGGGCAACTACAGTACCCTGAAAGATTATCAAAATTAGGGTTATTTACGTTAGAAAAAAGACGACTAAGGGGAGATCTAATTACTATGTATAAATATATCAGGGGTCAGTACAGAGATCTCTCCCATCATCTATTTATCCCCAGGACTGTGACTGTGACGAGGGGACATCCTCTGCGTCTGGAGGAAAGAAGGTTTGTACACAAACATAGAAGTCCGAGGGGCGTCAATGAAGGCTTATCATATACAGCTTTCCATTTAGTAAGCTATGATCCATGTAAGGAGTTAAGTAGCCATATAATACAGATATTGCTATTAGTGTAGCTATAAGATGCTAATACACTATAAATTAGAGAAGCCCTTATTTTCGGGTAAATTAGCCTGCAATACATACCATATTCCCCTCCCTTGTCACTGATCCTATACATGAAAGAGATAAGGTATAGGATAGCCCGTATGAGAGGCACCTATGGCATTGCTAGGGTATCCATGGACTCCCATAGTATCACAGTGATCACTTGCTGACTATTACATGAGCAGAAAGGAAAGGGTTACTGCATTGAGAATGACATAGTCTAACCTCCTACCCAAGTCAAGAGACACTGGTCACGTGATATGGAGGATGGGGGCGAGGTGAATCGTACTGGTAGTAAGGAAGCGGCGCTTCCATGACGTCGCACCCCCTGGTTCGATGCAGCATTCAGAAGGATGCGTGCAATAGGCGGTAAGAAAGCATCATTAGTGATGCGATACAATGGAAAGGGGGTGTGCCTTTGGTGCGATTCATCTCATTGGTGGAGGGGAGCGACACTCGGCTGATGTCACTCCCCCCGCCTACTTGTCATTCCCGGCGAGGCTCACAGGATGGGTTAATATACATGCCAATCGCGCAGTACCCAGAAGGATGCGCGTTATAGGCGGCAAGAAAGCATCATCAGTGATGCAATACTATCTAAGGGGGTGTGCGATTTAATTCATTGGTGGAGAGGAGCAGCACTCGGTTGATGTCACTCCCCCCACCCACCTGTCAATCCTGGTGAAGCCCACAGGACGGGCTAATACACATGTCAATCGGATGTCTGTCGCATAGGGATATAGGAATACATCTCATCTATTTACAATAGAGACTCCTATACCTAGGACGTATAGGGACACCAAACAATTCACCATTGAACATACACCTGCTAACCTGTGGTGATACATGGCCACAGAGTATCCATGAGGTTAACCACCTCTTAAATAGAATGTAGAGCGAGCGACAGCGGCCCAAAAAAGATAAATTAACTGACTTAGCCCGAAACTGCAACCTGGTATTTTTAAATTACCTTGTAGTATTGGTTTCTCTGAGTATTTTTGTTTCAAAAATAAATAATAAAGGTTAAAGTTTTAACATATAGATAGGACCCCTAAAAGGAGTTTTTGGTCAGGTGACCGTGGTTTGATTTTTGTTACAATCTCCTGAGGGCCCTATAGGTACAAAAATCTGGTTCTTCAAACATAGAAGAGGATTCTTTACGGTAAGAGCAGTGAGACTATGGAACTCTCTGCCTGAGGAGGTGGTGATGGTGAGTACAATAAAGGAATTCAAGAGGGGCCTGGATGTTTTTCTGGAGTGTAATAATATTACAGGCTATGGCCACTAGAGAGGGGTCGTTGATCCAGGGAGTTATTCTAATTGCCTGATTGGAGTCAGGAAGGAATTTTTCCCCCTAAAGTAAGGAAAATTGTCTTCTACCTCACAGAGGGTATTTTTTGCCTTCCTTTGGATCAACTTGCAGGATAACAGGCTGAACTGGATGGACAAATGTCTTTATTCAGCCTATGTTACTATTTTACTCAAGGCCGCGATAGTCCACTTCAAATCATAAGATAGATGTTGGCACTTAACTTAAGACTCTAGTTCACAAAGGCAATATGTAATGGCAAGATGCCATGAATCTTGCGGCATCAACAGTCTCCCACATAAAAGCGGTTACAACAGAGTCTTTGCGTTTCGTCCAAGACCATACTTCGTCAGTGTGTGTATAATTCCAACATAGCCTGTATAACCTGCTTTAGTTTCTTGATGCTCAGTCACTCTGATGACTAAAGTTGGATTAAGCCTGGACAAAAAGTTTGGTATAACCCTGAATACAGAGTTATATGCAGTACTTCACACATTGGGGGTAAACTGGTAGCCAATGGTGACCATCAAAGGTGGACACTGTCTGTTCCCCATGGATATAGAGCCGCCAATAAGAGTATCTTTCAGTGATTTACAATCGACCTGCACCAAGGGACACCAATCACCACATGGGTGGACCCATTCTATATATATATTGTGACAAGGAGTATCATATGTCGCAGTCCTCTTAGCTGTTCCTGGAAGAGTACACACTTAGTGGAACACTAACCATTATATTAGGGTACCCATGGAATACATCGTCCATCTGCTGGTTAATTATCCTTTTCTAACAACCGAAAACATAACAAAACAAAAAAGGCAGTTATGTAGGTGGGACATTATAGTTGTTTTATGGGATATGAAATAAAAATTAAGTTTGATTTATCTCCACTACGTTCTGGAGCATCGTATCAGAAGAACAACACTGGACATGAATGGTGACTGATATAGAAAAGAAGATGGCTTCGGCAGCATTCCGCAATATCAAAACGATCCTTTATTCGTACCTCCAGACACAATTGGCAACGTTTCGACTGTACACCAGTCTTTGTCAAGCCTAATGACATACATTCTGGTAGGCATATATATACCCCCCACATAAAAGACACACCCCGTTACATCATCAGTACAAATCACTGCATAATAGTATACACATGTTGATATTACAACTCACAGTTAATGATATGTCCACCCCGCTCGTGTTGTTCACCTCGGCGTTCCAATATCTGTAATGCGCAGCCGCATCTCAATGTATTTGCATATCGGAAGTGTCATACGTTGCCATGACTCCCGGCGGCGCACGTGTCTCCAGCCAATGTGCTGCAGGACGCACTCACTGACGTCACAGCTTGTGCGTCCACCCCATGACCCACACTCAAGTGCGCACAACAGTGCGTCAATAGCGTTAGTCACGTGGGGTACGCAGCCAATGAAGACCCGGCGCGAACATCGGCGCCATGGCAACGATGACGCCACGGTCACCACTACTTATTACATGTGTGATCTGTATCTAAAGTGGCCGGGTCTATATATTACAGAACCTCCGCTCACAACGATAATCACATGACTATAGAGGGAAATTAATCCTGACCCCACATATACACGCACATAACAGCTAATGGAAAAATACATAACCTCATAAGTGTGGTGCACAATAACCACACATAACCATCATCTGGATGGTGTATCCCATATATACATCACATATGGACCATCAACATGGTCCTTTGACATATAGACTAAAGACTGTTACACCAGGGATGTGCCACATATATATTTAAAAACATGATGTCACTATACTGAGAGGACAAAACAGTGACAATCATCAATCGATGGATGCGACATTAAACTCTAAATTCAGGCCAAAAGGTTGGAGGGACCTGAGGGTATGGATCCATTTAAGTTCCTTCTTCCTCAGGATTCCCTTCCTGTCCCCACCCCTTCTCAAGTATCCTACACTGTCAATAACTCGAAATCTCAATTGATTAATGGAATGTTTACAGTCAATGAAGTGTTTTGCAACCGGTTTGTCAAGTGCATTGCCCGACACAAGTTGGAAGTGGAACACATCAAGAGAGATAAGTGGCATAGGGACTTAGAGGATTACCAGTCTGGTAAAATATATAACTGGCAGGCATCTCAACCACAAAGGTTTAATAGGCGTAGACGCGGCAAACGCTTTGATCAAGGTAAATTCGGCTTTAGTACTGGTGAATCCGATTCTGCTGATGAATCAGGTGCGTCCAATTTTTTAGGCCCAAGCAGGAAAAGAGGGGAGGGCGATACAGAAGGGGTGGTAGGAAACACCACCGATCCAACAAGGACCCTTCCCCCAATACCAACAGAGGCCTGCACCCACATTCAGGGGAGAGTAACGAGACGCGGACAGCGGAAATGATGAATCTGGTAGTGAACATCTCCTCTTTTCAGCTTGATAAAGCACAAATTAGTGTACTAAGCCGTGGCTTGACATTCTGCCCTACAACCTCACGGGACTGGTTCGAATTTGAGCTCGACTTACAAAAGTTTTTTAGACGCTTGAGATTAAAAGCTTTCTTTTCAGCTAGAAATACTGATGTATCTGCCAGTCAGTCTGATGTATCCACTGTTGTATCCACTGATACTTTGATGTGTAGGAATTTCGAATTACGCAATAAAAGTCATTTTCTTCCACCACAAAACAACCATGTGGTGGAAACATATATCAGTTTTGTCAGAAAACGTATCGATCAATTGAGGGTGGAGGGTACCCACCAGTTCAGACACAACCTATCTCAAGATGAGAGACGGGCTGTTCTTGAGCTGGAACATAACAAACAATTGACGATTAAACCAGCTGACAAGGGGGGTGCCGTGGTCGTGATGGACACATGTAAATATACTGATGAGATTACAAGGCAGGTAAGGGATGACAATGTCTATGAGATGTTGAGTAAGGATCCAAGGTGGGACATAGCAGGTGTCATAGGGGTGCTATTGGATGAGGCTCTCAGCCAGGGAATCATTGATGATGAATTAAACAGCTTTTTGCGTGTAAGCCATCCAATCACCCCTGTGATATATGTCTTACCAAAGATCCACAAGAGCCTTGTGGATCCCCCTGGCCGACCCATAGTGTCGGGCAGGGGCTCCATCTTCAATCCTGTATCCATCTTTCTGGACAAGGTATTACGGATCCACGCGACCACGGCCCCCTCCTATGTCAGGGATACTGGCCATTTCTTGACTAAACTGAATTTACTTGACTTGCCGGCGGAATTTTTACTTGTGAGTTTTGATGTTGTATCCCTGTATACATCCATTGATCACTCCTATGGTTTAAATGTCGTCGATGTGGCCCTGGCCGGCACGGGGCTCTCTCTTGGGGCGCGCCGGCTGATCCTCGCCCTCTTGGAGGTTGTCCTGAGGAGGAATTATTTTCTCTTCGGTGACACCTTCTACCAGCAAAAGCGGGGTGTGGCGATGGGGTCCAATGTGGCCCCCACCTACGCAAACATCTTCATGGCGGAGGTCGAGGATCGGCTGGTGTATCGCTCCATATTTTTTGAGAGAGTCCTGTGCTGGTGGCGCTACATCGACGACATTTTCTTGATTTGGACTGGCACCGTGCCTGAACTGGATGAGTTTCATGCGCACCTGAATTCTGGGGTCCGGGACCTGCAGTTCACCGTGATGCATTCTGCCCGTGAGCTGCAGTTCCTTGACGTCCGAATTCAGGTGCACAATGGAAGGATCTGTACTGATCTCTTCCAAAAACCTACAGACAGGAATACCTTGTTAATGTATGACAGTAGTCACCCTCAGAACATGGTGAGCTCCCTCCCGTGGAGTCAGCTACTTAGGGTACGCCGTATCGTATCGGATGACACCCTCTTTGGTATTAGGGTAGACGAGATGTGTAATAAGTTCAGCAGGAGAGGATATCCCATCAAATTGATCAACCGTACCAAGCATAGGATTACATCCATGGAACGTAGTGCCACTCTGGTAAGGAAATCCCAAAAACAGGAGACCCCCCGCATTCCATTTGTATCCATCTATGGGGGTGATAGCGGCAATATAGCCAACATCCTACGACAGGAATGGCGGATCCTACAGAAAGGATTGCCTGCAGTCACTGAATTTTCAGTTCCCCCAATGATGGCATACAAACGGAGCCCTAACCTACGCGATAGATTGGTGAAGGCGGATATAGGGGGGAAGGACATCGAAAGACAGAAAAGGCTAGCACCACTGAGGAATGGTAATTTCCCTTGCCTTTCATGTTGCAACTGCGGTGGCATCATGAAAGGTGATGGTTTTACACATCCCTACAGTGGTAAACGGTTTAAGATCAAAGGTCATTTTACATGTAAATCCACGGATGTGGTTTACATGATACAGTGCCCATGCAGTTTGATCTATGTGGGGGAGACCACGATGGAATTGAGGGAAAGAATTAACAAACACAAAAGCACAATTAGAACAGGTGCACTTGACAAACCGGTTGCAAAACACTTCATTGACTGTAAACATTCCATTAATCAATTGAGATTTCGAGTTATTGACAGTGTAGGATACTTGAGAAGGGGTGGGGACAGGAAGGGAATCCTGAGGAAGAAGGAACTTAAATGGATCCATACCCTCAGGTCCCTCCAACCTTTTGGCCTGAATTTAGAGTTTAATGTCGCATCCATCGATTGATGATTGTCACTGTTTTGTCCTCTCAGTATAGTGACATCATGTTTTTAAATATATATGTGGCACATCCCTGGTGCAACAGTCTTTAGTCTATATGTCAAAGGACCATGTTGATGGTCCATATGTGATGTATATATGGGATACACCATCCAGATGATGGTTATGTGTGGTTATTGTGCACCACACTTATGAGGTTATGTATTTTTCCATTAGCTGTTATGTGCGTGTATATGTGGGGTCAGGATTAATTTCCCTCTATAGTCATGTGATTATCGTTGTGAGCGGAGGTTCTGTAATATATAGACCCGGCCACTTTAGATACAGATCACACATGTAATAAGTAGTGGTGACCGTGGCGTCATCGTTGCCATGGCGCCGATGTTCGCGCCGGGTCTTCATTGGCTGCGTACCCCATGTGACTAACGCTATTGACGCACTGTTGTGCGCACTTGAGTGTGGGTCATGGGGTGGACGCACAAGCTGTGACGTCAGTGAGTGCGTCCTGCAGCACATTGGCTGGAGACACGTGCGCCGCCGGGAGTCATGGCAACGTATGACACTTCCGATATGCAAATACATTGAGATGCGGCTGCGCATTACAGATATTGGAACGCCGAGGTGAACAACACGAGCGGGGTGGACATATCATTAACTGTGAGTTGTAATATCAACATGTGTATACTATTATGCAGTGATTTGTACTGATGATGTAACGGGGTGTGTCTTTTATGTGGGGGGTATATATATGCCTACCAGAATGTATGTCATTAGGCTTGACAAAGACTGGTGTACAGTCGAAACGTTGCCAATTGTGTCTGGAGGTACGAATAAAGGATCGTTTTGATATTGCGGAATGCTGCCGAAGCCATCTTCTTTTCTATATGTGTATCTCATGGCCTGATGGATCAAGGGCCTACGGCTAGGCTGTTGCATTGATATAGACGCATTATCTGGATACCGTATAGTGCTGCCTCTACACTACTTCTTGCATCTTTATCTGTTCCGAGAGGCGTGCACTAGGGAGCTGGACGCATTGGTGATTTTCATCATGGAGGGTCCCCCAGGTCCAAGTAAGATTATGGATACCTCGCAAAGACACATGTATGTATATACTGATGAGGACATACAGCGACTTATCAATGTAGATGGATGTGATGTGGCCTTTTTGAGTTCCCCCTCCGTTGATATCCTGAAACGCAAAGCGGAGCAAGATCTCAAAAGATTAAATACTATGGAACTTCATCTAATCACTTTAAGAGAATATTATAAGCAACAAAGGATACCGAGGGGACTTAGATCTAACCTTCGCCCCAATTTATTCCCTACCAATGGTGATTTTTGTAAAGCCTTTGAAGCAATCAACAACCAATACTCTTTTGAATTAATGTTATTAAACATAGACTTTTTACAGAAAGAGGTTGACAACCTGAAGAAAACCACAGCCGAGTTGGATACCCAGATTCGGGACCTTGTGAGTATTGAGGATTATACAGTATACAAAGAAAAGACCACTCAACACATTGCCCGACACAAGTTGGAAGTGGAACACATCAAGAGAGATAAGTGGCATAGGGACTTAGAGGATTACCAGTCTGGTAAAATATATAACTGGCAGGCATCTCAACCACAAAGGTTTAATAGGCGTAGACGCGGCAAACGCTTTGATCAAGGTAAATTCGGCTTTAGTACTGGTGAATCCGATTCTGCTGATGAATCAGGTGCGTCCAATTTTTTAGGCCCAAGCAGGAAAAGAGGGGAGGGCGATACAGAAGGGGTGGTAGGAAACACCACCGATCCAACAAGGACCCTTCCCCCAATACCAACAGAGGCCTGCACCCACATTCAGGGGAGAGTAACGAGACGCGGACAGCGGAAATGATGAATCTGGTAGTGAACATCTCCTCTTTTCAGCTTGATAAAGCACAAATTAGTGTACTAAGCCGTGGCTTGACATTCTGCCCTACAACCTCACGGGACTGGTTCGAATTTGAGCTCGACTTACAAAAGTTTTTTAGACGCTTGAGATTAAAAGCTTTCTTTTCAGCTAGAAATACTGATGTATCTGCCAGTCAGTCTGATGTATCCACTGTTGTATCCACTGATACTTTGATGTGTAGGAATTTCGAATTACGCAATAAAAGTCATTTTCTTCCACCACAAAACAACCATGTGGTGGAAACATATATCAGTTTTGTCAGAAAACGTATCGATCAATTGAGGGTGGAGGGTACCCACCAGTTCAGACACAACCTATCTCAAGATGAGAGACGGGCTGTTCTTGAGCTGGAACATAACAAACAATTGACGATTAAACCAGCTGACAAGGGGGGTGCCGTGGTCGTGATGGACACATGTAAATATACTGATGAGATTACAAGGCAGGTAAGGGATGACAATGTCTATGAGATGTTGAGTAAGGATCCAAGGTGGGACATAGCAGGTGTCATAGGGGTGCTATTGGATGAGGCTCTCAGCCAGGGAATCATTGATGATGAATTAAACAGCTTTTTGCGTGTAAGCCATCCAATCACCCCTGTGATATATGTCTTACCAAAGATCCACAAGAGCCTTGTGGATCCCCCTGGCCGACCCATAGTGTCGGGCAGGGGCTCCATCTTCAATCCTGTATCCATCTTTCTGGACAAGGTATTACGGATCCACGCGACCACGGCCCCCTCCTATGTCAGGGATACTGGCCATTTCTTGACTAAACTGAATTTACTTGACTTGCCGGCGGAATTTTTACTTGTGAGTTTTGATGTTGTATCCCTGTATACATCCATTGATCACTCCTATGGTTTAAATGTCGTCGATGTGGCCCTGGCCGGCACGGGGCTCTCTCTTGGGGCGCGCCGGCTGATCCTCGCCCTCTTGGAGGTTGTCCTGAGGAGGAATTATTTTCTCTTCGGTGACACCTTCTACCAGCAAAAGCGGGGTGTGGCGATGGGGTCTAATGTGGCCCCCACCTACGCAAACATCTTCATGGCGGAGGTCGAGGATCGGCTGGTGTATCGCTCCATATTTTTTGAGAGAGTCCTGTGCTGGTGGCGCTACATCGACGACATTTTCTTGATTTGGACTGGCACCGTGCCTGAACTGGATGAGTTTCATGCGCACCTGAATTCTGGGGTCCGGGACCTGCAGTTCACCGTGATGCATTCTGCCCGTGAGCTGCAGTTCCTTGACGTCCGAATTCAGGTGCACAATGGAAGGATCTGTACTGATCTCTTCCAAAAACCTACAGACAGGAATACCTTGTTAATGTATGACAGTAGTCACCCTCAGAACATGGTGAGCTCCCTCCCGTGGAGTCAGCTACTTAGGGTACGCCGTATCGTATCGGATGACACCCTCTTTGGTATTAGGGTAGATGAGATGTGTAATAAGTTCAGCAGGAGAGGATATCCCATCAAATTGATCAACCGTACCAAGCATAGGATTACATCCATGGAACGTAGTGCCACTCTGGTAAGGAAATCCCAAAAACAGGAGACCCCCCGCATTCCATTTGTATCCATCTATGGGGGTGATAGCGGCAATATAGCCAACATCCTACGACAGGAATGGCGGATCCTACAGAAAGGATTGCCTGCAGTCACTGAATTTTCAGTTCCCCCAATGATGGCATACAAACGGAGCCCTAACCTACGCGATAGATTGGTGAAGGCGGATATAGGGGGGAAGGACATCGAAAGACAGAAAAGGCTAGCACCACTGAGGAATGGTAATTTCCCTTGCCTTTCATGTTGCAACTGCGGTGGCATCATGAAAGGTGATGGTTTTACACATCCCTACAGTGGTAAACGGTTTAAGATCAAAGGTCATTTTACATGTAAATCCACGGATGTGGTTTACATGATACAGTGCCCATGCAGTTTGATCTATGTGGGGGAGACCACGATGGAATTGAGGGAAAGAATTAACAAACACAAAAGCACAATTAGAACAGGTGCACTTGACAAACCGGTTGCAAAACACTTCATTGACTGTAAACATTCCATTAATCAATTGAGATTTCGAGTTATTGACAGTGTAGGATACTTGAGAAGGGGTGGGGACAGGAAGGGAATCCTGAGGAAGAAGGAACTTAAATGGATCCATACCCTCAGGTCCCTCCAACCTTTTGGCCTGAATTTAGAGTTTAATGTCGCATCCATCGATTGATGATTGTCACTGTTTTGTCCTCTCAGTATAGTGACATCATGTTTTTAAATATATATGTGGCACATCCCTGGTGCAACAGTCTTTAGTCTATATGTCAAAGGACCATGTTGATGGTCCATATGTGATGTATATATGGGATACACCATCCAGATGATGGTTATGTGTGGTTATTGTGCACCACACTTATGAGGTTATGTATTTTTCCATTAGCTGTTATGTGCGTGTATATGTGGGGTCAGGATTAATTTCCCTCTATAGTCATGTGATTATCGTTGTGAGCGGAGGTTCTGTAATATATAGACCCGGCCACTTTAGATACAGATCACACATGTAATAAGTAGTGGTGACCGTGGCGTCATCGTTGCCATGGCGCCGATGTTCGCGCCGGGTCTTCATTGGCTGCGTACCCCATGTGACTAACGCTATTGACGCACTGTTGTGCGCACTTGAGTGTGGGTCATGGGGTGGACGCACAAGCTGTGACGTCAGTGAGTGCGTCCTGCAGCACATTGGCTGGAGACACGTGCGCCGCCGGGAGTCATGGCAACGTATGACACTTCCGATATGCAAATACATTGAGATGCGGCTGCGCATTACAGATATTGGAACGCCGAGGTGAACAACACGAGCGGGGTGGACATATCATTAACTGTGAGTTGTAATATCAACATGTGTATACTATTATGCAGTGATTTGTACTGATGATGTAACGGGGTGTGTCTTTTATGTGGGGGGTATATATATGCCTACCAGAATGTATGTCATTAGGCTTGACAAAGACTGGTGTACAGTCGAAACGTTGCCAATTGTGTCTGGAGGTACGAATAAAGGATCGTTTTGATATTGCGGAATGCTGCCGAAGCCATCTTCTTTTCTATATGTGTATCTCATGGCCTGATGGATCAAGGGCCTACGGCTAGGCTGTTGCATTGATATAGACGCATTATCTGGATACCGTATAGTGCTGCCTCTACACTACTTCTTGCATGAATGGTGACTGAATCCCTCTAGGTCCCAAAGTTTGTGAGGGCCCTGGGCATATGCTTGAAATACCCTCTTTATTTTCCAGCCCTGATGCGACTGAAGCTGCATTTCTCGTCTCGAGGGTGCCGTGTAGAAGTGTATAAAGCAGACTGATGAGAGGAAAGAGTCCAGAGCACTCATATCACATCTGGCTATTGATCCTGCCTCAGATATTCAGAGGATTACACGAAAGCTCATATAATCCACTGGAAACAATACCATGCTTCGCGTTACTGTCTCCTGGAATATCAAATATATCCTCATGCATACAGGGCATCTAGTTCTTGCACTTTAATTGAAGCCTCGAGTCATAATGGATTTCAGGAAACCACAGAAGTAACGTTGTCTAAATAGAGATTAAAGGTCTTGGCACAGATACTAATAATAATACTTGGGTGGAGTTCAGAACTGAACATGACATCATCTAGAAATTTCTTAAAACATGAGGAATCTGACTCCTTACCATGGCCGTTTCTTAGAAAACTGGGGGACAACCTAAATGGCCTCCATAAGAGCATTCACAGGGGTTGTCAACCAGGTTTCCTGTTCTTCTGAATGACAAATTTACCTGGTTAGCAGTAACAAGGGACTGAGGGATGTATCAGTGAAACTAGACATAGTGGTCCTCATGACGATGTAGCCATGTTGCTGCTCTCTACATGTCTGCCCTATATATACTGTATGTACAACGTACATAGGAGAGATGGACAGCAGATTTCACATACTGTTCAGTTCATCATTTTTGTCAATATGGGGGCACATCAGATTGTCCAGGAAACAATGCTTTTGGTAAAATTGCTCCATGTGCACAGTTCCTACACACAAACAACAAATGAGGGAGGAAACATTATGGAAATTCATCGGCCTCTGCCCCAGCTGAAATCCACATAATCCAGCACATATGTACAGTACTCTTAGGATAATGCAATTCTAGATGCAAGCCTGGTAGATAGGTCACTCCACTACAAATCCCTGTATGCAAGTTAGCATACAGGGATTTCTATGTATTACTTTGTTGTGGGGGAGGGGCACAAAACAAAATCTTTGGTAAAAGACATTCAAGCTTCATCACTAGATAGATAGATAGATAGATAGATAGATAGATAGATAGATAGATACAAAACAAGGGCAGCACAGCAGAGAGGAAAAAATGTGGCTGGGAGCCAGCGGCTGTGAGGGCGATCCACCCACCTTACTTACATAAAAAACAGAATTCCACGGCACATCCAAAAAAATGTGATTTTAATTCACCAAAGATACAGCAGCGTTTCAATCCGCTCAATGGAAAAAGATCACATTCAGCAGATTGAAACGTTGCTGTATCTTTGGTGAATTAAACTCACGTTTTTTTGGGATGTAACGTGGAATTCTGTTTTTTGGATAGAAAGATAGATAGATATGAGATAGATAGATATGAGATAAATAGATAGATAGATAGATAGTTAATGAGATAGATAGATATTAGATAGATATATGGATAGATAGATATGAGATAAATAGATAGATAGATAGATAGATAGATAGATAGATAGATAGATAGATAGATATGAGATAAATAGATAGATAGATATTCGAGAGATAGATAGATAGATAGATAGATAGATAGATATGAGATAGATAGATAGATATGAGATAAATAGATAGATAGATAGATAGATAGTTAATGAGATAGATAGATATTAGATAGATATAGATAGATAGATATGAGATAAATAGATAGATAGATATTCGAGAGATAGATAGATAGATAGATAGATAGATAGATAGATAGATAATAGATAATAGATAGATAGATAGATAGATATGAGATAGATAGATAGATAGATAGATAGATAGATAGATAGATAGATAGATAGATAGGTATTAGATAGATAGATAGATAGATATTAGATAGATAGATAGATATTAGATAGATAGATATTAGATAGATAGATAGATAGATAGATAGATAGATAGATAGATAGATAGATAGATATTAGATAGATAGATAGATATTAGATAGATATATAGATAGATAGGTATGAGATAGATAGATAGATAGATAGATAGATAGATAGATATCAGATAGATATATAGATAATGAGATAGATAGATAGATAGATAGATAGATAGATAGATAGATAGATAATAGACCCTTAATGATGCTTTTAACATCATGGTTGTTAATTAGGCTTTTGCCCCCCTGTATTTTACTGTATTGCCCTCCTCAGGATGTGTATTTGGTTCTTCGGGGGCAGTATTTTGTGCTGCATAGTATTACTGGTCCCGCCTACTTATATTGGCCCTGCCTTTTATCAGTTTGGACCTGCCTGCAACATGGGGCCACTTTTAGGTTTTTCTCCCCCAGGGCCATTTTAACCCTTAGGATACCGGAGTTTTTTTTGTTTTGTTTTTTTTTTTGTTTTTTGTTTTTTAGTTTTCATTTTTTCCCTCTATATTCCTTGAGCCATAACTTTTTAATTTTTCCCCTCACAAAGCCGTATGAGGGTTTATTTTTTGCGGGACAAGTTGTACTTTCTAATACCACTATTTAACATGGCATATAATGTAGTGGCAAGCGGAAAACAAATTCCAAATGGGGTGGAATTGAAAAAGAACGCAATTCCTCAACCGTTTTACGGGTTTTGTCCATACACCGTTACCTTTGCAGAAAAACTGACTCATGCCCTTCATTATATAGATCAGTATGATTTCAATAATACCACATATGTATAGGTTTTTTATGCCTAAATGGTGTAAAAATAAATGTAAACTTTGAAAAAAAAAATGACATCACCATATTCTGACCCCCATAACTTTTTTTTATAGTTCTATCAACTGATCTGTGTGGGGCCTCATTTTTGCATGCGGATCTGTAGTTTTAATTAATGCCATTTTGGAGTCTGTGCGATTTTTCTTATCACATTTTATTACATTTTCTTGGGTAAGAGAAGCGATGAAAAAATTGCAAATCGGCCATTTTTAAAAAAATTTCCGTTGCGCCATTCGCCGTATTGGAAAAATATTTTTAGATTTTAATAGTACGGGAGTTTTTGGACAAGGTGATGCTCTTGCTGTTTATATTTTTTGTTATTTATGTATTTATTTTTTAATTCTACAGAAAGGGGGGTGATTTAAACTTTTACATTTAAAAAAAAAATGTAATATATTTTTTACGTTTTTTTTACTTTTTTATGGTTTTGTAGCTCAAGTTTGAGGCTACAAAACACTTTATTTATTTTTTATTCTGTACCAATATATTTATGATATATCTATATTGGTACAGAATTGCTAATTTCTTATGTTGGCCTGCTACCTGCCGGCTAAAACAAGAATTGCAGCTTCAATACCCTGGTTGTCTTCAGAGATACCCAGTGTATTTAAATCAATTACCGGCATCCTCATTTGCCGCAGAGGCATCTAAAGGCTTTAATGACCGCGATCGGCATTATTGCTGCTCGCAGTCATTAGCCACGGGCCTCTGCTGTTTGAAACAATCTCCTTACTCACAATCTCCATTCTAATTCATCCCAAAAGTGTTTGATGGGGTTGAGGTCCAGGCTATGGACCTTGCTTTTTGCACTGGGGCATAGTCATGATGGAACTTAAAAGGGCCTTCCCCAAACTGTTCCCAGGAACTAAGGTGCCTAGGCCAACCCCTGAAAAACAACACCATAGCATTATCTCTCCTCCACCAAATATTACATTATGTTCTCCCAGCATTCACCAAACCTCAGCACTCGGTGACCCTGCTCTGTAACTTGGTCGACACTTCGTTTCTGAGTTGCTGTGGTTCCTGAACACTTCCCCTTTGCAATAATACCACTATCAGCTGATGGAAGAAATCTCACAAACTAAATTGTTGCAGTGGTGGCATCCTATTACACTACCATGCTGAAATTCAGTAAGCTCTTTATAGCGAGACATTCTATCACAAATGTCTGTAAAGGCAGACTGCAGGGCTAGGGGCTGGATTTTATACACCTGCAGCAATAGGATTGAATGAAACAACTGAATGCAATCATTAAGAGCTGTGCCCCAATACTTTTCTCCATATGGTGTAGATATGAGAAAGATACATTACAGCTTTTCTCCCATCCCAGACCCAGTACTGTAATCATATAGAGAGCGCCACCAGCAGCACATACTTAAAGTTTGTGGCATGGAAAAGACATACAAGCAGCATCCGCTCCCCGGGGAAGAAGCTTGAGAAAAGCCTCATTGTGTTGAGCTGAAATGTTGCAGAATGAGTGAATAAAGTGATTTGATGACTTTTTCATTTTTTGCATTTTAGATAGATAGATAGATAGATAGATAGATAGATAGATAGATAATAGACCCTCATGATGCATTTAGCATTATGGTTGTTCCATGTTTAATTAGGTGTTTGTCTCTAGTACATCCTAGACTCACCGATAGCTGGAGCAACATGTTCTGTCCTGGCTGCACCTCTGGGAGAAGGAGAAGCTATTTTTGAACCAGCTATCCAGACAAGTGGCTAAAACTCACTTACAGGAAGAAATTGGAGAAAACAGACTGTACTACAATCACATTAGAGTTAATTTAGGCTGTAAAACATCCAGCTTTATATGGCGGGTTCAGCTAACAATACACTAATGTGTATGGCAGCTTCTAAGGCCCTTTCAGTTGGGCCATTGATAGGTCTAGTCATCGGGAAAGAACATTCCTATGAACGCTCGTTTCTGATACTTGCCCTATGAAAATGTGCCAACAGTCACCCAAGTGAACGAAACCTTTAGGTGGGACCAAAAATCATTTTGTTGGCAGCACATGGCCCTATGCAACAAAAGTATGAACCTGTATGGGGACGAACGATTACAGTAGCGATCATTCATCCTCATACAGAGGATATGATTGCTGCATATAAATACAGCTCAGTGATCTTCCAATGACCGGGCGGTTCATTTTCAATCAGTGCTTGTATTGGCCACTCTAATGGAGACCTTAGAAATAAATGAAGGCAGGGCCGGCGCTTCCATAGAGGCAAGGGGGGCAATTGCCCCCGGGCCTCCGACTCCTTAGGGGCCCCTAGCGCCGGCCGGCCGCAACTAACTGCTATTCTATAATTCTATTTCTTTCTGTGTGGGACAGGACAGTGTGGCGGCGCTGCAGTGCTAATAATAACCCCGCAGGAGTCCCGGGCGGCGGGCGGTCCGGTCTGGAGTAATGTAATTAAACTGGAGGGGCCCCCCTCTGCCTGCGCTGCCTGTCTCTTTAAAAGACTCGAGAGCAGTGGTTGGAGCGGCACGCACGGCACAGGCAGGCACGTCTCGCGTCAGACTGTCTGACGTTACCACAGGCTCCGCCCCCCAAAGCAGAGAACTTGAAGAAGGAGCAAGCGCCATTGGCAGCCAGTCACAGCCCACAGTCTGACTCTGCCAGGGAAGGCCCGCCACCCACCGCCCACAGAAGACAGGCAGCAGCCAGTCAAGTTCCACATCCACTTCAAATTTCCAAAGTACAGAACAGACCAGTTACTGGTAGGTAGGTTGGTTATTGTTAATTAAACTGGATCGGATCCATCCATTCCCACTCACTTAGTCCCAGGCACCATCTCACCCGTCCTAGTGTACTAGCCCGCCCTGCGGCCCTGGTTCTGTTTGGACAGTTGGACTGGAGAAATGTGCATTTGGGAGGAGAGGGGGACAGTTACTAGTAGGTTGGTTGATTAAACTGGATCGGATCCATCCCAGGCACCATCTCACCCATCCCAGTGAAAGTGTACTAGCCCGCCCTGGTTCTGTTTGGACTGGAGGGCCAAAAAATATAAAAGAAATTTTTACTTGTACATGTTGCTTTGCCACTTGCATTTGTTTACAATACGGGACGTTAAAGTCAGCAAGTGTCATGTGGGGAGGGGGGCCCTTATTGTTTTTCACTCCAGGGCCCCATTTCACCTAGAACCGGCCCTGAATGAAGGAAATTCAGTTTATTGAAAGCTGCAGTCAGTGTTGCCACTGTAGACCAATAATAAAAGAGTATAATGAGTGCAGAGGACAATGCCCATACACAAATGCCCATACACAAACAAGGAAACAAAAAAAAAATGGAAAGTAGAGCAAGGAGATGAAAAAGCACATAAAAAATAGAATAAAAAAAAGCAAAAAATCGTCATACAGAAAAAAATAACAAATATATTTGTGTAAATGTATAGCTTGTAGCTCCTGGCAGTCATACAGTTTTTTTTGGGGCTCTTTGTGTCTGTAAGGTTGGCCACCCCTGCTCTAGAGGGTAGAGTCCTGACCAGGTTTTCACCGTTAGTAGAAGAGGGGATGATCCCAACTGGGCCACCTCTTACCCTGGGCCCCTAAGCAGTCGCATGGTCTGCAGCTATGGTAGTTATGCCACTGCTCAGAACATTAGGGGTCCCTTGTTACTGTAGATGTTTGCAACTAGAGATGAGCAAATCGAAGCTGACGAAGTGGAATTCAATCCAAATTTCAGGAAAAATTTGATTCGCACCGAAGCCGAATTTCTTCACGCTTCGTGGTAAAAAATCTAATTTTTTCTAAAATGGCTGCTGCACATGTGAGGACATGGGGCAAGGAACTCTGGGAAGTCGGGATCACCCACAATGCCATGCATGCAGCCAATCAGCATCCAACCAGCCCTGTGATGTCACAGCCCTATAAATAGCGTCAGCTATCTTAGATTCTGCCATTAACCAGTGTGCTTAGTGCAGTGAGAGACGTCTGCAGGCGCTAGGGACAGAAATAGAAAAAACGTCATTGTGCCATAAAAAGATTTTTTTTTTCCAAGGGCAGAGAAAGATTATTCAAGGTGTAGGGAAAGGATAGGGAGGAATCATTCCACAGCGTTTCTGTTGAACAGGGTTCAGTAGGGGAGGTTACAGCCTGGGTAATAGGAACAATCCTATTACACCTTGCTGCACTGACTGGTGATCCAAATTGCCATTATACAGCTCTGTAATCCTTTCAAACCGTTCTTATTAGGGTGCAAGTGCTGTTTGATACAGGCATTAACAGGGGTTATTATGGAAATATTTCTACGTTTTATTTGCCCTTGTGCGATCCAGTTATATGTTCTAAAGCATTTTTTGGCTTGTATTAGTTGGAAAAAAGGGCTTATTAGCCGTTGTGTGGTGAAGTGCGAAAATAACAGCCCTTTTTTTGCGTGTATTAGTGGAAAAAGAAACAATATATTTACCGTTCAGCGGTGCAGTTATCTGTTCTAAAGCCATTTTTTCCATGTATTAGTGGAAAAAGAAAAAATATATTTGCCGCTCAGTGGTGCAGTTATCTGTTTTAAAGCCCTTTTTCGCGTGTATTAGTGGAAAAAGGAAAAATATCTTTGCCGCTCAGCAGTGCAATTATCAGTTGTAAAGCATTTTGTGGCCTGAATTAGTGGAAAAAGAAAAAATATATTTGCCGCTCAGCCATGCAGTTATCTGTTCTAAAGCCCTTCTTTCCGTGTATTAGTGGAAAAAGAAAAAATATATTTGCCGCTCAGCGGTGCAGTTATCTGTTGTAAAGCCTTTTGTGGCCTGTATTAGAGGAAAAATAAAAAATATATTTGCCGCTCAGCGGTGCAGTTATCTGTTCTAAAGCCCAGTTTATCGTGTATTAGTGGCAAAATAAAAATATATTCGCTGTTCATCGTTGCACTTATCTGTTGAAAAGCCATTTGTGTTGTGTAAAAGTAGAAAATAATTAGGGCCTAATTGCCGGTCAGCGGTGCAGTGATATATTCTAAAGCCCTGTTTGCCGTGAATTAGTGGCGAATTAAAAAATATTTGATCTAACATTTGATTATTTGATCTAACAGTATGTCAGACAGAGAAGTGCCCGGCCCTGTACAGGGGAGTGGCAGAGGCCCTTCATGTTTCTGGCGCAGGCAGAGGTTGCAGCAGAGTAAGGGGCCGTGGCAGCAGGAGTCACTTCGAAAGGCCTGAGGTTCTTGAATGGTTGACTCGACCTTCGACTTCGTTGCAAGTGACATCGGACACACCCAGCCAAGAGTCAGTGGGTTTGTCAGACACAACCCTTAGTTGGCATGGCCCGGGAGCAGGCCCTGTGCCCTCACCTGTCCTCAGCCTACCTCTGTCCTTTTCTGTTCCCTCAGCCAGAGAAGGATTGAATGCTGTGGGCTCAGCACCACTATACAGTGAGGATGAGCTACTAGAAGACAGTCAGCAGCTACTGGCAAGCCAAGATGTGGAGGAGACATCTGCCGCTTCCTCCACTAGGCAGGCAAGTAGTAATGAGGAGAGTGGCATGGGAGCTGGTGTTGCAAGCGGTCAGGCTCCTGACCCAGAGACGGTTGATGGGGGTATCAGTGACATGCAGAGAGTACTCGATGATGATGAGGTAGCTGTTCGGATTTGAGAGCCGGGTGACGAAGGGGCTTCATCATAATCGGGAGAAGAGGGTGGCAGCTTGCCCGCGAGGCAGCGGTGGAGCAAGCTAGTCGCTAGCATGGCCGGAAGTCAGCTGGGTGGCAGCAGTGGGAGCTCAGGAGCTAAACGTGCCCATGGTAGACCACCCGCTTCGCAGGATCCTACCTGCCCGGGAAGTAGTGATGCACGGATTCACAGAGGCAGCAGTGGTAGCAGTCAGTTGGTGCGTAGTGTTGGGGGTAAAATCATCTACTCGGCAGTGTGGCAGTTTTCGTTAAGCCGCCGGAGGTGGTGAACATGGCCATATGTAGAATATGTGGGAAGAAGTTGTAGCGTTCCCAGGGTGCCAATGTTGGTACCACAGCCCTGCGTCAGCATATGCAGCGTCACCATAAAGTGGCCTGGGAGAACCGTGGCTCCGATGTGGTGGTCCAGCCTGCCGCAGCAACCGCTACATCACTCAGTGGCACGCAGCCGATTTCATGCAGTCAAGGCTCCACCAACTCAACCGAAGGGAGCTGTCTGTTCTTCCCATCATCTGCTGGTCCAGATGCTCCTGGTCCTCACCCTCCTCGTCAGTCATTCCATCAGCAATCGATCACCAAAGCGATTGCCAAGAGACAACAGTATGCGTGCACTCATCCAATGGCGTTGACGCTGAACGTGCTTCTGTCCAAGTTGCTGGTGCTGCAGTCTCTCTCTTTCCAAGTGGCGGACTCTGCACCTTTCAGAGAACTGATGGCTTGTGCTGAGCCGAGGTGGAGAGTCCCAAGCCGTCATTTCTTTGCCAAAAAGGCAGTACCAGCCCTGCACACATATGTAGAACAGAAGGTGGGCCAGTCCTTGATCCTGTCTGTGTCTGCCAAAGTGCAAGGCAGCGCCGACGTGTGGAGCTGTAACTATGATCAGGGACAATACATGTCCTTTACAGCCCACTGGGTGAATGTGGTTCCTGCACAGCCACACCAGCAACTTGGCCAGGTGATGCCGCTTTCGCCTCCACGTTCTCACTCCGTTGGTCCTTCTACAATGTCCGCCTCTGTTCCTCATCCTCCACCATATCCTCAGCCTCCACTAAAGGGACAATTCACAGTGCCCCTCCAGCATACCACATGTGCAAAGCTCTGCGGTGTCACGCAGTTCTGCACCTCGTTTGCCTGGGCAAACAGAGTCACATAGGGGAGGAACTGCTCAATGTCCTTTGTCAAGAAAATTAATCCTGACTTTCTCCACGACAACTTAAAATCGGAACCATGGTGATCGACAATGAGCTCATGCGTGACACCTGCAGTTTGCTCAGGCCCTTTGAGGAGGCCACGTTATTTGTCAGTCGCCAGGACTACGGGAGGAACGATGTCATTCCACTGCTTCATGTCCTGGAACAGATGCTGGTAAATCTGACTGGTCAGGGGACTGGAGACGTGGTGCCTACATCTCACGGCCACATGAGCCCTGTGGGGGCTGAACGGGAGGAGGAGGAGGACATTGGAGAACAAGCAATGTACAGTGAAATCGGTGGTTTTTCTACACAGGTGACAGGAGAGGAGGAGCAGGACCAGCCAGAGGAGCTACAGGGCGATGAGGAAGATGAGACAGAGGACCCAGACACACCGTGGTAGTATGCAGTGGAGATGGAGGCAGGGAGTCCCTTCGAGTCACTAGCACAAATGGCCCGATGTATGCTCACTTGCTTGTGTAGTGACAGCCGAATTGTCACCATTCAGCAGAGGGATGACTTCTGGCTCTCCACCTTGTTGGACCCTTTCTACCGGTCCAAAATGGCAGCCTTTTTCTACACTCTCTGAGAGGGAGGACAAACTTAAATGCTATAGAGACAGCCTATGTAGTCAGTTGGCCGCTGCCTATATGTGCCATCGTCCATCCTCTCGCAGGTCTGACCGGGGGGCTCTCTGCGCTCACATTCCTCTGCCATGGCTGCTGTGGCAGGTTGGGGGGGTAGGAGCAGTTCCAGCTCCATCAGCAGCAACTTGAGTCTACAGTCACTGATGAGCAGCTTTCTTCACCCACCTAGTGAAGAAACTACTCACCAGCAGCAGGTAGACCTGGAGCAGGACCTGAACCAGCAGGTGGTGGCATACTTGGACAGCACCCTGCCACCTCACATTGAAGATCCGCTGGACTACTGGGCAGCCAAACTGGATTCGTGGATGCAACTAGCAGAGTTTGCCCTGGAAAACCACATAGATGTTCCCATAATGCTTCTTTCCCCCCTTCCCCATAGTGGCACCAAAATGGGTGCCAATATTCAATGCCCCCATAGTGCTTTTCCCCCCTTCTCCATAGTGCCCTCCCCTTAATGTGCCAGTATATAGGGCCCCCATTAGATGCCCCCATAGTGCTCCTTACCTCCCTTCTCCATAGTGCTCCCCCCATAACGTGCCAGTATATAGGGCCCCACCCCCCTTCTTGCCATACTGTACTAAAAATAATTAAAACAATAAAGACTTATACTTACCTCCATGACACTGCGAAACGATGCAGGCCTCTTTCGACCTGTGTCCCGCTCTGTACGGCTCAGGCAGCACGATCAGAGGAACGAGCAAGGGAGACGCCTCTCCCCTGCCCCGCACCGTTCATCAGATGAATATAGAGATGAGCGCTTCCACAATGGAAGCGCTCATCTCTCCCTGCCGCTGCCACCGCAACCGAAATGGTCAGTCCGCCCTGGCTCTCACTATATTCTAGGGGCGGAGGGCAATTGCCACATTGCCCCCCTCCCCCCTGGATTCCCCAGTGCCGCCACCTGCACACTATGTCACCTTGCACCTCTGTAGTCTCCTGATGCTGCCGCCACCTCCACACTGTCATTGTGCAACTCTGGGGCCTCCTCATGCTGCTTCCACCTCACCGCTATGTCATAGGGCCACACTTTGGACTTCTCATGCTGTTCCCACCCTCCCGACTACATGACTGGGCCACTATTTTGGCTTTCGGCCTGGCTGACATCATCATTTATTTGACCCTTCTTATGATCTGTCAGAAGGAAGGAAAAATTAGATGCACAATGGATTCTGTCTGTGTAGCAGCTGTAAGGCCTGCATGGTCCCATCAGAATTGGCTTATGATTTGGTAGCCAAAAGCAGGAGTGGGTACAAAACACAGAAGACATGCAAATACTCCATTCACGTGTCATCTCTGTTTTGGATCTACTCCTGTTTTTTTTTTTTGGTATTAGCAATACTGATGGATTACTGATCAAATGCTGACCGAGTGAAGGGGGATGCTCAACGGACTGGATCCGTTTTTTTTGTGGGTTATTGTTCTGACGAATCAGAGGAAGGGCCAAATAATCAGTGACGTCGACACAAACTTACTGCTGATACGCTCTCCATTCTCTCGGGGGGTCTACTTGTATAAGCGTTTAATAGAACAGGTTCTGTAGACATCTATGTGGAATGAGCTGACATTTGCGTAAAAGTAGTGCGCTTATTCTTGGCGCTAACATCGACCTGTCAGGCTGAGTTCATACTTGAGTTATTTGATCAGTTTTGACTGCCCAAATAAGTGAAGTTTGCAGTGATTCTAAGAGTGACGCCTGTCATCTGCATGTCATACTGACTCACAGTATTATTCCACTACCACAGCAGACTCCCTATGCGTGTTACTGCAAGGCACAGTGTTCTACACCACTATACAGGCTCTCTGCAGCCAGGAAATAACCGTTTTTTTATGAAATTCGCCGCAAACAAATTCGGATCAAACCAAATTTTCCTAAAAAAATTTTGGCGAACCGGCTAATCGAATTTTGGAAAAATTCGCTCATCTCTAATTGCCACCAATACTGTGGTGTTTGCAGTGGGAGGAAGACCTCTGTGTCAAAGGCATACATATCACAGGGGCAGACCATGCAATTTCTTAGGCTATGTTCACATCTCCGCTAAAGGTAATTCAGTAGTCTGTTACTGCAGAGGAACAGACTGGCAGAAATACTGAATCCAGCATAGCCAAATACAGCCACACACTGCTGGGCACTGTTATGCCTGCTACGGAAATTCCGGTAGTCCGTTCCTCCGGTGGAACAGACTAACAGATTACCTTTAACAGAGATGTGAACCTACTCTAAGGGTCACTTGGAGTGGTTTAGGTTGTTCTTTCACTTTTGCTATTGCGTAGCAAGATCTCATGTTGCGTTGTTTGCAAGGGCATTGGGTATTGATCTAAGGATCATGAAACGACATGGAAGGGGAAACTAAACCAATCCTTTCTGTCCTGGGTGGCAACACTTAGTACTGTAATTGGGGTGGTTTTTAATCTTTGCTTTCTTCTGTGTATGCCACTACTGGGTTATCCCATCATAGGTTTCCAGTTGTTATTATAACCTCTGCAAATCCTATAACTATGTGACTGAGCTTTTTACCCAGTACTCATCTGGAAGGTTTCAACTTTTAGAGCAGAAACATCTGTTGTAAAGCATTAGGATCTGGAGCGCAAGGCTTTCCACTGTAGACAGATCACTAGCCGTACTGGAATGGTTGACTCACTCTTCTTCAACATCATCTCAGATGACAACAGATAAACACAGCCAGGAATCGGTGGGTTTTTCTGACACCATGCTTAGTTGGCATGGCCCAGGACCAACCTCTGTCCCCTTACCTGTACTGCAACTGTCTCTTTCTTTTGCTGCTCCTTCTGCTTGGGAAGTTATGCATGCTGCCAGCTCTGCTCTGCTTTTTAACGAGGATGAGCTAAGTGAGGACAGTCAGCAGCTACAGGCCAGCACTGACTTGGAGGAGAAGTCCTCTGCATCCTCCCTTAGGTGTGCAAATAGCGATTATGACAGTCGGGTGGGAGCACATGTTACGAGCGGTCAGGAAGGTGGCCATGAGGGGACATAAATGACGAACAGACATTAATGCATGATGATGTAGCCGATTGTACGTGGGAGCCAGGTGAAGAGGGGGCATCATCAACATCAGGGAGTGACGATGGTAGCAGGCCCATGAGACAGCAGTAGGGTTGCAGCATGCTGATGAGCCAGCAGGGTGGAAGCTGTGGGAGATCTGGAGCCAAACGCACCCTGGGTAGACCATCTGCTACTCAGGAGACTACCTGTCAGGAAACAACTAGTGGTGCATGGGTTCATAAAGGTACCGGCAGGCAGTCAGCACAGAGAGTTGGGAGTAAAATGCCATACTTGCCAGCGTGGGAATTTTTTTATCAAGTCAATTAGTGTGGCGGTATGCAGAATATGTGGGCAGAAGTTGAAGCGTGGTTAGGGTGCTAATGTTGGCACCACGGCCCTACGTCAACACATGGAGTGTCACCATAAAGTGGCCTGGGAAAACCGTATGTAGTAGTACAGCCTGAAACAGCAAAAGCTGCATCACCCAGTGGCCCGCACGCCTTCTTCAGCAGTCAAGGCTCCTCAACCTCAGCAGAAGGGAGCTGTCCTTCCTTCCCTTCATTTATTGCTCCTGATGCTCCTCCTACTCCTCGTCACATGTTTCGTCAGCAATCGATCACTGAGGCTATTGCAAAGAGACACGGTATGTGTGCACTCATCCAACAGTGCAGGAGCTCAATGCACCTGGCCAAGTTGCTGGTACTACAGTCCCTCCCTTTCCATATCGTGCACTCTGAACATTTCAGAGAACTGATGGCTTGTGCCCATCCAAGGTGGAGAGTCCCAAGCCATCATTACTTCTCTATAAACAAAGCTGTACCAGCCCTGCACACGTATATTGACTAGAAGGTGGGCCTATCAGTGTCTGGTACAGTTCATACAGTGTTGACGTGTGGTAGCTGTAACTACGGCCAATGACAATACATGTCCTTTACAGCCCACTGGGTAAATGTGGTTCTGGCTCAGGCACACCAGCAACTTGGCCTGGTGATGGCTATGCCGCCTCTACATTGTAATGGTGAAATTTTGGCGACAATGTCTTCCTTTGCCTCCTCATCCCGCACCTTGTCCTCAGCCTTCACTGTAGGTGCAGTAAGCCGGATTGGGACAGATGCATACTGGCACAATATTAATAGTTTTTAGTTCGTGACGCCAATTGCAGCTTGTGCACGTACTGTAACAGGGCCCTTTAAGATGTTATAAGCTCACGTACCAGGTGAGGAATGCCAGAGGGGGATAATGTCTCTGTCTAGCAGATATGGCAGTGTCAACGGTGTCTCCTACCTTGGTACAGCTGGACTCCTGTATCCCGGCTCACATGCAACAAATTGAGTGTTGTTAATAGGAGTAATTGAGGAATGATGGAAATCCACGCAGATAATAGGGTCCAATTTGTCTTTACTTGGTGATATGCAGATTTGATCCATACAGTGTACAGCAATAGTCTAGGGTCCCAGCAGGTAGTGGCAATATGTGGCAGGAATTTATATGTATTCTGCTTCTTGTACATACGCCTATTAAAATCTGGCAGGTATCTATCTTCTGCTCTGTCTTTAGTCTGCTTGATATGGGTCTGACTAGCTGAAGAGGTACTTATCTTCTCTTTGTCTTTGGATCTGTACTTACAGGACTGCTCGCAGGGAATGGTGTTGTCTTCCTGGAGAGCTATACGTCTGTGAAGGGCTGTTTTCTTGTCCACCAGCTGAGGTAAGGGACTCGGGCTGGGAAGGTTGATCTTGGGCCTCAGCCGAGGCTTGGATTCAAGGTTGGGATCCCTGTTTCTGGGAGCTCCTACTAACACAGCCTACCCCAGCAGGGGGGCTGGTTACACTCACTAGACCTTTCTTTTCTCCCCCTGAAGTAGGATGTGGGAACATTCCACTCCTCCTCAGAAAGGGGGGAGCTAGCCTGGAATGAACTATTCCAGTCTAGGTCTATTAACTAACCATGGTCTGCTTACATATTGCTGCCACCTGCTGGTGTACATTGAGAATTACAGCAAATATACAATACAACAGGCCTGGAAAATGCACATTATGGAGAGAGTGATGTAAACTTATACCAGATGACAATATGCATATACCTAACATGTTGTAGCAGGGGGAAAAGAGTTTAATGACTTACTCTGGGATGTTACATACCCGCTTACTTTAAGATAAGCCATCCTCTGCGTACGTTGAGGAGGTGAGGAATCAGCTCTGGGTACCCAATATAATACAAAGTGCTGCCTGAATTTACATATAAGACATTACATAGACAAAACATGAAACGGTTTCTGCCCGCTAGAGTAAGGTGTCCAACACACAGTTTCCTTCTCTTGGTATAACTAGGTAACCTAATACTGCACAAAGCAATACCTTCACTAACTGACTTTGTATGTCTTGAGCGCTTTTGACATCAAAGAAAGCATGGGGGTGTCTTTACTCCGTAATCCCACCATTATGTAATGGAATGCCCGCAAATAGAAGGGTGGCTTTATCCTGTATTCCCTTCCCTGCATCATAGCCTGAAGAAATTTGGCTTATAGCACGATCACTATGATGTCTATGAGGAAGCTAGAATATATGGCTCTAATGCTTGAGGCGCCTTCCCTTAGGCAAACGCTCAGAAGGGGAGGTATTTATCGTCTCCATGTCTTCTGGCAAGTCACAGGAGGAGGGCCTTTAATCCCGTGCGCTCCTGGAAATGAGACACCTCCGGATGGGAACAATCCGGAACATTTAACAAGCGGGAAGGAGCAGCCTAGGGCTTCTAACGATTCCCGAAGCAGCAGGGGTACCTGTGAAGTAATTGGACCTATAAAAAGATAGAAAAACGACTGGCACTCACTATGTGGTACACATCAAACTTACTATTTATTATCTGCCCACTCAGCGATGGAGTAGTAGCAGCAACACATACAATTTAAACCAACATTACACTAAAAATATGCACTAAAAAACCCCCTAAAAGGAATAAAAATACTTAAATGCCCTGGTTGTGTGGATATGTAAATCCAAAAACGCATATGTCAAAACATGGGACCTCCTGGGATATATGGATACCAACAATATTGCTTAGCGGTGTGTATCCTGATCAATCCTGTTGAAAATAATGTCTCTTAAGTGGCATAAATCGCCAAACCAATTGGTCTCCTATACAATGTCCACAGTCTGTGTGTTCAATTGTTCCGGATCCAAAAGGACATCCACAAGTTACAATGGCTATGATATTGATGCTGCTGGGGGATATCACTCCCCTAAATGTAATGCTTACTTCAGCAGTCCTTTGGCCGGTTTGTATTACGGCCTTGACATAGAATCTGTTGGAGGTAAATATCGCTTACCCTTAGACGAGTGTTACAGACAGTCCGGTTTGGCCGCTCGCTGCACCGCTCACTTACAGCATTCTGGGCGGATTTACAGCAGTCAGGCTCTGGTCACTCGCTGCACCGTTCACTCTCGGCGTCCTCGCACTCTGGTATTGAACACGTGGTATCTCAGAGGTATCGCGGGACTTGGAAATTCACTTCCGGTATTCCTGTGAGAAGGTGCTTTCGGTAAGATGTAGAGATGGAGCGCTCCACTTATGAAGGATGATTTAAATCTTTATCATCATATCCGGAATATTGCTGTAAACAGGGATATAACGCTAAACGCGTTTCGAGGACTTCCGTCCTCTTCCTCAGTAGCTATATCCCTGTTGAAACGTCATCCCCTTTTTTATCGTCACAAGCAATCCACAAAATCTGGGCTGGAATCCTTTATTTGTATGATGCGATTTCTTCATGCGTTTTTGGTGCGATTTAAAAAACGCACATGCGTTTTGTGTTGAATTTGAACCGCAACTTCTTAATAGGTCCATATGACCCAAAACAGAAAAATAATTCAATATAAAATATGAAAATAATAAACAAAATCTAAAATGTGATATATATAATATAGGAAGTACATATTCATTAGTCAACAGATGGAAACGGGATGACAGTTCATAAAAAAACTCTAGTATATAAAAGGACATCATCCTATATGTCTTATATTCTGGTGTAATATACTCTTAATAGAAGTTATGGGAAATGGTGCAAGGGGAGGTGGGCCCATCAACAAGAGGGGATCACACTGCCGATAAACGGCCAAAATGTGATCCCCAATTGAATGAGGGGCACACCACCCATTCTATAGGAAACCGAAAATTTCCAATTCCGCATTTAGCCCGGCTGGCATCAGGCTTCCGAAATTGTAAATTTGTTTGGATTCTGCCCTGGACATCCGTTCAATGTGGTTTCCGCCCCTCCAATGTTTGTCTATTTTTTCTAAAGCCACAAACGACAAGCCTGAAGGGTCTTGTCCATGGGCTTCTTTGAAGTGCCTTGAGAGTGAGTGTTTCTCATATCCTTTCTTAATATTAGAAATGTGTTCGGATATCCTCACTCTCAAGGCCCTCTTAGTCCGTCCAATGTACTGTCTCGAACACGGACATTGAGCTAGGTAAATCACACTGACAGAGTTGCACGTGAGAAATTGTTCTATCTCCCACACAAAAGTATTTTGTGTGGAAGATACCCTCTTAGTGTTTCTTGGAATTTTCGTGGTTTTGCAACAGATACACTGGCCACATTTATAAAAACCCTGCAAGTTAGTCAATCTTCCAGCATTTGATATTTTTAACTTTTTAGTCTTGACCGAGGGAGCTACTTTTATCCCTAGGTTAGCCGCCCTCGTGTATATTATTTGTGGTCTTAAAGGTATTAGCCTACCTATTACTTTATCTTGCAGAAGGTGGTGCCAATGTCGTTTGATGATTTCTTCCACTTTCTTCCTTTGTGTTATATAGGGAAGAATAATTCTGAATTGGGGGTCTATCTCATTTTGTTCTGCTATTTTTACAGTCAATAGTGAGCTCCTCGGTAGCTTTCTCACCTTTTCCAATGACACTTCTAGTATGTTACTCGGATATTGTTTGGCCAGGAACTTATCTCTCAGATGTACGGCTTCCACTTCAAACTGGGCCTCTTCGGTACAGTTCCGTTTCAATCTATGGAACTGTCCGAAGGGTACATTTAATAGCCAGCTTGGCAAGTGGCAACTGGAGTGTAATATAAATGCATTCCTGGCTGAGGGTTTTTGGTATGTCTTGCAGATGTATTTATTGGCTACTCTCGTAATTGCCAAATCTAAAAATTCAATTTCCATCATATTAGTGCTACGGGTAAAAACCAAGTTCAGATTATTTACATTCAATTCTACTAAAAATTTCTTAAGACTGTCTTGATCTCCCTTCCATATTAAAAGAACATCGTCAATATAACGTTGCCAGAGCACCAGGTCACCCCCTCTATGCACATGAATGGTTGCCCGCTCCCATTGTGCTAGGAACAGGTTTGCATAGCTGGGGGCAAACCTGGTGCCCATGGCCATTCCTCTAATCTGTAGATAAAAACTTCCTTCAAAATAAAAATAGTTGTGTTGTAAGATGTGTTCAATACCTTCTAAAATAAAATCTGATTGTTGCTTTTTCATTGTCTTACTGTTCTCCAATTGTGCTCTAATGGCTCTCAGCCCAGCCTCATGGTCTATTACTGTGTAGAGAGACTGGATATCCAGTGTGGTCATAATCCAGTCTTCTTCCACATTTAACCCTTCCAAGACTGGATTATGACCACACTGGATATCCAGTCTCTCTACACAGTAATAGACCATGAGGCTGGGCTGAGAGCCATTAGAGCACAATTGGAGAACAGTAAGACAATGAAAAAGCAACAATCAGATTTTATTTTAGAAGGTATTGAACACATCTTACAACACAACTATTTTTATTTTGAAGGAAGTTTTTATCTACAGATTAGAGGAACGGCCATGGGCACCAGGTTTGCCCCCAGCTATGCAAACCTGTTCCTAGCACAATGGGAGCGGGCAACCATTGATGTGCATAGAGGGGGCGACCTGGTGCTCTGGCAACGTTATATTGACGATGTTCTTTTAATATGGAAGGGAGATCAAGACAGTCTTAAGAAATTTTTAGTAGAATTGAATGTAAATAATCTGAACTTGGTTTTTACCCGTAGCACTAATATGATGGAAATTGAATTTTTAGATTTGGCAATTACGAGAGTAGCCAATAAATACATCTGCAAGACATACCAAAAACCCTCAGCCAGGAATGCACTTATATTACATTCCAGTTGCCACTTGCCAAGCTGGCTATTAAATGTACCCTTCGGACAGTTCCGTAGATTGAAACGGAACTGTACCGAAGAGGCCCAGTTTGAAGTGGAAGCCCTACATCTGAGAGATAAGTTCCTGGCCAAACAATATCCGAGTAACATACTAGAAGGGTCATTGGAAAAGGTGAGAAAGCTACCGAGGAGCTCACTATTGACTGTAAAAATAGCAGAACAAAATGAGATAGACCCCCAATTCAGAATTATTCTTCCCTATATAACACAAAGGAAGAAAGTGGAAGAAATCATCAAACGACATTGGCACCACCTTCTGCAAGATAAAGTAATAGGTAGGCTAATACCTTCAAGACCACAAATAATATACACCAGGGCGGCTAACCTAGGGATAAAAGTAGCTCCCTCGGTCAAGACTAAAAAGTTAAAAATATCAAATGCTGGAAGATTGACTAACTTGCAGGGTTTTTATAAATGTGGCCAGTGTATCTGTTGCAAAACCACGAAAATTCCAAGAAACACTAAGAGGGTATCTTCCACACAAAATACTTTTGTGTGGGAGATAGAACAATTTCTCACGTGCAACTCTGTCAGTGTGATTTACCTAGCTCAATGTCCGTGTTCGAGACAGTACATTGGACGGACTAAGAGGGCCTTGAGAGTGAGGATATCCGAACACATTTCTAATATTAAGAAAGGATATGAGAAACACTCACTCTCAAGGCACTTCAAAGAAGCCCATGGACAAGACCCTTCAGGCTTGTCGTTTGTGGCTTTAGAAAAAATAGACAAACATTGGAGGGGCGGAAACCACATTGAACGGATGTCCAGGGCAGAATCCAAACAAATTTACAATTTCGGAAGCCTGATGCCAGCCGGGCTAAATGCGGAATTGGAAATTTTCGGTTTCCTATAGAATGGGTGGTGTGCCCCTCATTCAATTGGGGATCACATTTTGGCCGTTTATCGGCAGTGTGATCCCCTCTTGTTGATGGGCCCACCTCCCCTTGCACCATTTCCCATAACTTCTATTAAGAGTATATTACACCAGAATATAAGACATATAGGATGATGTCCTTTTATATACTAGAGTTTTTTTATGAACTGTCATCCCGTTTCCATCTGTTGACTAATGAATATGTACTTCCTATATTATATATATCACATTTTTAACCTGTTTTTAGATTTTGTTTATTATTTTCATATTTTATATTGAATTATTTTTCTGTTTTGGGTCATATGGACCTATTAAGAAGTTGCGGTTCAAATTCAACACAAAACGCATGTGCGTTTTTTAAATCGCACCAAAAACGCATGAAGAAATCGCATCATACAAATAAAGGATTCCAGCCCAGATTTTGTGGATTGCTTGTGACGATATAAAAGGGGATGACGTTTCAACAGGGATATAGCTACTGAGGAAGAGGACGGAAGTCCTCGAAACGCGTTTAGCGTTATATCCCTGTTTACAGCAATATTCCGGATATGATGATAAAGATTTAAATCATCCTTCATAAGTGGAGCGCTCCATCTCTACATCTTACCGAAAGCACCTTCTCACAGGAATACCGGAAGTGAATTTCCAAGTCCCGCGATACATCTGAGAAACCACGTGTTCAATACCAGAGTGCGAGGACGCCGAGAGTGAACGGTGCAGCGAGTGACCAGAGCCTGACTGCTGTAAATCCGCCCAGGACGCTGTAAGTGAGCGGTGCAGCGAGCGGCCAAACCGGACTGTCTGTAACACTCGTCTAAGGGTAAGCGATATTTACCTCCAACAGATTCTATGTCAAGGCCGTAATACAAACCGGCCAAAGGACTGCTGAAGTAAGCATTACATTTAGGGGAGTGATATCCCCCAGCAGCATCAATATCATAGCCATTGTAACTTGTGGATGTCCTTTTGGATCCGGAACAATTGAACACACAGACTGTGGACATTGTATAGGAGACCAATTGGTTTGGCGATTTATGCCACTTAAGAGACATTATTTTCAACAGGATTGATCAGGATACACACCGCTAAGCAATATTGTTGGTATCCATATATCCCAGGAGGTCCCATGTTTTGACATATGCGTTTTTGGATTTACATATCCACACAACCAGGGCATTTAAGTATTTTTATTCCTTTTAGGGTTTTTTTTAGTGCATATTTTTAGTGTAATGTTGTTTTAAATTGTATGTGTTGCTGCTACTACTCCATCGCTGAGTGGGCAGATAATAAATAGTACGTTTGATGTGTACCACATAGTGAGTGCCAGTCGTTTTTCTATCTTTTTATTCTATACCATTGGACTGACTGAGTGAGCAGCCCCTCGACTAGAGCACCCTTACCGTATTGAGAAGGGTGGTGAGCTATCCACAAACTTTTTACATTAAGTAATTGGACCTGTCAGGACTTACCACTTGGTCCTACCCTGGGTACCTATGGGTATATATCACCGGGTGTAGGCCATTAGTATTCAGCGTCCCTCTGATGACAGTCCTTATGAAGGGGGGAAGAGAACAAGAGCTGTAGAAAAGGCACACTTTAAGCAAATTGCTACATTTTTGTTAAGTGCAATGGTTAAGTGCAATCATTATAAATAGTGCATAAATTCACATTGCGGCACCTAGAAGGATAATACACACAATGGGCATGTTATCTTGAACGTTACATAATAGTAAACTTGAAAAATTAGTGCAAAATTATCACATTATCAAATCACAAAGAGCTCAGGTATCACGTTTGAGTCTTTTCTTTGGGTGCAAGCTTTTATGTTGCAATAAAACATTTTATAAAAGTAGTGCAATTTATTAGTGCAAGGATAGGCTCAACAATAACTTGAGTCCTTTTTCTTTAAGTGCTTGAATGTGGACAGGAACAATAAGTCCATAAGTCACTTGTAATCCAAACAAGGTAGTGGTTAATTGCTATAATGGGTAGTTTTCCTTACAGGAAAGTCTGGAAAACATCCTCCTGGATCCCATGTTTGAGGAGACAAAAGTTCTTTCTTAACCTGGGTGCTCTCAGCAGCTGTAGTGGTGCACCACTGCCCTCTTGTGGTGTCTTTTGGAATTGGCCGAGCAGTCAGCCTGGTGAATGCAGCTGTGGCATGCTGCAAGTCGGGATCCCTTGCCGGTGCAGAGGTGGACAAAACCTCCGGCTGAAGAGGTTCTGGTAGGCAAACTGAGAGTGCCTGTGGCAGCTTCCAGAGCAGTACGTAGGGTTGCACTCTGGGATTGAAAGTCAGGGCAGAGTTATTTATTTGCCCCACCTGTAGAGTTGGAGCCACAGGGATTTCAGAGCTCACTATGGGGACCCCAGGATTGAGACGTCCCGCTCTGGCAGTAGTAGCAGCACTGGGCGACGGAGTGGAAGTTCTGGCCGCCTCCGCCGCACCAGTAAGTGTCCTTGGCGAAGCAGGCCTAGGCCTGTTTGGGGTATCGGGACCCTCAGGGAGCGGTGCAGGGGCAGGTACGGACCGGGCCTGGGCCTCAGGGAGCGCGTCTGCTCCTACCTGATGTCGCGGCCGGTTCCGGTGCCTCCTGGTGGTCATCACGGGGTCCAACCACCGTCTGCGGTGCAGGCTGGTCAAAAGCCTGGGCGACTGTATCAGCGGCATCCTCCGCGGGAGCAGGCTCAGCATCGGCGGCCATCTTGGTTTCCGGGTTGGCGGCCATCTTCTTTTCCGTCATGGTGCATGCAGGAGGTGAGGGTGAAGCCCAGAAGGAGTAGTCTGCACTCCCTTGGTTCACAATACAAAGTTCATGGTGGGCAGTCTTTAGTTTTCCAGCTTCCAGGGAAGTGTATTCGGCATCTTCGCGCTCTTGAGAGGGCGTTCTTGTCTTTTCCCACCTCCGACAAGCATGGAGAGGCGGCGCCATCTTGTGAATACGGCGAATTAACCTTTTGAGTACTCGTGGGCACAGCATGGTGTTTTTTTTGCACAGCAACAAGGCAATAAAGTCAATTTTCAGGGTTTTGTACAAACTGCAGCTCTTGTAATACTGTGAAATATGCGATTGGATCCGTTTTAACACAGGATTGGATTCGGTTCTTTTGGACAGGGATGGCACACAACTCAATCCGATCCTGTTCGTGACGCCAAAATATGCAGTAAGCCGGATTGGGACAGATGCACACTGGCGCAATATTATTAGTTTTTAGTTTGTGACGCCAATTGCAGCTTGCGCACGTACTTTAACAGGGCACTTTAAGATGTTATAAGCTCACGTACCAGGTGAGGAATGCCAGAGGGGGATAATGTCTCTGTCTAGAAGATATGGTAGTGTCAACGGTGTCTCCTACCTTGGTACAGCTGGACTCCTGTATCCCGGCTCACATGCAACAAATTGAGTGTTGTTAATAGGAGTAATTGAGGAATGATGGAAATCCACACAGATAATAGGGTCCAACTTGTCTTTACTTGGTGATATGCAGATTTGATCCATACAATGTACAGCAATAGTCTAGGGTCCCAGCAGGTAGTGGCAATATGTGGCAGGAATTTATATGTACAGTATTCTGCTTCTTGTACATACGCCTATTAGAATCTGGCCGGTATCTATCTTCTGCTCTGTCTTTAGTCTGCTTGATATGGGTCTGATTAGCTGAAGAGGTACTTATCTTCTCTTTGTCTTTGGATCTGTACTTACAGGACTGCTCGCAGGGAATGGTGTTGTCTTCCTGGAGATCTATACGTCTGTGAAGGGCTGCTTTCTTTGTCCACCAGCTGAGGTAAGGGCCTCAGCCGAGGCTTGGGTTCAAGGTTGGGATCCCTGTTTCTGGGAGCTCCTACTAACACAGCCTACCCCAGAAGGGGGGCTGGTTACACTCACTAGAACTTTCCTTCCTCCCCCTGAAGTAGGATGTGGGAACATTCCACTCCTCCTCAGAAAGGGGGGAGCTAGTCTGGAATGAACTATTCCAGTCTAGGTCTAGTAACTAACCATGGTCTGCTTACATATTGCTGCCACCTGCTGGTGTACATTGAGAATTACAGCAAATATACAATACAACAGGCCTGGAAAATGCACATTATGGAGAGAGTGATGCAAACTTATACCAGATGACAATATGCATATACCTAACACGTTGTAGCAGGGGGAAAAGAGTTTAGTGACATACTCTGGGATGTTACATAGGCACAGTTTAGAGTGGTCCTCCAGCATACCACCTATTTAAATCAGGGTGTCGTCACGCGGTTCTGCAACTGGTCAGTCTGGGTGAACGGAACGGTGTTCACCGATAACAGGAAGAACATTCTGTCTGCACTGCATCAGGGAGAGCTGACACTCTTAGCAGGCAAAACATACCCTCCTTGAGCTGCAAAGGCATAATGGTGTTCCCCTACATATGTGACGTCTCCACACGTTGAAACCCCACCCTCCACATATTGGACCGACTGTATGAGCAGAGGAAACCCATGACCAATTTCTTGATGATGCAGATAGACAGGACTACTCCCCAGTGTAACTTTGATGTTAGACAGTGGAAGCTCATACATGACACCTGCCGTTTGCTCAGACCTTTTGAGAAGTCAACTTTGTCAGTCGCCAGGACTACTGGATGAACGATGTCATTCCATTCCTTCACGTCCTCGAGGGGATGCTGAGAAATCTGACTATCGAGGGGACAGAAGACATGGCGGCCACATCTCACGTCCACCTGAGCCCTGTGGAGGTTGAACTGGCACAGGAGGAGGACGAGGAATAGGACATAAACACCCAGTAATTCCATGCAGAACTAGGTGGCTTATCTGCCCAAGTGACAGGAGGAGCATGAGGAGCTTGAGGTCGACAACAAAGATGACACAGATGACCCCAACAGACCATGGCAGTATACAGTGGAGATGGAGTAAGTTAATCCCTCCAAGTCCCTTGCGCAAATGGCCAGATGCGTGCTGAGTTGCTTGCGTAGTGACAGCCGCTTTATCACCATTCGGCAGAGGGATGACTACTGGCTCTCCACAATGATGAAAAACTCAACTACTATGGTGACATCCGTTGTAGTTGGGTTGGTCACTGCCTACGTGCCCCATAGCCCATTCTCACGAAGGTCTAACTGGGGGTCCCTCTGAGCTCATGCTCAACTGCCTTGACTGCTGGAGGGGAGTGGATGGCAGGAGTAGCACCAGCTCTATCAGCAGCAACCTAAGTCTTGAATCCCTGATTCATCCGCCTACTGGAGAAAACACCCAGCAGGAGCAGCAGGACATAGAGCAGAACCTGAACTAGCAGGTGGTGGCATACTTGGACTGCACCCTGTCACCCCAAATCCAAGATCCCCTGCACTACAGGGGTGAGTTATGGACATCTGGTGTTATTGGTTATTTGTGCATATAGGTTCAGCATCTGCCCTTATCTATTTGTTGTGACATGTTCATCTATGTGTCTAGTGCCAGTGTTTTCTCTGAGACTGACTACAGTTTTACATAGTCCCATGGTTTTTTGTGCGGGTCCAAGATGGAGATATTTTCTGTCACCTCTCCTTACATCATGTGATTTTAATAATTTTGTGTACAATAAAGTATCATGTTTTTAACTGGGTACATTGTGGGCTCCGTTTTTCTATGTGGGTTTTTTTCTGGTGCTTTTTGGAGCTTGTACCTTGGTCACTGTTGACTAGTGTTCTATTAATCTAGCAACACAATCGTGGACTTTGACTGTTGATTTATTTTGCTACGAGCTCTAGTTTTGGTTGTTGTTTTTTTCCTTTGCCTTCACCAGTCTGTTACGGGGCCACTAGTGTGCCTGTTTGGCCGTGTTGACATCACCATTCATTTTTCAGATCAGAAGAACGGTCAAAGCTAACAAAAATACATGGGTTCAGTATTTAGCATCAGGATTTGATTATAATTTGGAAGCCAAAAGCAGGAGCGGGTCTAAAACAAAGAAGACAAGCAAATTTTTCCATCACATTGTTATCTCTGTTTTGGACCCACTGCTGTTTTTGCCTTACCAATACTGATCAAATACTGATGCAAAAAACTAACCAAATACTGACCGTGTGATAGTGGCCATTAAAGTCCTGCATGCAGGACTTCTTTTTCATCTGAATAAAGCCGATTTCAGAGGCAAATGGCCAAAACTCACGCAAATTGAGCATGAGGCCTCTATCATACGGTCAATATTTAGCATCAGGATTTGATCATTATTTGTAAGCCAAAAGCAGTAGTGGGTAAAATACACAGAAGACATGCAAATATTTCCATCACATTGTTATCTCTGTTATCACCTGCTTTGGTCTGACAGGTTACTTTCACACTCGCGTTTGGTGCGGATCCGTCATGGATCTGCACAGACGGATCCGTTCAGATAATAGAACCGTCTGCATCCGTTCAGAAGATATTATCTTTAACATAGCCAAGACGGATCCGTCTTGAACACCATTGAAAGTCAATGGAGGACGGATCAGTTTTCTATTGTGCCAGATTGTGTCATAGAAAACGGATCCGTTCCTATTGACTTACATTGTGTGTCAAAACCGTTTGACTCAGTTTCGTCAGACGGACACCAAAACGCTGCAAGCAGCGTTTTTGTGTCCGCCTCCAAAGCGGAATGGAGAAAGAAAGGAGGCAAACTGAGGCAAAATGATGCATTCTGAGCAGATCCTTTTTCATTTAGAATGCATTAGGGCAAAACATATCCGTTTTGGACCACTTGTCAGAGCCCTGAACGGATCTCACAAACAGAAAGCCAAAACTCCAGTGTGAAAGTAGCATAATTACCAAATAAGTGAAGTGTGAACTAAGCCTAAAGCCTATTTCACACGAGTGTGAAGGATTAGGTCCGGATGCGTTCAGGAAAACTCGTACCACTTTGCAAGCAAGTTCAGTCAGTTTTGTCTGCGATTGCGTTCAGTTGTTCAGTTTTTTCCGCACGGGTGCAATGCGTTTTGATGCGTTTTTCAAAAAAACTGAAGGTTTAACTGAAGGTGATAAAAAACAGAAGGTTTACAAACAACATCTCTTAGCAACCATCAGGGAAAAACGCATTGAATCCGCACTTGCTTGCGGATGCAATGCGTTTTTCACGCAGCCCCATTCACTTCTATGGGGCCAGGGCTGCGTGAAAAACGCAGAACATAGAACATGCTGCGTTTTTCATGCAACGCAGAACTGATGCGTGAAAAAAACCGCTCATGTACACAGACCCATTGAAATTAATGGGTCAGGATTCAGTGCGGGTGCTATGCGTTCATGTCACGCATCGCACCTGCGCGGAAAACTCGCTCGTGTGAAAGGGGCCTTACAGTAATGCACAGTCATTCTTCATCTAAGGCCTCTTTCACACGGGCGTCACGGATTTGGGCCGGAAAGGATGCGGGTGCGTCGTGGGAAAATTTGTGGTGATTTTTCCGCGCGAGTGCAAAGCATTTTAATACGTTTTGCACGCGCATGAGAAAAATCATCATGTTTGGTACCCAGACCCAAACCCGGACTTCACAGAAGTTTGGGTTTGGGTTAGGTGTTGTGTAGATTTTATTATTTTCCCTTATAACATGGTTATAAGGGAAAATAATAGCATTCTTAATACAGAATGCTAAGTAAAATAGTGATGGAGGGGTTAGCCCTGCTTCTCTTCTTTCTTCTTCTTTGAAGAAAAGGACCTGTGGTGACGTCACTGCGCTCATCACATGGATCATGTGACGGACCATGTGATGAGCGCAGTGATGTCACCACAGGTCCTTTTCCTCCTGATCATCAAAGAAGAAGACAGAAGAGAACCCTCCATCCCTATTCTGTATTAAGAATGCTATTATTTTCCCTTATAACCATGTTATAAGGGAAAATAATAATGATCGGATCCCCATCCCGATCGTCTCCTAGCAACCATGCGGGAAAATCGCAAGCATCCGCAAGCAAGTGCGGATGCGGTGCGATTTTCCCGCAGCCCCATTCACTTCTATGGGGCCTGCGTTGCGTGAAAAAAGCACAATATAGAGCATGCTGCGATTTTCACGCAACGCACAAGTGATGCGTGAAAATCACCGTCCATGTGCACAGCCCCATAGAAATGAATGGGTCCGGATTCAGTGCGGGTAAAATGCGTTCACCTCACGCATTGCACCCGTGCGGAAATCTCGCCCATGTGAAAGAGGCCTAACAGAAGGGATTCAAACGCATGTGTTTGCACTGCCATAACATAGGTTAAAAAAACTTTTTGTCTCCATGTCCTTATTTTGTTCCACTAAAAAGAAATTGGGATACCCGCTGGGGCGCGCAACATTTTTATTTATTTGCTTTACAGAAGGATACTATATGATTTTTTATTTGTTATAGCTAGTGGTTAGCTAGGAATGTTGGTGGCCTGCACGATGATGTGACCTGCCTGTCATTCAGACACACAATAACAGTTTCACTACCTGAAAGAACTAGCTATGCTTGTTGCTGCACCGCACAGTGATGTACAGTCGTGGCCAAAAGTTTTGAGAATGACACAAATATTAGTTTTCACAAAGTTTGCTGCTAAACTGCTTTTAGATCTTTGTTTCAGTTGTTTCTGTGATGTAGTGAAATATAATTACACGCACTTCATACGTTTCAAAGGCTTTTATCGACAATTACATGACATTTATGCAAAGAGTCAGGACCTCTGCAATTCGACTGGGCATGCTCTCAATCAACGTCTGGGCCAATTCCTGACTGATAGCAACCCATTCTTTCATAATCAATTCTTGGAGTTTATCAGAATTAGTGGGTTTTTGTTTGTCCACCCGCCTCTTGAGGATTGACCACAAGTTCTCAATGGGATTAAGATCGGCGGAGTTTCCAGGCCATGAACCCAAAATGTCAACGTTTTGGCCCCCGAGCCACTTAGTTATCACTTTTGCCTTATGGCACGGTGCTCCATCGTGCTGGAAAATGCATTGTTTTTCACCAAACTGTTGTTGGATTGTTGGAGGAAGTTGCTGTTGGAGGGTGTTTTGGTACCATTCTTTATTCATGGCTGTGTTTTTGGGCAAAATTGTGAGTGAGCCCACTCCCTTGGATGAGAAGCAACCCCACACATGAATGGTCTCAGGATGCTTTACTGTTGGCATGACACAGGACTGATGGTAGCGCTCACCTTTTCTTCTCCGGACAAGCCTTTTTCCAGATGCCCCAAACAATAGGAAAGAGGCTTCATCGGAGAATATGACTTTGCCCCAGTCCTCAGCAGTCCATTCACCATACTTTCTGCAGAAGATCAATCTGTCCCTGATGTTTTTTTTGGAGAGAAGTGGCTTCTTTGCTGCCCTTCTTGACACCAGGCCATCTTCCAAAAGTCTTCACCTCACTGTGCGTGCAGATGCGCTTACACCTGCCTGCTGCCATTCCTGAGCAAGCTCTGCACTGGTGGCACTCCCGCAGCTGAATCCTCTTTAGGAGACGATCCTGGCGCTTGCTGGACTTTCTTGGACGCCCTGAAGCCTTCTTAACAAGAATTGAACCTCTTTCCTTGAAGTTCTTGATGATCCTATAAATTGTTGATTGAGGTGCAATCTTAGTAGCCACAATATCCTTGCCTGTGAAGCCATTTTTATGCAACGCAATGATGGCTGCACGCGTTTCTTTGCAGGTCACCATGGTTAACAATGGAAGAACAATGATTTCAAGCATCACCCTCCTTTTAACATGTCAAGTCTGCCATTTTAACCCAATCAGCCTGACATAATGATCTCCAGCCTTGTGCTCGTCAACATTCTCACCTGAGTTAACAAGACGATTACTGAAATGATCTCAGCAGGTCCTTTAATGACAGCAATGAAATGCAGTGGATAGTTTTTTTTGGGATCAAGTTAATTTTCATGGCAAAGAAGGACTATGCAATTCATCTGATCACTCTTCATAACTTTTTGGTGTATATGCAAATTGCTATTATAAAAACTTAAGCAGCAACTTTTCCAATTTCCAATATTTATGTAATTCTCAAAATTTTTGGCCACGACTGTACACCAGGACATATTCTCCCTAAACTTTAACTGCAGGCCAGGATAGGCCTGATTGAATGCGCTTCATGACAAATTAATTGGGATCGAAGCAAATTTTTGGGAAAAATTTGGAGAAGCGACCGAATCGAATTTTTGAAAACTTCGCTCATCTCTACAGATTACCATTAAAATTCCATTGAAGGGGGTTATCCCATGAGTAATGTAAAAAACTAAAATCAGACATCATATAGTACATAAAAGTCTCTTTCTAACAAGCTTGTACCTAACATGGATCCAGAGATCTATCTATTTATTCCTGAAATTGTTTGCCAGATTTATTTCAACATGGCAGCTTAGGGGGTGAACACTTTCTCACGGGGTGTGCCCTTTCTACTGCAGCTGGTGGCAGTTAAAGGACGGAACTGAGCAGGTATGTGAACCTCAGTGAGCTGGACAGAAAATTTAGAAAAAAGGCAAACAGCAGATGGATTTCAGTAAATAATTAAATGCAATTATTTAATTACATGTGATTATTCAGATACAGGTGCTGGCTTGAAAAATGTAGAATATTTTTCATTGGACAACCTTACGAAAAAGGGTGCACCATTTAAATGTCTGCACCATTATTATCTAGGTCATAAAGAATAGTGTTGAGCACGAATATTCGAATAGCGAATTTTTGTCACGAATATCGCCACTTCGAGAATTCGCGAATATTTAGAATATAGTTCTATATATTCGTTATATAGAATATTCTGCATTTTTTTCCATCTGAACACATGATTCCTCTCTGCTTCTTGCTTGTGGGCCAATGAGAAGGAAGCAATGTCAAGTTCACAACAATACTTAGTGCAGCGATCAGTAATCTACAGTCAGACCTGCTAAAATGTGAAGTTGCACGTAGTGCGAAAAAATATTCTAATCACTGCCGATTAACGCAATCGCGAATATATTGGAGCAATTGACTAGTGATGGGCGAACATCGGCCGGGACGGTTCGCGAACGCGATCAAATGCTCGCGAACCGCAAGTTCGCGGCAGGCCCCATTCACTTTAATGGCAGTCACCAAATACTTAGTAGAAGTGTAAAAATAGTCCACAAAATGGACAGTGACATACTAGAGGGGGATCAATGACAAAAATTCCAACAAAAAATATGTATCTTAATCAGGGGCCATTTTTATGCGTCTTAAAGGGAAATTTTCTGAAATGTGCCCATGGGAGTACGGGCCTTAAAAATTAGGCATTCAGCTGACATAAAAGAAATTCTGATTATGTGGCTCGAGGTACATTATGCGGTGACTGAATAACAATTTTACTGTAGCCCACCCCTGCTTCAATCAGTTTTTTGGGGGGGCAACTGGTATATCACACCAGTAGAAATTATTTGTTCCAATAGCGTGTGTCACTCTGTGTGGCTGCAGTATCGCAGCAGAACCGCACACAACTGCTGCACAATACAAATGCACTATAATATACTTTATATGTTAGAAAGTATATTATAAGTATATCACACCCCTCAGTATATAACACCTATCAATAGCACACCTATACCAGTCCTTAAAAGGACTTTTGTGGCCCTATTAGCTAGCGTTTGATATCCCTAATAGTTTGTCCCTGCTCCACACAGCAACCTCTCCCTACACTGGCAAAAGACAGAACGTAAAATGGCAGCCAGATCAGGTTTATTTATAAGGTAGGGGGTATGTCCATGTGCTGAAACGTCTCATTTGGCTGTCCTGTACCACCTGATCAGGGGCGTAACTAGAAGTGACTGGGCCCCACAGCAAATATTTGTAAGGGCCCCCACAGCGCGCTTCGCACCTCTCTCCTCCTGTGTAAACCCCACTCCTTTGGCACAGTGTAGAGGTATACTGTACATTGTGTGGCACAGTGTAGGCTATATCTGTATAACAAACATATTTCATATGAAAACTTACAATTACTTGGCTTGGCCCTTGGGGATCTCGGACGCCACTTCAACACTTTGCCCGGGGGCTCGGCGGAGCTGATGTTGTGCTTTATCCTAATGAGAAAGATTTCATAATAAGGATTTGGAGAAGGGGCAGAGGGATAGAAGAGCAGGGATACGCTGGTGCTGCTACTAGGGGGTCATACCATGGGGGAGTAATAAAGCCCACCATAATGCCCCCCCAGTATAAATAATTCTCCTTATAATGTGACAGTGCAAAAATACCCCCTTGTAATGCCCCCAGTTGAGCTAATGTCCCCATAGTGCCCCTATAATGTTCCAGTATAAAATACCCCTATATAGTGCCCCCAGTAAATTCCCCCATAGTGCTCCTCTCCCCCCTTCCTGCTGGTGCCCCCCATAATGTACCAGAATAAAATGCCCCATATATAGTGCCCCAGTAGATGCCCCTCAGTGTCCGGCCTCTGATAGGCTGCCGGCCTAGTGTCCCCCATAATGCCCCCCAATAATGTGCCAGTAAGTGTCCCCATAGATGTCCCCCCATCATGTGCCAGTTTCAAGTGCCTCTCACCTCCCCCCCACATGTCCCAGTATCATAGTGCCATCTCCCCCCCCCCCCCAATGTGCCAGTATCAAGTGCCTCTCTCCTTTCCACCCCCCATGTGCCAGTATCATAGTGCCAAACCCCCCCATGTGCCAGTATCAAGTGCCTCTCTCTTTCCCCCCATGTCCCAGTATCATAGTGCCATCTCCCCCCCCCCCAAAAAAAGTGACAGTATCAAGTGCCTCTCCCCCCATGTGCCAGTATCATAGTGCCAAACCCACCCATGTGCCAGTATCAAGTGCCAACCCCCCCACGTGCCAGTATCAAGTGCCTCTCTCCTCCCCCCCATGTGTCAGTATCAAGTGCCTCTCTCTTCCCCACCATGTCCCAGTATCATAGTGCCATCTCCCCCCCCCAAAAAAAAGTGCCAGTATCAAGTGCCTCTCCCCCCCCATGTGCCAGTATCATAGTGCCAAACACCCCCCCCCCATGTGCCAGTATCAAGTGCCTCTCTCTTTCCCCCCATGTCCCAGTATCATAGTGCCATCTCCCCCCCAAAAAAGTGACAGTATCAAGTGCCTCTCCCCCCCCCTGGGTTTGCTGGGGCAGCTGTCATATATAGAGATATAGTAGAGCTGAGTGTGCTGGTACAGCTGTCATGTGTATTAGATGTAGCAGAGCTGGGTGTGCTGGGGCAGCTATCATATATAGAGATATAGCAGAGCTGAGTGTGCTGGGACAGCTGTCATATAGAGATATAGCAGTGCTGGGCAGCCTTTATGGCTGTGTGGGTAAATGCTTTGCCTCTGATACATAAAGGTTGTGGGTTTGAATCCCAGACACATCAGGAGACTTCAGGAGACAGTAAGATTAGATCACATTAGCGAGGGGGCCCTTAGACAAGAATCGATCATATTTGACTAACTTGAAAATAAACTGTCACACACGCTGCCGGGCTCCGAAGCAGCCGCTTCCCCGGTAGTTACTCCACTGCACCTGATGGATGTGTCATGGGTCAAAGTTCTTTACAATGTAAAAGAATATGGCGCCGGCGGACATCGCCATTTGTTCGCCCATTCGGTGAACTGCAAACGAGCAAGTTCGCTGGGTGAACAGCAAGGCCATCTCTACATTTGACTCTATCTGCATATAAAGCTATTCTAATGTTCTGCTGTGCCAACCATTTTCTCCAGTCTCAGGAAACTTATACCAGCTTGAAAAATGTAGCCAAAGTGACCCACGCCTGTATTTTGCGTTACGAATTGGCATTACGCGATTTTTACATTGAGGATTTTTTGCATTCAATAAAATAATCTCGAATTCTCGAAATTCGCAAATATATGACAAATATTCTACAAAATATTAGTGAAATAACGCGAATTCGAATATAGCCCCCTGTTGCTCATCACTAATAAAGAATGTATCTTGGATATCTGTAGTGAATTTTATTTTTCAAATGTATTTTTAAAGAGATCTGTCACTTTCTGACTACTGTTGACCAGTGTGTTTGCAAGATGACTATGTGGCACTTACTAATATAGTCTTTGTAGATATTCTGCACCATTTTCTATATTTCATAAGGTATGGCCTCTTGTTTGACAAGTCTTATGTGCTGTGCATAAATGGCTGCTGATGGAAGGTCATGTGACCAGGCAAAAATAACTCAAGACACAACACTCAGCCTTCTCCATTCAAGTACACCACACCTGCCATCTGCACTTGCAATGTTGGGAGTTTATTGCAGGGGCAGTGTGTGAATAGCGAAGGCCGACCGATGTGTCTGGTCAAATGACCATCCATCGTAGGCCATCTTATGGGTAGGACCAGGGGCGTTGCTAGGGTCTCCAAAGATCCGGGGCCCAAGCCCCAATGACTATGGCCCAATTCTCTAAGTCAACCCTCCCCCCGCACACTGCATTTTACTGTACTTGCCATACAGCAGCGCACACCTCTCACATCCAGGGCCTCCCAGGTGACATCTCCTCTGATGTAGATCTTCTCTGTCATCATCTTCTCCATTCGGTCCGGACAACTTCTTTCAGCCGCGCCTCGTCTCTACAGAGTGTGACACACAGACATCTTAGCTTCCTTACTTTTCTATCATCATCCCCAACCTCGAGTCCCAACAGTGTTATCCTGCTGCTCGCTGTGCTCCCCAATACCCCCAAATACTATCCTGAATGAAAATGAATACATACAAATAGTACTCCCCCATAGTAATAGTGCTCCTCAAAGTCCCACCAAAAGTAATTCCTTACTAGAATGCCCTTATTAGTAATACTGCTCTATAAAGTGCCCCCAACAGTGATAATGCTCCCCAAGAGTGCCCCCATTAGTAGAAGAGTCCCCCAGTATTAATAATTCCATCACACAGCCCCCAGTAGAAATAGGGCCCCCCTATTGTTCCCCTCAATAGTAATAAGACCCCGATAGTGCTCTTAGTAGAAATAAGAGCCCCCTGTAGCAATAAGAATGCCTATAATGTCCCCTGGATTTAAAATGCCCCTACAGTGCCCCCAGTATTTATATTGGCTCCTACTGTTACAATGCTCTCCCTTTAGTGTAAACAACATAGCCCACTTAACATTCAGTCTCATGTAAATAATATCACTCCGTCCCCCAGCCGCCTTCAACATGGAGTCCCATGTAAATAACATTGCCTCCCTCAACATTCAGTCCCATGTAATTAAAATCACTCCCTCCCACAGCCGTCATCAACATACAGTCCTATGTAAATAACATCACGCCACCCCACAGCTGCCATCGACATACAGTCTCATGTAAATAACATCAATCCCTCCCACAGCCGTCATCAACATACAGTCCTATGTAAATAACATCACGCCACCCCACAGCTGCCATCGACATACAGTCCCATGTAAATAACATAACCCTGCCCTGGTCCCCTCCAACATGTAGTCCCATGTAAATTCTACTGTTATATGTTCTAGATGACATAGCTTAGGGTACTTTTACACTAGCGTTTTTCTTTTCCAGCACTGATTTCCATCCTAGAGCTCAATACCGGAAAAGAACTGATCAGTTTTATCCTAATGCATTCTGAATGGAGAGCAATCCGTTCAGGATGCATCAGGATGTCTTCAGTTCAGTCTTTTTGACTTTTCAGGACGGAGATAATACCGCAGCATGCTGCGGTTTTATCTCTGTCCAAAATTCTGGAGCACTTCTCAGAATGCCGGATACATTGAAATGTATTAGTGCCGGATCCGGAATAAAAAATACCGCAATGCGCAGACCGGTAAAAATGTGAAAAAAAAATAGAAACAGATCCGTTTGTCCATATGACAAACGGACAGACGGATCCGTTCTTGCAATGCATTTGTGAGACGGATCCGCATCCGCATCCATCTACAAATGCTGTCCGTTTGCATGCAGATTGGCAGGCGACGGAACTGCTGGCCGGATCACTCTGCCACAAGTGTGAAAGTACCCTAAAGGGTCTCAATACCGGAAAAAAATGCATCAGTTTTGTCCTAATGCATTCTGAATGGAAAGCAATCCGTTCAGTATGCATCAGGATGTCTTCTGTTCCGTCCCTTGTACAGTATTTGACTGGACAAAATACCGCAGCATGCTGCAGTATTTTTTCTAGCCAAAATCCAGGAACAATACCGCACTTGCCGGATCCGGCATTAATTTCCATAGAGATGTATTAATGCCGGATCCGGTACCAAGTGTTCCGGAAATTGCTGCATCGCCGAATCCGGTTTTCCAGTCTGCGCATGCACCGGGATATAGGAGGAGCGGGTTTCACTTTTGATCTTGGAAAAAAGTGAAATACCGGATCCGTTATTCCGGATGATACCGGATGAGACGGATCCGGTAAAATAGGTTATCAGTTTGCATCCTATTTGACGGATCCGGCAGGCAGTTCCAGCAACGTAACTGCCTGCCGGATTCAAACAACGCTAGTGTGAAAGTACCCTTACTTGTTCTGTTTATCTTTTACCTAATAATTACTTTAGGACTTAGGAGGAGCATATGAGCAATAATATTGCCCTTTATACATATACACACTACGTTTGAATTAGTTTGGGGTTTACAATGGGTCTCTTTGATCTATTTATTTTCTTCTATAGTTCTAAGCTATGATAATAAAGACTTTGTTCCTTATATTATTTATAATAAAGGTTATTGATGAATGAATTCTTATAGCACCGATGTGTACAATTTTTTTATAATATTTTCTTTTTATTTGAAATGTTTGTATATGTTTTTTAAAAAAAAAATTCATATTACCTTTGCTCACTGCATTGTAATGAATTTATGCTATCCTGAAAATTGTTCATTTACAAAAATAAAAAATGTTAATACAACATGCAGTCCCATGCAAATAACATCACCCCCTCAACATTAAGTCCCATGTAAATAACATCCTTCCCTTCAGCCCTAACATACAGTCCCAGTTAAATAACCACAACTCCCAGCATTACTCTGCCTCTCACACTGAGAATCTATCTCTTCACTTACCTCTCCTCATGTAGCAGACCTCACCACAGCTTCTTCCCCAGGACTTCTCCCCTTCACCGCTGAGCCGAAGGTGACATCATTGCAGGTCCTCAACCACTGCCTTCAGCGCTGATGACATGACTGTGATCTCATCACAGGTCCTTCAGCTCTTTCAATGCATTAGATTCAATTGTATTGCCGTCTCGAGGACGGCAATACAGTTGTATCTATCTGGTAGGCAGGACATTCGGGGCCTGGGACAAAACATCAGGGGCCCAGGCCACAAAAGTTTTAGCCTAGCCCCTGGGTAAAACCTCAAATGCGGGCAGCACAGAAAATTTGTGGAAAAAGGGGACATGGCTTATAAAATATAGAAAACCGCACAGAGTATCAACAAAGGTTATATTAGTAAGAGTCACATAGTCACATCTTACATACACATTTGTCAACTGTAGTCAGCAAGTGGTCAACCCCTTTAATTTATTGCTACATTGGATAAACAGAATATCTTGCTAATATTTCAGTATTTTACAGGAGCTGTTAGAATGAGATCCTCTTACTTGATCCCTTGTCTGGTACTACTCCTAATGAATATAAACGGTGGATTCTCACGCATCAAATCAAGAAACAGCAAGCCACCGATTAATAGAAAGTCCGGCTCAAATATACCCAAAATAAATACTGGCCTCCCGCTCGGTCTGCTGCTCTACAAAGGCAACCGTCTTTCCCTCCATTTTAACATGACCGATGAATCTCAGGTTTATACTGCAAATTACACCATGTTTCCTGATGAACTTCACTATCCCCGGCCTAGAACATTCAATGTTTATGAAGAATTCCTGGCTTCATGTATGAACACCACACTGGAGCTGGAGGCAAACAAGGAGAAAATATCTAAGCTCGGTTCAGATGTTTATACAAGGGTGACATACCGCATTATTGAATTTCTCTGCACAGATAATTATAACAGGGAAGGTAATAATGCTGGTCTATCTCCAAGGGGATTATGGGTAGTGACAATGGTAACTGCCATGTTATTGGTTATGAACACACTTGACTAATGTAATTGTACCATACACTATGTTGTGGCTTAGTCTGACTATCATTTCTTGACACTACACCAAAAAGGAGCATTTAGATTACCAGTCTTCATTTGAGCAAGCCAGGTCGAAGTTCAGGCCTCATGCACACAGCCATATTGTAGCTCCATTTTTCACTGAGCCTTCATAGGGCATTCATTGAAGTGTTAACGGTTCTACTGTATCTCTATAGATCTAAGAAATCATGCAGAGGTTTTTTTTATTTTACCAATCAGATTCTATAAAAATTCTATAGAAAAAGGTGTTGCTCGAGGAGCCATTACTGTTTCCCACACACATCTTCCACACATTTGCCTTGTTTAGCTTGACAGAAGAGGACAAATATATATATATATCTATATACTCTTTCAATATGCAAATATACCGCACATACTCAGCAACTTAGGTGGGGTCTTATAATATAATAAGGGGGTTATAATCTCATATTTATGGAATGCAATCCATGACAGATGTAATGTAGTACATGAGAAAAAGCATAGAAATTTGATGATAATTGTCAATGTTTTTGTGATTTTTGCTAAAATAAATGTACCATAATTCACCCCAGGGATCTTGCAAACTATGTGTTACAATGGACTCTTCAGGTATTACTTAAAGTCTGAAGTACCATATGTACTATGCTATTGTATGTCCTAATGTATCAATAAAATGTGTCTGTGGCATATGGAATAAACCTGGTTGTTTCTACAAGGACAGCACCATAAATTTTAAAGAGTCACTGTACTTTCACACAGCTTCATTTCATTTAATAGAGAATTGTGTAACTAGTACAATGCTCCAGCTTACAGATTCCACAGAAGGGATATAAACCCTACTTTTGAGAGAACTGCATCTAGCTGTGCAGCTGAAACAGGGAATAATATTGAAGAGAAAGACTTTAAGGAAGCCCAAAAAACACCCGTTCCTTCACAGTTATGAATCTACAATGAAGCACAGCCATTATGCAAACTTTTTTTTGAAAACCCAGGTATGCTTTAAACTCTGTATAATGTATTTGTTGCATGTACAGTCGTGGCCAAAAGTTTTGAGAATTACATAAATATTGGAAATTGGAAAAGTTGCTGCTTAAGTTTTTATAATAGCAATTTGCATATACTCCAGAATGTTATGAAGAGTGATCAGATGAATTGCATAGTCCTTCTTTGCCATGAAAATTAACTTAATCCCAAAAGAAACTTTCCACTGCATTTCATTGCTGTCATTAAAGGACCTGCTGAGATCATTTCAGTAATCGTCTTGTTAACTCAGGTGAGAATGTTGATGAGCACAAGGCTGGAGATCATTATGTCAGGCTGATTGGGTTAAAATGGCAGACTTGACATGTTAAAAGGAGGGTGATGCTTGAAATCATTGTTCTTCCATTGTTAACCATGGTGACCTGCAAAGAAACGCGTGCAGCCATCATTGCGTTGCACAAAAATGGCTTCACAGGCAAGGATATTGTGGCTACTAAGATTGCACCTCAATCAACAATTTATAAGATCATCAAGAACTTCAAGGAAAGAGGTTCAATTCTTGTTAAGAAGGCTTCAGGGCGTCCAAGAAAGTCCAGCAAGTGC